>NC_057798.1:616809948-617177181 GCF_018294505.1 Triticum aestivum
TGACCCGGCAAGCATCCCTTTTTCATTAAAAACATTCCACTCAGGTATAGCCCATGGGGAATGAAAAACATGAATGATGGGATTACAAGTTTGAAATTCAGCTAAGGCCCGAAGGCTTACAAACTTGAAAAAGAGATAAGGTGCCCGTAACCCCTTTCTTGTCCCTCTCCTCAGGAGGCAGGTCAAGGAGGCGAAAAGGCAAAAGAGCGCCTAGGCGAGCTACGGGTGGCAGGAAGACACCAAGAGAACATCTCGGTGACAGTCGAAGGCTGGATGGTGATGGCGACGCCGGAAGCAGAGCTCGAAGACGAGGCGGCAGGACGTCAGCACGCTGTCGAAGGCGTCGGTGCCCGCGTACTCCGACTTGACGGCCTTGTCGCCCGCCCTCTTCCTCTTCCGCAGCCTCCCAACGCCAGCCGCCCAAGGAGACGACCCCGAGAAGTTCAGGAAGCCGACGACACGGATGATGGGATCGCCGGTGCCGCACGGAGCGGCACCCGACGCCTAGTCGGACCCGTCATCCTGCCGCCTGCTACCCTCGTCGTCGCTGCCACTGTCCTCCTCGTCACTCCCGCCCGAGGAGGAGTCTTCGCTATCAGAAGAGCTCTCCACGCAGCACCTTGCCCGAGTCCCGAAGCACCCGAAGACCTTGACGGAGAGGAGGCCGTCCTCCATCATCTTGAAATGGAGGGTGAGCCCCGCCGTCAAGCGGTGGATATGAGCGAATGTCTTCCACCCTCGACCAAGATACATCACGTGAGGGGCTGGAAAGTCGACGTGAGCTCGCGTACCGCTGATCCAACAGCCCCTCATGTGCAACTGCAATGACTCCGGCGGATCCAGCTCCATCTTGCTCGCGAATGGAGTCAGGAGACGAAGACGACGGCGAGGCGGCCGGCGCAGCCTGACGAAGAACTCGCAAGGGTCATCCCCAACATGGCCCTCCATGGGGGAGGAACTGGCGGAGGCGACCGGCGCCGCCCCGTCCTCCTCTTCCCGAGCGCCTCGGCCTCGCCCACGGCCTCCTCGCCCCTCCCCCTTCCCCTCGCGGCTGGCTCTGCCACCGCAGGTGCAGGAGAAGGAGGGACGCGTTGTCGAGCGGCGACCCTCGCCGCCACCGTTGAAGGACCAGGATTCCCTCTCTCCATGGCGGATGGAGGGGAGCAGAAGCTGAAGGAAGGAGAAGATGAAGAATGCGGGACGCCATCCCCCCCCGCTCTTTATAAAGGAACGGGTGGGGCTCGGCCGCCCCGCTCAGCCAATCAAGACACAAGGCGCAGGGAACTGGGACCGACCCGCGCCCCGCCCGCGACGGCCCGGTTTCCCGCCTCCACCGTTCGCCACCCCAAGCGCATGAGAACCACGTGGCAGGCATGCGGGACCGAGGCGACCTCTCCCCACCCTGTGATCATGGGGAGTGGACGCCTTGAAGACCACGCCCCGGCCCCGTTCAGTAAATGGGCCGAGCCTCCACGCCTCCCTCCGCTTATGGGGAAGGCGCGAACCGCCCCCTTTTACTACGACGTGACGCATGCGCGCAGAGCTCAGCCCCACACATGCCGCCCACGTCACACACGCCTCCCCACGCCGAGCCACGCGCGGGAGGCATGGGAAGCGCAGCGCGCGAAGAAACTTACCGCGGTAAAAACCACCCCGCCTGCCCGCGCACCGTTTTTTTTTGGGCCTAGCCCAACGACGCGATTGCGCTTACGTGTGGCCCAGGCCCGGGGGCTCCTGTCAGTGTACAAAAAGAGGGGTGCCTTTTTTGTACCCCTATAACTGTGCACAGGCAGTCTGAGCCACGGACACCACCACATCGAGCAAGGCGAGGGAGGTGAGCCAAGGTAAGGCCGAAGCTCGAAAGGAGCAGAGCGAAGCCAAGACCAAGACCACAAAGAGCAAAGGGGACGAAGCGGACTCCCCCGGCAAGATCCTTGCCGGGAGGCGGTTTTAGCAAACCCGGAAAGACCCCTGCCGTGGCAGCTCGCCCCACACCTATGGAGCGAATCACCCTTGAGTCCAGTGCCCCCATGGGGCAAGGATTCGGGAAACATCCCCGTGGTGGCATGTAGATCTTTGTGAAGACATTCAAGATCAGATACACACTATAGAAGATGACGACCCTTGGCGGGATCCCAGCCAAGGAGGACCACAAGGCCCCCGGCAAGAGCCTTGCCGGAGATGATAGCAGGCGCCACGACAAGACCCTTGCCGGGGCCCCGGCAAGACTCTTGCTGGGGCTACGGTGAGGCCCTTGCCAAGGACACCCGTAGGGCCACCATCAGGCCCACGCCAATGCAAACCTCCACCACCGTTCGCATGCAGCCGCCGACCCAACCAGTTGGGCAGGCACCTGCGTGGTGGCAAGCAGATCTTAGTGGAGACCCACCACTGTGCCACCTCAGCTGCCTGCCTGCCTACATGGCACCACGGGCACCGCTGGCCAGGGCACGTGTCGACACGAAAGGGAGCGGCGACGGACGAGACTGGGCTCTCCCCCGTCCCCGATAAAGCGAGGACACCTAAGCAAGATGCATTAAATGCGCCTTGTCATGTAATGCGAGGGATAAACCCATATCACTGTACCCTTTCCACCTCCTGTGTGCCACTGTGGCGACCCCTTTTCCTATAAAAGGAGGCCCAAGGCGACCAGGAGGAGGATTCGGCTTTTTGGAGCTCCTCACGCCCCATTGCTAGCCCAAGAACACAGATAAATGAACCACCAAAGCAGGAGTAGGGTTTTACGCATCCTCGCGGTCCGAACCTGGATAAAGAACCCGTGTGCTATCTGTTTGATCCCCTTCTCACAACCCCACGCTCCGCAACCGTAGTAGGGATTCTTGTGATCCCATAGGTGTCGTCCTCACACCGACACCAGCCATGCGAAGAACTTGCATTTAGGAGGCACCCAAATCTTCCAAATGGTCGGAATCATGACCGTGTCAGTATGGCCATAGAACTGCGCCTTATAGGCCGACACCGCCGAGTAGTGGCCGTTAGTAGTGAACTTCCAAGTGATAGTGTCGGGCGTGTTGACGTCAAGATGGACATGTGAGACCCTCTCCCAAAGGGAGACAAACTCGGAAAGGTGTTCAACAATGATACCCTGAAGAATGTCCACCTGGGAAGTCCAGAAGTTATCGTGCAGAGCCAATCGAACCGAGCAATTCTTCTTCTTCGACAGGTCATAGATTTTGGGAGCTATGTCCTTGCGCCTAATCCCATCAAGCCAAGGAGACTCCCAAAACTTGACACACATGCCATCCCCAACTTGGACCTTGGTAGCCCCGACAAAGATATCTCGGTCTTTGTCATCACAAGGGGTTCCCAAGCCAACCCATGGCTAGTCTGGGTGAAGTCACTCGTCCCACAGCCACCGAAGGCGAAGGGCAGTGGAAAATTTGTCAAGGTTTAGGATTCCAAGACCTCCATGCATCTTGGACTTGCACACTTGCTTCCAATTTATCTTGCATTTTCCACCAGTGACCTTATCATAACCTGCCCAAAGGAAAGCACGTCTGAGGGCATCAATTTTCTTCTTGACCTCCACCGGTAAATCTAACACCATCATGTAGTAGACAACAATTGCTATGAGGACCGACTTTACCAAGACAGCGCGACCCGCCGAGGCAACATGCCTCCCCACCCAAGGAGTGAGTTGGCCCGCAACCTTGTCCTCGAGGGGCTGGTAGTGAATCCTCTTCGGTCTCTTGATAGACAAAGGCAACCCAAGTGAAAGATCGAGGATGTCGCCTAGAGGGGGGGTGAATAGGCGCTTTAAAATAATTATGCTTTAGGCTTGAACAAATGCGGAATAAACCTAACAGTTAATTTGTCAAGCACAAAACCTACAACAACTAGGCTCACCTATGTGCACCAACAACTTATGCTAAGCAAGATAAGCAACTATGTGATAGCAAGATATATGACAAAGAACAATATGGCTATAACAAAATAAAGTGCATAAGTAAAGGGGCTCGGGTAAGAGATAACCGAGGCATGCGGAGACGATGATGTATCCCGAAGTTCACACCCTTGCGGATGCTAATCTCTGTTTGGAGCGGTGTGGAGGCACAATGCTCCCCAAGAAGCCACTAGGGCCACCGTAATCTCCTCACGCCCTCGCACAATGCAAGATGTCGTGATTCCACTAAGGGACCCTTGAGGGCGGTCACCGAACCCGTACAAATGGCAACCCTTGGGGGCGGTCACCGAACCCATACACTTTGGCAACCCTTGGGGGCGGTCACCGGAACCCGTCAAATTGCTCGGGGCGATCTCCACAACCTAATTGGAGACCCCGACGCTTTCCCGGAGCTTTACACAACAATGATTGAGCTTCAAACACCACCAACCGTCTAGGGTGCCCAAGCACCCAAGAGGAACAAGCTCAAGGGCACCAAGCACCCAAGAGTAATAAGCTTCTCAACTTGTAACTTCCACGTATCGCGTGGAGAACTCAAATCGATGCACCAAATGCAATGGCAAGGGCACACGGAGTGCCCAAGTCCTTCTTTCTCAAATCCCACCAAATCAACTAATGCTAGGGAGGAAAATGAGAGGAAGAACGAAAGAAGAACACGAAGAACTCCAAGATCTAGATCCAAGGGGTTCCCCTCACTTAGAGGAGAAAGTGATTGGTGGAAACGTGGATCTAGATCTCCTCTCTCTTTTCCCTCAAGAACTAGCAAGAATCATTGCAGGGATTGAGAGTTAGCAAGCTCGAAGAAGGTCAACAATGGGGAAAGAACACGAGCTCAAAGTATAAGGTTGAATGGGGAAGAAGACCCCCTTTTATAGTAGCTCCCGAATCCAACCGTTATGCTCACAGCCCGCACAAATGTTGGGGAATGTTGCAGAAAATTAAAATTTTTCCTACGGTTTCACCAAGATCCATCTATGAGTTCATCTAAGCAACGAGTCATGGGAGAGAGATTGCATCTACATACCACTTTGTAGATCGCGCGGAAGCGTTCAAAAGAACGGGGTTGAAGTAGTCGTTCTCGTCGTGATCCTATCACCGGAGATCCTAGCGCCGAACGGACGGCACCTCCGCGTTCAACACACGTACGGTCAGCGTGACGTCTCCTCCATCTTGATCCAGCAAGGGGAAAGGAGAGGTTGATGATGAAAGCTCCAGCAGCAGCACAACGGCGTGGTGATGGTGGAACAGCAGCACTCCGGCAGGGCTTCGCCAAGCACGTGACGGAGGAGGAAGAGGTGTAGCAGGGGGAGGGAGGCGCCAGAACTTCAGGGTGCGGCTGCCCCCTCCCCCCTCCCTTTATATAGGCCCCCAGGGGGGGCGCCGGCCCTGGGAGATCCAATCTCCCAAGGGGGCGGCGGCCAAGGGGGGTGGAGTACCCCCCAAGCCAAGTGGGCGCCCCCCCCACCCTAGGGTTTCAACCCTAGGCGCAGGGGGTGGGCCAAGGGGGGCGCACCAGCCCACTATGGGCTGGTTCCCCTCCCCACTTCGGCCCTTGGGGCCCTCCGGGATGGGTGGCCCCACCCGGTGGACCCCCGGGACCCTTCCGGTGGTCCCGGTACAATACCGGGTGACCCCGAAACTTTCCCGATGGCCGAAACATCACTTCCTATATAGTTTTCTTTACCTCCGGACCATTCCGGAACTCCTCGTGACGTCCGGGATCTCATCCGGGACTCCGAACAACATTCGGTATGCTGCATACTCATATTCATACAACCCTAGCGTCACCGAACCTTAAGTGTGTAGACCCTACGGGTTCGGGAGACATGCAGACATGACCGAGACGGCTCTCCGGTCAATAACCAACAGCGGGATCTGGATACCCATGTTGGTTCCCACATACTCCTCGATGATCTCATCGGATGAACCACGATGTCGAGGGTTCATGCAACCCCGTATACTATTCCCTTTGTCAGACGGTATGTTACTTGCCCGAGACTCGATCGTCGGTATCCCAATACCTCGTTCAGTCTCGTTACCGGCAAGTCACTTTACTCGTACCGTAATGCATGATCCCGTGACCAGACACTTGGTCACTTTGAGCTCATTATGATGATGCATTACCGAGTGGGCCCAGAGATACCTCTCCGTCATACGGAGTGACAAATCCCAGTCTCGATCCGTGTCAACCCAACAGACACTTTCGGAGATACCTGTAGTGCACCTTTATAGTCACCCAGTTACGTTGTGACGTTTGGTACACCCAAAGCACTCCTACGGTATCCGGGAGTTACACGATCTCATGGTCTAAGGAAGAGATACTTGACATTGGAAAAGCTCTAGCAAAACGAACTACACGATCTTGTGCTATGCTTAGGATTGGGTCTTGTCCATCACGTCATTCTCCTAATGACGTGATCCCGTTGTCAATGACATCTAATGTCCATAGTCAGGAAACCATGACTATCTGTTGACCAACGAGCTAGTCAACTAGAGGCTTACTAGGGACGTATTGTGGTCTATGTATTCACACGTGTATTACGATTTCCGGATAATACAATTGTAGCATGAATAAAAGACAATTATCATGAACAAGGAAATATAATAATAATCCTTTTATTATTGCCTCTAGGGCATATTTCCAACAGTCTCCCACTTGCACTAGAGTCAATAATCTAGTTACATTGTGATGAATCGAACACCCATAGAGTTCTGGTGCTGATCATGTTTTGCTCGCGAGAGAGGTTTAGTCAACGGATCTGCGACATTCAGATCCGTATGTACTTTGCAAATATCTATGTCTCCATCTTGAACATTTTCACGGATGGAGTTGAAACGACGCTTGATGTGCCTGGTCTTCTTGTGAAACCTGGGCTCCTTGGCAAGGGCAATAGCTCCAGTGTTGTCACAGAAGAGTTTGATCGGCCCCGACGCATTGGGTATGACTCCTAGGTCGGTGATGAACTCCTTCACCCATATTGCTTCATGCGCTGCCTCCGAGGCTGCCATGTACTCCGCTTCACATGTAGATCCCGCCACGACGCTCTGCTTGCAGCTGCACCAGCTTACTGCTCCACCATTCAACATATACACGTATCCGGTTTGTGACTTAGAGTCATCCAGATCTGTGTCGAAGCTAGCGTCGACGTAACCCTTTACGACGAGCTCTTCGTCACCTCCATAAACGAGAAACATGTCCTTTGTCCTTTTCAGGTACTTCAGGATATTCTTGACCGCTGTCCAGTGTTCCTTGCCGGGATTACTTTGGTACCTTCCTACCAAACTCACGGCAAGGTTTACATCAGGTCTGGTACACAGCATGGCATACATAATAGATCCTATGGCTGAGGCATAGGGGATGACGCTCATCTCTTCTTTATCTTTTGCCGTGGTCGGGCATTGAGCCGAGCTCAATCTCACACCTTGCAGTACAGGCAAGAACCCTTTCTTGGACTGATCCATTTTGAACTTCTTCAAAATCTTATCAAGGTATGTGCTTTGTGAAAGACCTATGAGGCGTCTCGATCTATCCCTATAGATCTTGATGCCTAATATATAAGCAGCTTCTCCAAGGTCCTTCATTGAAAAACACTTATTCAAGTAGGCCTTAATGCTGTCCAAGAATTCTATATCATTTCCCATCAAAAGTATGTCATCTACATATAATATGAGAAATGCTACAGAGCTCCCACTCACTTTCTTGTAAACGCAGGCTTCTCCATAAGTCTGCGTAAACCCAAACGCTTTGATCATCTCATCAAAGCGAATGTTCCAACTCCGAGATGCTTGCACCAGCCCATAAATGGATCGCTGGAGCTTGCATACTTTGTTAGCATTCTTAGGATCGACAAAACCCTCCGGCTGCATCATATACAGTTCTTCCTTAAGATGCCCGTTAAGGAATGCCGTTTTGACGTCCATCTGCCATATCTCATAATCATAGTATGCGGCAATTGCTAACATGATTCGGACGGACTTAAGCTTCGCTACGGGAGAGAAAGTCTCATCGTAGTCAATCCCTTGAACTTGCCGATAACCCTTAGCGACAAGTCGAGCTTTATAGATGGTGACATTACCATCCGCGTCCGTCTTCTTCTTAAAGATCCATTTGTTTTCTATCGCTCGCCGATCATCGGGCAAGTCAGTCAAAGTCCATACTTTGTTTTCATACATGGATTCTATCTCGGATTTCATGGCTTCTAGCCATTTGTTGGAATCTGGGCCCGCCATCGCTTCTTCATAGTTCGAAGGTTCACCGTTGTCTAACAACATGATTTCCAGGACAGGGTTGCCATACCACTCTGGTGTGGAACGTGTCCTTGTGGACCTACGAAGTTCAGTAGCAACTTGATCCGAAGTACCTTGATCATCATCATTAATTTCCTCTCCATTCGGTGTAGGCACCACAGGAACGTTTTCCTGAGCTGCACTACTTTCCGGTTCAAGAGGTAGTACTTCATCGAGTTCTACTTTCCTCCCACTTACTCCTTTCGAGAGAAACTCTTTTTCCAGAAAGGATCCGTTCTTGGCAACAAAGATCTTGCCTTCGGATCTTAAGTAGAAGGTATACCCAATGGTTTCCTTAGGGTATCCTATGAAGACGCATTTTTCCGACTTGGGTTCGAGCTTTTCAGGTTGAAGTTTCTTGACATAAGCATCGCATCCCCAAACTTTTAGAAACGACAGCTTAGGTTTCTTCCCAAACCATAATTCATACGGTGTCGTCTCAACGGATTTAGACGGTGCCCTATTTAAAGTGAATGTAGCTGTCTCTAGAGCGTATCCCCAAAATGATAGCGGTAAATCGGTAAGAGACATCATAGATCGCACCATATCCAATAGAGTGCGATTACGACGTTCGGACACACCGTTACGCTGAGGTGTTCCAGGCGGCGTGAGTTGTGAAACGATTCCACATTTTCTTAAGTGTGTACCAAATTCGTGACTTAAATATTCTCCTCCACGATCCGATCGTAAGAACTTTATCTTTCGGTCACGTTGATTCTCTACTTCATTCTGAAATTCCTTGAACTTTTCAAAGGTCTCAGACTTGTGTTTCATCAAGTAGACATACCCATATCTACTCAAGTCATCAGTGAGAGTGAGAACATAACGATATCCTCCGCGAGCCTCAACGCTCATTGGACCGCACACATCCGTATGTATGATTTCCAATAAGTTGGTTGCTCGCTCCATTGTTCCGGAGAACGGAGTCTTAGTCATTTTACCCATGAGGCATGGTTCGCACGTGTCAAATGATTCATAATCGAGAGACTCTAAAAGTCCATCAGTATGGAGCTTCTTCATGCGCTTGACACCTATGTGACCAAGGCGGCAGTGCCACAAGTATGTGGGACTATCGTTATCAACTTTACATCTTTTGGTATTCACACTATGAATATGTGTAACATTACGCTCGAGATTCATTAAGAATAAACCATTGACCATCGGGGCATGACCATAAAACATATCTCTCATATAAATAGAACAACCATTATTCTCGGATTTAAATGAGTAGCCATCTCGTATCAAACGAGATCCAGATACAATGTTCATGCTCAAACTTGGCACTAAATAACAATTATTGAGGTTTAAAACTAATCCCGTAGGTAAATGTAGAGGTAGCGTGCCGACGGCGATCACATCGACCTTGGAACCATTCCCGACGCGCATCGTCACCTCGTCCTTCGCCAGTCTCCGCTTATTCCGCAGCTCCTGCTGTGAGTTACAAATGTGAGCAACGGCACCGGTATCAAATACCCAGGAGTTACTACGAGTACTGGTAAGGTACACATCAATTACATGTATATCAAATATACCTTTAGTGTTGCCGGCCTTCTTGTCCGCTAAGTATTTGGGGCAGTTCCGCTTCCAGTGACCCTTCCCCTTGCAATAAAAGCACTCAGTCTCAGGCTTGGGTCCATTCTTTGACTTCTTCCCGGCAACTGGCTTACCGGGCGCGGCAACATCTTTGCCGTCCTTCTTGAAGTTCTTCTTACGCTTGCCCTTCTTGAACTTAGTGGTCTTATTGACCATCAACACTTGATGTTCTTTCTTGATTTCAACCTCTGCTGACTTCAGCATTGAGAATACTTCAGGAATGGTCTTCACCATCCCCTGCATATTGTAGTTCAGCACAAAGCTCTTGTAGCTTGGTGGGAGCGACTGAAGGATTCTGTCAATGACCGCCTCGTCCGGGAGGTTGATCTCCAACTGGGACAGGCGGTTGTGCAACCCAGACATTTTGAGTATGTGCTCACTGACAGAACTGTTTTCCTCCATCTTACAACTATAGAACTTGTCGGAGACTTCATATCTCTCGACCCGGGCATGAGCTTGGAAAACCATTTTCAGCTCCTCGAACATCTCATATGCTCCGTGCTTCTCAAAACGCTTTTGGAGCCCCGGTTCTAAGCTGTAAAGCATGCCGCACTGAACGAGGGAGTAATCATCAGCACGTGATTGCCAAGTGTTCATAACGTCTTGGTTCTCTGGGATGGGTGCTTCACCTAGCGGTGCATCTAGGACATAATCTTTCTTGGCTGCTATGAGGATGATCCTCAGGTTCCGGACCCAGTCCGAATAGTTGCTGCCATCATCTTTCAGCTTGGTTTTCTCTAGGAACGCGTTGAAGTTCATGTTGACATGAGCGTTGGCCATTTGATCTACAAGACATATTTTGCAAAAGTTTTAGACTAAGTTCATGATAATTAAGTTCATCTAATCAAATTATTTAATGAACTCCCACTCAGATTAGACATCCCTCTAGTCATCTAAGTGTTACACGATCCGAGTCGACTAGGCCGTGTCCGATCATCACGTGAGACGGACTAGTCATCATCGGTGAACATCTCCATGTTGATCGTATCTTCCATACGACTCATGTTCGACCTTTCGGTCTCTTGTGTTCCGAGGCCATGTCTGTACATGCTAGGCTCGTCAAGTTAACCCTAAGTGTTTCTGCGTGTGTAAATCTGTCTTACACCCGTTGTATGTGAACGTAAGGATCTATCACACCCGATCATCACGTGGTGCTTCGAAACGACGAACTTTAGCAACGGTGCACAGTTAGGGGGAACACTTTCTTGAAATTTTTATAAGGGATCATCTTATTTACTACCGTCGTTCTAAGTAAACAAGATGCATAAAACATAATAAACATCACATGCAATTATATAGTAGTGACATGATATGGCCAATATCATATAGCTCCTTCGATCTCCATCTTCGGGGCTCCATGATCATCTTCGTCACCGGCATGACACCATGATCTCCATCATCATGATCTCCATCATTGTGTCTTCATGAAGTTGTCACGCCAACGACTACTTCTACTTCTATGGCTAACGCGTTTAGCAATAAAGTAAAGTAATTTACATGGCGTTCTTCAATGACACGCAGGTCATACAAAAATAAAGACAACTCCTATGGCTCCTGCCGGTTGTCATACTCATCGACATGCAAGTCGTGATTCCTATTACAAGAACATGATCTCATACATCACAATATGTCATTCATCATTCATCACAACTTCTGGCCATATCACATCACATGACAATTGCTGCAAAAACAAGTTAGACGTCCTCTAATTGTTGTTGCATCTTTTACGTGGCTGCAATTGGGTTCTAGCAAGAACGTTTTCTTACCTACGAATAACCACAACGTGATCTTGTCAACTTCTATTTACCCTTCATAAGGACCCTTTTCGTCGAATCCGCTCCAACTAAAGTGGGAGAGACAGACACCCGCCAGCCACCTTATGCAACTAGTGCATGTCAGTCGGTGGAACCGGTCTCACGTAAGCGTACGTGTAAGGTTGGTCCGGGCCGCTTCATCCCACAATACCGCTGAAGCAAGATAAGACTAGTAGCGGCAAGCAAGTTGACAAGATCTACGCCCACAACAAAATTGTGTTCTACTCGTGCAATAGAGAACTACGCATAGACCTAGCTCATGATGCCACTGTTGGGGAACGTTGCAGAAAATTAAAATTTTTCCTACGGTTTCACCAAGATCCATCTATGAGTTCATCTAAGCAACGAGTCATGGGAGAGAGATTGCATCTACATACCACTTTGTAGATCGCGCGGAAGCGTTCAAAAGAACGGGGTTGAAGTAGTCGTTCTCGTCGTGATCCTATCACCGGAGATCCTAGCGCCGAACGGACGGCACCTCCGCGTTCAACACACGTACGGTCAGCGTGACGTCTCCTCCGTCTTGATCCAGCAAGGGGAAGGAGAGGTTGATGATGAAAGCTCCAGCAGCAGCACAACGGCGTGGTGATGGTGGAACAGCAGCACTCCGGCAGGGCTTCGCCAAGCACGTGACGGAGGAGGAAGAGGTGTAGCAGGGGGAGGGAGGCGCCAGAACTTCAGGGTGCGGCTGCCCCCTCCCCCCTTCCCTTTATATAGGCCCCCAGGGGGGGCGCCGGCCCTGGGAGATCCAATCTCCCAAGGGGGCGGCGGCCAAGGGGGGTGGAGTACCTCCCAAGCCAAGTGGGGCGCCCCCCCCCCACCCTAGGGTTTCAACCCTAGGCGCAGGGGGTGGGCCAAGGGGGGCGCACCATCCCACTATGGGCTGGTTCCCCTCCCCACTTCGGCCCTTGGGACCCTCCGGGATGGGTGGCCCCACCCGGTGGACCCCCGGGACCCTACCGGTGGTCCCGGTACAATACCGGGTGACCCCGAAACTTTCCCGATGGCCGAAACATCACTTCCTATATAGTTTTCTTTACCTCCGGACCATTCCGGAACTCCTCGTGACGTCCGGGATCTCATCCGGGACTCCGAACAACATTTGGTATGCTGCATACTCATTTTCATACAACCCTAGCGTTACCGAACCTTAAGTGTGTAGACCCTACGGGTTCGGGAGACATGCAGACATGACCGAGACGGCTCTCCAGTCAATAACCAACAGCGGGATCTGGATACCCATGTTGGTTCCCACATACTCCTCGATGATCTCATCGGATGAACCACGATGTCGAGGGTTCATGCAACCCCGTATACTATTCCCTTTGTCAGACGGTATGTTACTTGCCCGAGACTCGATCGTCGGTATCCCAATACCTCGTTCAGTCTCGTTACCGGCAACTCACTTTACTCATACCGTAATGCATGATCCCGTGACCAGACACTTGGTCACTTTGAGCTCATTATGATGATGCATTACCGAGTGGGCCCAGAGATACCTCTCCGTCATACGGAGTGACAAATCCCAGTCTCGATCCGTGTCAACCCAACAGACACTTTCGGAGATACCTGTAGTGCACCTTTATAGTCACCCAGTTACGTTGTGACGTTTGGTACACCCAAAGCACTCCTACGGTATCCGGGAGTTACACGATCTCATGGTCTAAGGAAGAGATACTTGACATTGGAAAAGCTCTAGCAAAACGAACTACACGATCTTGTGCTATGCTTAGGATTGGGTCTTGTCCATCACGTCATTCTCCTAATGACGTGATCCCGTTGTCAATGACATCTAATGTCCATAGTCAGGAAACCATGACTATCTGTTGACCAACGAGCTAGTCTACTAGAGGCTTACTAGGGACGTATTGTGGTCTATGTATTCACACGTGTATTATGATTTCCGGATAATACAATTGTAGCATGAATAAAAGACAATTATCATGAACAAGGAAATATAATAATAATCCTTTTATTATTGCCTCTAGGGCATATTTCCAACAACAAAGCGGTACTACCCCTTCGAAACACAACAGCGAGGAGGCAAAAAGGCCAGAAGAACGTCGGAGCGGTAGTACCGCTCGTCCTCATGGTACTACCGCAAATGGAAGCGGTACTACTGCTTGCGAGCGGTACTAAAAAAATACTTCTGTGCCTACTTCCGCTGAGCAAAACACGAGATTTTGGTCCGGAGAGGTACTACCGCTTAGGAGCCGCGGTAGTACTGCTCTGGAGCGGTACTACCACTCAGGAGCCGCGGTAGTACCGCTCTGGAGCGGTAGTAAAAAATTACATCCGCTCTAGTCGCGGTAGTACCGCTGCAGCCTTAACCAAAACAGCCACAACTTTTGCAAACGGACTCCGAATTCAACGAAACCAAGTTTGTTGGAAAGCTAACGACATGGTCTAACACAATCTTGATAGAAATGTCAAGAATAAGCAAATGAGAAAAGTCCCATAAGAAAATGGTGAGAACCCTTCATCGGATAAGACCGGTAAAACCTCCAACACCGAAAACATCATAGAAGACGCATGCGAACTCCATTTTCGATGAACTCAAGCTTGTCATCAAGATGACCATAAGCTCTAAGACTCACAAAGATAACCCAACAAGAACCAAGAAACATGATGCAAGGATGCAATGGTTTGAGCTCTCTACTAACGATACGATCAAGCTACCAACTTGAGAGCCCCCCTTGATAGTACGGCAAACGATCCTAAAACTCGGTCTCCCAACTACCACCACGAGACCGGTAAAATAGGAAACCTATCGAGGGAAAACCTTTGCCTTGCACATGGACCACTTGAGCTAGATGAAGACGATCTTGACTCCCTCAAGTTGGACCACCTTTCTTGATTGCGTTGGCTCGACGAAGACTAGATGATTGCTCCCCCATAGTCCACTATGGGTGAGCCACTCTTAGGCACATTTTCACAAGTCCATTGACACCACAATGGATGGCAAGATTCAAGCACTTGATCTCTTCGTGATGCTCCACTTGAACTTGCACACGGCAATCTTGATGACGATCACCATTTGATGCCATCCTTTCCATGGGTTGTATGATATCTGCCTCTTGACGCAAGCCCATGGACACATACCTAAACCCACATAGAACTCTCACATAGACCATGGGTTAGTACACAAAGTGCAATGGACAATGCTTACTATACCATGGGATCACTTGATCCCTCTTGGTACATCTTCTACGCTTTGTGAGTTGATCAACTTGATTCACTCTTGACTTAGTCTTGATCAACCTTGAATCTTTCCAACTATCTTCATTTGGATGATGTCTTGAAGGTAAACATGAATGATCACACAATCTTCTTCTTGAAGACATGCTTGCAATAAGGTCAACACTCACATGACCAACCTTTGGATAATTCCTTAATAGCACCTTGGTCAACTCATAAACTCCTTGAAACCAACACATGGACTTCAAGAAAAGCCTATGGACAAATCCTTCAAATATAACTCAAGACAACCATTATTCCATAGAGATCGTCATCAATTACCAAAACCAAACATGGGAGCACCGCATGTTCTTTCACCAAGGTATTTCATCGGAAAGGAGCATCGCTTGGCCGGGAAGGATTGGAGGATATCCGGGAGATCCACATTTTCGCAATGGATTGGGGCGACAAAGCTTTTGGAACAGTTTGTGACCAGACCGGTGACTTCCCAAAAGTGCTTGAGAGTGTTGGCGAAAAATTGGATGTCCTCCTTAATAGGCGCAAGAAAAACAGCGGCGTCATCCGCGTAAAGCGAAACACAGATATGCATAGCAGTTCCACCTAGCGGATGAAGATTTCCTTGAGTTGTGCTCTTCGTAAGGATATGGTACAGCGGGTCGATGGCAAGCACAAATAACAAGGGTCCCCCTGCCTTAACCCACGACCAAGCTTGATGGGGTCGCCAAGCACGCCATTGAGAAGAGCATGCGACGAAGCCGAGGTCAACAGTGTGGAAACCCAACCTCTGAAGTGGGGCGGGAAACCAAGGTGTCGAAGCAGGTCGAGGAGGAAGTCCCACCGCACCGAGTCGAAGGCGTTTTTGATGTCAAGTTTGAAGAGCAATGTCGGTGTTTTCCTACGGTGGAAGCGTCTCTGTTAGAATAAATCCGAGGCACTCCGTTGATCTACCGAGGACCAAGCAATTACAGAAGCATGACACCGAGATTTGTTAACGAGGTTCACCGATATGGCTACATCCCCGGGGCATGACTACGGGCGCTCCTCCCCATGACACCGCTACAATACCGCACACCGGTCGCCCAGGCGCCGGCACACGCCGCCGGCTCCCTCGCGTACCCGTGCTATTATGTTGGCATATGTTACATCGTGTGTCTACCCCCGCTATATATGAGAGGTCTAGGATACAAGTGTCCTACTTGGGCACGACTCCATATCCTGTCTACACACCATACGACTCCAAGTCCAACTGTAACCTAACTTGTACAATAATATTCGACACAACTCTATCAAACTCCACCTTGGCGAATATTCTTCACCACCTTGAATTCGTCCGTGCGTCGAACCTCCATGTACATTGGACTTGAGATACGTCATGAGCACCGCTGCTACTCCCAGATTCCATGTGACTCCACCTGCAACTGTAGACCTTCTCGTCTTCTTCACAGTCAACACTCGAGCAAAATTAAGTTCCTCATTACTCTACTTTGTGCTCCCAACTTCTGGGGTATCCGTTCAACGCCATCCCACACTGACCACTGTCTGCGTGAAAATGAACAACGCACATATTGAACACCACATATAAGAGTTACCTGAACTCAACGTCACCGCTCTTTCTTGACTGCTTGTATGAAACATGAAGGAATTTCACCGTCGCCATGTGTCACCCTGAGTCAAATTCACAGTTGTCTCACCCTTCTTCCCGGATAGTCTCTGACATGTCCCACAGCTATAGCACTCTGCCTCCTTCTGTCTTGTCATCCGCACTTTGCCATGTGAACCGAACACCACAGAATATACGGCCATGTACTCTCTCTATTTGACAAATCCAGACTTTCCGCCACTTTCTCAGATTCTCCATGGTCAACTCCTGTCCATCAACTAGCACCGATAGACTCAGTCACCAACTTGAATTCGGTACTCGTCAACACCGCTTCAGCACCCCTGCACACTTTGTCTGACCACACGTCTCACCGTTAGTATCTTGGCCTGTCGCTGTGTCCCGTGCTTACCGCACGCCTCGCAGCTACCACCGCGTCGAACCTCCGTTGTCCTGGTCGAGTCTTCCGGGTAGCTAGCCCCCACTGCCTCAACCCCCACTGCAGAGAACCACCGATCATCACCGACCGATGCCGAGTATCACGTCTCCATCAGACCATTGGGTCCCAGTCCGATCCACGTGTCTCTCGCTATCCCGCTGAATTAGGCTTCGATTCTCCGATATCTTACACCGTAGCCCCTCCATCAGCACAGGGTGAAGTCTTCCGCCAGACTCCAGCTCCACCTTCAACATGACTCCATGTAGCTGGCCGTGCTACCCCGCGCCTTGTCGACTTCAAGCTCTCTTGTGTACACTGCCTCGAATCAACCCCACGCCATAGTCTTGTCGAAGCCGCACAGGCCCTCAGGCCTGCACCACGTGTTTCCACGCCCCAGAAGTCGGCCACCATCGGCATCACGCTCCTATGTCGTCATTGCCGAAATCATCGTCGTCTTCTGCTTTTGATCAACATCCATGTCGATCCATCAGACTGTCCAGTCCAACTCAGCCAAAATTATCCGACTGCAACCATGCTCCACCCTGCATCTTGTCCGTCCGCACAACTCCGTGCACTGCTTGATGCCCTGTGTTTGCATGATCTCATCACGACATGCTCCAGACTCCTTCGAGCCTTATACGCACCTCGCCATCCTCGATTCCCGTTTGACTGCCAGTCGAACAACACCACTGCTGCCATGCCGATCTCCTTAGTGTACGAAGCAAAGAACCCAAAACTAGTCCCTGTAATCTCTTGTGTACGTGTGCAACCAACTCAAACAATTTCATCCACACCTGTAGCACCATGTGACTTCCTGACTAATTTTCTTGTTCTATTCTTTTCCACGCGTGAGATCAACATGCTAGTAACCAGCAGATTCCAAGTTCCAACACGCGGCAATACCTTACAGAACCGATTTTTTTTCCTTCAACAAATCTCACGTCTTTGCGTATACGTACGAGCTTCCAGTGCCAAAGCATCACTAGACCGCATAGAATCGATCAGTGCCGTGGTGCGAGTCTCCGCCTCGGCCTTCCTGCTCCATGGGCCGCCGCTGCACAAGCCAACTCCCGCCTGGGCCAGCCTCTGCCCTCGGCCTGCTGTTGTGCTCTGCCTGCAGGGCCTGTCAACCAGCGCCGCTTGGGTCGTGGCCCACCTGGCGCTACACGCCCAGCCCACCGCGCCCGGACTCACACACTGTATCGCATCCGATCGATCGTGCCACTGCCAGGTCCCTGGAAAACCCTATTTGCCGCTCTCTGCGGCAAAATGTCGGGGTCCCGCACAGGGTTATCGAGCTAGCGGAGTCGGGTGGGCCGACCTGTTAAGCGTTCCCACTACATCGGTGGTTTTGGGAACCTTCTATGACATTCCCAGCCGGTTTTTTCCTGTTTTGGGAACCTTCTAGAAGGTTCCTGAACCGGTTTTATTTTTTTTCGTTTTCATTTTTTCTTTTTATTTCCCTTTTCCTTTTTTCTCTTTGTTTTTTCTTCTTTTTTTCTTGCTTCTTGCTATTTTATTTTTTGATTTTTTCAGTTTTTAAAAAGTGAAATTATCAGATTATGTTCATTCTTTTAGAAACTGTTCCTGTTTCGAAATTTTTGTTCAGAAATTTCGTAAAAGTTTAGAATTTCGAAAATTGTTTGCTTATTTTCAAAAAGTGTTCGTCTTTTTAAGTTTTGTTCACAAACTAAAATATGTTCGGTTTTAAGAAATATGTTTCCGTTTTCAAAACTTGTTCAAAACATATTCCATGTTTCAAATATTGCTTGCAAATCCAAAAAGTGTTCATGTTTTTAAATTGAAATTTTAAATTTTGTTCATGTTACCAAAAATAGTTCAGTTTTTGAAAAAATGTTCTCAAAATTCAAAAAAAAATCTTATTGTTACACAAAAAGGTTCAAACTTTCGAATTCAGAAAATGTATCAGATTTCAAATTTTTGTTCACATATTCAAAAATTGTTCGCGCTTCCAACTTTGTTCGGAATTTTTTCAAAATTTGTTCTCAAGATTCAAAACATGTTCGTCATTTAAAAAATTGTTTCGCTCTTCCAAATTTGTTTGGGATTTTTCAAAATTGTTCTCTGTTTCAAAATTTGTTCTCAAGATTTTCAAAAAATGTTGTTGCTTTAAAAAATTGTTCGCGCTTCCAAATTTGTTCGGAATTTTTCAAAATTTGTTCTCAAGATTCAAAACATGTTCGTCATTTAAAAAATTGTTCGCTCTTCCAAATTTGTTTGGGATTTTTCAAAATTGTTCTCTGTTTCAAAATTTGTTCTCAAGATTTTCAAAAAATGTTGTTGTTTTAAAAAATTGTTCGCGCTTCCAAATTTGTTCGGAATTTTTTCAAAATTTGTTCTCAAGATTCAAAACATGTTCGTCATTTAAAAAATTGTTCGCTCTTCCAAATTTGTTTGGGATTTTTCAAAATTATTCTCTGTTTCAAAATTTGTTCTCAAGATTTTCAAAAAAAGTTGTTGCTTTAAAAAATTGTTCGCGCTTCCAAATTTGTTCGGAATTTTTTCAAAATTTGTTCTCAAGATTCAAAACATGTTCGTCATTTAAAAAATGGTTCGCTGTTCCAAATTTGTTTGGGATTTTTCAAAATTGTTCTCAAGATTTTCAAAAAATGTTGTTGCTTTAAAACATTGTCCGCACTTCCAAATTTGTTCTCAAGATTCAAAAATTGTTTTTGCTTTAAAAAACTGTTCACAAATTCCAAATATGTTCATGTTTTCGAAAAATCTGTGGGAAATTCAAAATTTGCTTGTTTTCATAAAATTTGTTCACATATTAAAAAAGTATTCATGTTTCAATATTTGTTCACAAATTCAAAAAAAATTCCGCGTGTTTAATTTTTGTCACTAATTTAAAAAATTGTTCACATATTCCAAAAACTACTGCAGTTTTGAAAAATGTAATTTGCTGAATTAGTTTTTATTTTTCGCCGCGACGATAGTTTATTTAAACTCCCGCTGCTATCCTATCACATCAGCTAGCCTAGCGCAGTGGCTAGAGCATCACCTTCATCTATTGAAGGTTTTGCGTTCGAATCCACGCTACAGCAAGCTTTTTTGCGCGAATTTTTCATTGCTTGACGGAGACAGCGAATGGGCCGGCCCGGTTGCACGACCCCTGTGCGTCGCGCGACCTATTTGCCGCAAAATGCGGCACATAGGAGGTCTCCAGGTCCCCAGCCGCCACGCGCATTGCGATCGAAACCTCCCGCACGCCGAGCATCCGAGCCTCGGACCGCGTTGCGTACGCGCTTGACGCAGCCTCCAGGACCGCCACGCGAGCCATGCTACAGCGCTTCTGCACGAAACCGACCGAGACTCCCGCTGCCTGCCGTAAACTTGGGCGCCGCCGAGAACTCCTGCTGCTAATCGATCTGCCTCCCACTCCGGATTGCTTCATGTACTCGTCGATCCGACTCTGCCGCAACGTGCTTTCTCGCTGCCTCGATTGACCAGACCAATCCACCGCCCCCTAATCGTCCTTTGGTCGTTTCAGCGATCCCATTAGATGTCTTTGCTTGTGACCTCCGACGAATTTTGCACGGCTCGATCTTCAATCTCGCAGCGCCTGATTTTTCGCTCGGCTTCCTCTAGATCAACATCTCTAGCCTTTGAATCGAACCTTGCTTATGATACCATTTGTTAGAATAAATTCAAGGCACTCCGTCGATCTACCGAGGACCAAGCAATTACACAAGCACGACACCGAGATTTGTTAACGAGGTTCACCGATATGGCTACATCCCCGGGGCATTGACTACGGGCGCTCCTCCCCATGACACCGCTACAATACCGCACACCAGGCGCTCGGGCGCCGGCACACGCCGCCGGCTCCCCCGCGTACCCGTGCTATTATGTTGGCATAGGTTACATCGTGTGTCTACCCCCGCTATATATGAGAGGTCTAGGATACAAGTATCCTACTTGGACACGACTCCATATCATGTCTACACACCGTACGACTCCAAGTCCAACTGTAACCTAACTTGTACAATAATATTCGACACAACTCTATCAGTCTCGCTAGGTTGCGCATATACATGAAGTTGTCGTGGATGCATCTTCTTTTAATGAACGCACTTTGGGCGTGCGAGACAAGATCATTCATGTGCGGGGCAAGCCGGTTGGACATCATCTTGGCAATTAACTTAGCGATGGCATGGATAAGACTGATGGGTCGGAAGTCGACGATGTCCTCGGCACCCTCCTTCTTCGGAATGAGAGCAATGTCAGCGGAGTTCAACCAATGAAAGTGAGCAACATGGAGATCAGAGAAATGGTTGATGGCAAGCATGATGTCTGGCTTGATGGTGTCCCAACATGCCTTGAGAAAGGCACCTGTGAATCCATCATGTCTTGAGAAAGGCACATGTGAATCCATCAGGACCCGGTGCCTTGTCGCTTGTCATGGAAACACAACTCTCTTTGCTTCCTCTTCGGTGAAAGCCTCTCCCAACTCATGAAGGTCACAATTGGGCGTAGGAATGCTCCCCCAATTGATGCTGATGTCACTTGAAGGGCATTTTTTTCAATGTTCTTGAAGTGGTTGTGGATAATTTTTTTCTTGTGCTCATGCTCAATGACCCAACCGTTGTTGTGCTTGAGGCGATGAATGAATTTTTTTTCTCCTTCTATGGTTGACACGCATATGGAAGTAAGAGTGTTGGCATCTTCTTCCTTGAGGTTAGTGACCTTGTGAATTGTTGCCAGGCCACAACTAAAAATGCGATATTTAAAAAAATGTGATATAAAGAAGAATGATAATGGGAAGAAATGGGTCGTGTGCGTAACTGTATATTAGCTAGGGACCGTGCTAGTACAGTGAGTGATCAATGGTAGATGAATAATTGCCCAAAGGAAGATAAATATAGGCACTAGATATGTGGCTCTACGGTTCTGGTGCATCTGTGTCTGCTCATGAGCAGTGCTTATTTGTGTCCCACACGGCCACACCACCGTTGGTTTCGTCTTTAAGCAGGCATGTGAGATGGTACGTGATCCGGCTCGCACTCCACCAGGGAAACTCCTCTCCCATGGCCCCGTGCGTAACGACAATGACAGCACCGGGACAAACTTGTTTGGCTGTCAGTGTAAATGGGGCCTGCTAAAAATGGCCTAATAAGACTATAATCTACTATGATTTCTCGTGTCTGATAGGTAGAACGGCACTCTAGCTGTGCATTTGTTTTAAGCTCACGCTGTCTCCTTTCATCCTGTGTGCTCATCTTCGTCAGGCAGTAGAGCATACTAGTACCAGTCATCATGCTCCATGCATGCTTGTTGTGGATGCCCAGGCTTTCAGAGATTCTCTCATTGACAGAAACCCAACGCAAGAATGGCTGAATGAGAGCTAAAAACAGCACTTTGGGCCACAACAGAAATGATGCGTACCAGGAGCCCAGCCCTCACAATCATCGAGTGGACAGGCCCGTAATAAGGCCATGAGAGGCACGTCGGATGCACTGCTGCTACCCGTCGAGTGCAAGAGCAGCGGCACTGATTTAATCAGTGGGCTTGTGCATTTGGTCAGATAGAGGTTGTCGCAGCTAATATAACCACCGCTCCATTTTGCCATGGATTTGTAATCACGGATGTAATCATCTCAGTGGTCGTCGAGGGGTGGCCCTGCTGTGTGTTGGTCCAGTGAATCATCAGGCACTGTGGAAGAAGAACAATGGAAATGCCTTTTGCATAAGCGTTCGAGCATTGGATCCCCTAAAATGCCATGTTAAGGTGTCTTCTTCAACAACTCCTTTCATGAAGATCTAAGTGCAACCATACAACGTGCATTTAGTGCCGGAGCTACAGCAAAACATTGAATTGCAGATAGATGAGGATCTCTATACTACGAGTGAGTATTGTCTGTGTACCAACGATAAACTTTGGATCACCTAGTTTTTTTTCTTGAACTTCGCTCCGATACACACCCACTAAAAAAGTTTACGTGTGGGCAAAATCATACATTATCTGCTCTACTAAAGACTGGAGCCACAAAATGTAAAAATTAATGAAGTCACCTCACTTCGTTTTGTTATCAATGAAAACGTCACCTCTCACTGAAAAGGAAACACTTTGCTTTTAGTAACATATACATAACGTCAAACCTAGTTGAGGTCTGATCCAGGCGAGCTGAAGGTACAATCATCTCTGTGATAATCCAATTAATGGTTAGTTCTCGACTCTTTTCCTTGCCACGTTAGCGACGCCGACCTTTTTTTTCTAATTAAATGAGTGTGGCATCTCTTATCACATTATTGAAATCAAAGTTACAGCAAAGGCATCTCCAGGTTTAGTTACCGTTCCCCTTGTTAAAATAAATAAATTTGAAACTTTTTGACTTAAAAGGATATGTTATGTAGCTTCTTCCATATTTTTGGATGGGAGTTTCTACCATTCAATTGAGGGAGGGTTTTTTTTTCTAATGAGAGAGATAGATAGATATAGAGAGAGAGAGAGAGGAGCCCAAATAATTCTCAATTTTTTACCCAAAATCTTCAAATTGCAGGCGCACTTTTTGGAGGAAACGAGCGGCCGGGGTTCACGACCATGCATGTGTTATTTTTTGTCTGCTAGTGCATGTTGCTAAAATATGTTCACACTGGTTAGTTCGGTTTGGAAGAAACAATTTCACGTACATTTATTTCGGTTTTTCAAAAATTTAAAAAGCCATATCTTTCAAACCGCGCGTCAGAATTCAGATCCGTCTTCACCGTTGGATTCTTCGCGGTGAGATCTTTGAAACTAGATCACGTATGGGTATGTTTTAATGAATTTTTTATGTCAACTTTGGTGCTATATGGTGCAACTTTAGTACTACATGATGCAATTTTTTTAAAACCAATTTTTAAAGTTGCATGATCTAACTTCACATAAGGTTGCAACCTAGCAACCATGAAAACAGGATGTGTAACTAGTCTACTGTCCCAACCAACTATGTAGTAGTTGATGTGCAACCCTTGACCCTACTCGTGGATGTGTAGTTGTTTTACAGTCGACACACCCTGTCCCACCTGCCCTACCATTGATATGTGCAACTTAGTCTGCTGTTCAAGCCAACTTTCTATTACTCGATGTGAACTGCTTCCCCTCCCTACTTGTGGATATGTAGTTTCAGTTGGAGGGGGCAACAAATGAAGTTGCACAAAGTCTGCTAGGCAGTTGGCCGAAACAACATATAAATTTGCATATCTCATAGGCAGGAGAGTTGGATGATGAAAATTCCACCTTCATGAGGGTAGTGAAAAGCTACATATTCATGAGGCTAGTAAAAGTTGCATATAAACGGGGCACTAAAGTTGCACATCCCACTAGAGGGGTGGTTCCGAGTGCTATTAGGGAAATTACACATCCGTGGGGTATGAGGGATAGTTGCACATCACTAGTAGATAGTTGGTGCTGACAGTATCCGAAGTTGCACATCCACTACTAGACAGTTGGCCGATGCAGCAAACAGTGAAAGCACAACCACGGGCAGGGGAAAAGTTGCACATTAATGTCGGATATCGGGTTTCGGCAAAACCCTTAAGGTTCGAACACTGGGGTGCGCATGAAGATTTCCCCCTATTGAATCTCACTCTCTGCCTCGCCGTGATCCCTAAGCTTAACTAACGAAATCACAGCACGAGAGACATGAGGTTTATACTGGTTCAGGCCACCATTGTGGTGTAATATCCTACTCCAGTGTGTTGGTGGTGGATTGCCTCTTGGGCTGGTGATGAACAGTATAAAGGGAAGAACAGCCTCCTAAGGCGAGGTGTTCTTGTGCTCGGTGAGTGGTTCTGGTCCAAATGGATCCCTGGGTTCGTCTCTGCGTGTCTCCGCGTGTGTCTCCGTGTGTCTCCGCGTGTCTCTCTATGGTGGTGGCTAGCCCTATTTATAGAGGCCCTGGCCCTCTTCCCAAATATTGAGCGGGAAGGGATCCAACAACGACCATTTTGAAAGGGGACAGCTAGTACAAGCTATCCTAATTAAAGGTGGTCTTCGCCTGCCAAAGGCTCTGGTGATGATGCCATCTTGGGCTCCACAATGACCTCTATCTTGCCGTCCTGCTAGTCATGGTCTTGTTGCACCGATATGGAAACATTTACCTGATGCCTTGGTACTCCGCGCCTGCGCTTGCCCCCTTAGCACCAAAGGGGAAAATAGTACACTGCGCACGCTGGCGCCCGCCTGGCCTTGGTCGTCATGGCTTGCGTCATGGGAACCTCGCGAGGTACCCCTTGCCTTGATCTCTCCACCTCCCTCGTGAGCCTGCCTGATGAGGCCGCTCCTGAGGGGGCCTTGCGTTGTCCGCCCCGCGAGGCTTGGCTCCTCGCGGGGGTCTTGAGTGTTTAGTTGATGAAGATGGGTTGCACTGGGCCGCTGGTGGAGCCACGCCACGAGCCGCAGGCAGGCAAGTCTGGGGACCCCCGTTCCCAGAACGCCGACAGTAGCCCTCGGGCCCAAGGCACGCTCGGACTTGGCTTAGCGGCGAAGCTAAAGGGCAAGTGCGGAGCGCCGCGGGCCCCCAAGCCTGCGGCCTTGGTTGACGCGTGGCGACTGATTAGACGTGGGCGTCCCCGCTTCCCCATGCTGCATCAGCAACTGCACGACTTGACGAGTCCCTGCTGCATGCAAAAGGGTTATCATTACCTACGATCGTGCAGGCCGGTGGTTGGCCTCCTTTGGGCTATAAATGAGGAGGGGCGAAAGCCCCCGTCGCCCATCTATTCCCATTTTGCTCGCTTCTTCTTCATTGCTCCGCCTCCAGTTTCGATACCAATGGCGTCGATCCATAGATTCTTGGTCGAGGAGAAGGGAAAGGCCCCCTGGGAGGGGCCTGATCTGCTTCCGCCGAAGAAATGGTCGGTCCATCACTGCGACGGGGTCGCGTTGTTGGAGACGACGAGGCCTTGGTACGAGCGGACGCCTCTTGGGTACCTGCTACCCCTGCGCGCCCAAGCCGGGGGCTAAGGAGAGAGAGGCGATGAACGGCGCTGCCTGCGCCGCAGCCATGGTCGGCACGCCGTGGTGGCGCGCGCTGTCGCCCCCGGAGTCCACGCTGTGGACTCCTCTCGCGAGCTTGTGCTTCATGCGGCGATGCCTCCAAGCACCTGGATTCGCTTCCCTTCGTTCCTCTCGAGCTTTGGCTGTAGCACGCCGACTGTGGCACTCCGGTGACCGGAGCGGAGGTTGAAGTCATCTCTCCAAGCAAGATCTTCATGACCCGAGGCTAGGGCGAGGTTGCCCGGGTCTACCGAACGGAGGACGCCCTCGTGATTCATTTTGAATATGATGGCGCCTCCACGTTGTTCTTCAAGGTCTTCAACACGGAGGGTCACCGCTTGGAGTGCTGCCAAGGAGAGAGCAGCCGGGGCATCGACGCGGCAGGGGTTGGGCCTGCCATCCGATCTTCCAGCGGCTCCTCTGGTAGCAGCAGCGACGCTCAGGAGTCCAGCAGCTCTCCCGAGCTCTATGAGACTCTGGAGACGAGCGACGATAGCTACGCTCCCCCGAGCTCACACCGTGCCCGGAGCAAGGTGGCAGCGTCGGGCCATCGCCGCCCCTGATCTGGATGGGATTGGCGCCAGTCCTCCGTGGCCCACTGTTGATGATGGCGTCGGCCACGGAGGCATCCATAGTTAGGGTTCCTCGAAGTTCTCTTCTTTTGTTCCTTGCGAGGAATCAAGCAATACCCCACGGGGGCGTGTAAAGGGTCTGTGATGTCTTTTGTTGACGTTAACCTTATTATGAGATCATGTGAGCGTTTGTCCTGTCCCGGCTTGGTTCCCCCTTTCTAACCTCGTGACGACTTGGTGCTCTACGCTGACAGGTCCCGGTCTCCACGCAGGCTGCAGTCGTCACTGGTATGCCAGGTCGCGATGCCGTGGTCAAGGCCAGGAGGTGAGCGGCCCGAGGTCCAGTAATAGCCCCCAAGTCATGATGCTCAGGAGGTCCCCTTTAGCGTGCAAGCAGTCGCCGAGCAGTGAGAAAGGAAAGCAACGTTACCGTCATAGGGCCGCACCAAGTGAGAATTCTCCATTGTAGCGATCAGCTGCTCCAGGCGTTAAACTTATCTTGGTAGCATGGAGTCGTTCCCTCGTGTTGCGTCGGACTTGAGCGTCGGCAGCGGTAGCGCAGCTAGGTTGGGCCTGTGCAAGCCTTCCCTCTTCTTTCCCGCACTCCCTTTCGTGCTCTACATCCTCAGGTCCTGGCCCTCGAGCGAGCTCAGCCACCACTGGTATGCCAGGTCGCGATACCGTGAGCAAGGACAGGGGGTGAGGGCTGGAGAGCTAGTAAGAGCTCCTGAGTCGCGATGCTCAGGAGCCCCCCTTTTGATGCACAAGCAGATCGCTTGGGAAAGAGAGGGAGCTCGTGGTGCCGCCCGTTGTAATCCTCAGGAGGTTCCTGCAAACCAGCATGAGAAAGGCACGGGTTGCCATTATGATTGCCGGCCGAGCATCGGTTGCTTCGAGAGAGAGGGTGAGGGCACTGAGGGCCTGGTGAGGTGACGCGCGCGGGGCTGCCGTGGGCCAGAGCTCGACCGCTCAGATTTGTCGGTGTTGCAGGGACGGACCCATGCGCAAGTGCCGTGTCAGCGTGAGTGGCTCCCATGGTAGATGGCAATAGAATAGGTGATAATCATAAGTAGATTAGGCATGAAAGGCAAATCAGCTTAGGTAAAAAGCAGAACAGATACATGCCACTGGGCCAGGCCCAAGCGGCTTGGGGATGATGCAGCCCGAGGGGCGCCCCTAGCAAGGTAAGCTAAAAGCATAAGAAAAAGGGATACATGCCGCAGGGAGGGACCCACACGGCCTAGGAATGATGCAGCCCTGAGGGCGCTTGTCGGTGTCAAAACCGGCGGATCTCGGGTAGGGGGTCCCGAACTGTGCGTCTAGGCGGATGGTAACAGGAGACGAGGGACACGATGTTTTAGCCAGGTTCGGGCCCTCTTGATGGAGGTAAAACCCTACGTCCCGCTTGATTAATATTGATGATGTGTGTTACAAGAGTGGATCTACCACGAGATCAAGGAGGCTAAACCCTAGAAGCTAGCCTATGGTATGATTGTTGTTCGTCCTATGGACTACAGCCATCCGGTTTATATAGACATCAGAGAGGGCTAGGGTTACATAGAGTCGGTTACAAAGGTAGGAGATCTACATATCCGTATCGCCAAGCTTGCCTTCCACGCCAAGGAAAGTCCCATCCGGACACGGGACGAAGTCTTCAATCTTGTATCTTCATAGTCTTGGAGTCCGGCCGATGATGATAGTTCGGCTATCCGGACACCCCCTAGTCCGGAACTCCCTCAGTAGCCCCTGAACCAGGCTTCAATGACGACGAGTCCGGCGCGCATATTGTCTTCGGCATTGCAAGGCGGGTTCCTCCTCCGAATAATTTATAGAAGATTGTGAACACCAGGATAGTGTCCGGCTCTGCAAAAATAAATTCCACATACCACCGTAGAGAGAATAATATTACACAAGATCAATCTGCTGACGTATTCTGTGGCGTGACGTCACACCACTTCCAAGCCTTTACTCGAATTGTTTTTATTGTTCCACCTCAGCGCGTTTAGCGAGGCGGTTTCCTTGGCACGTCTTGTCGAAGCAGAGATCGTGTTCCCCTTATTCCGGGATTCCCATCAATACGGACGTGGGTAACCCAACCGCGCCATTGATTGTGACGCTTGGGAGATAAGCGAGTTTTACCAGGCCGGTGGGGACGCGTGTTTCTGTCCGCCCATATAAGGGGATAAAGATCCAACCCTTTTACCTGCGCCTTCTTCCTCCTTGGCTTATCCATCTCCGCGAACTCGAGCTCCAGCGCCCAAGTCCGCACTTCTCACCTCAACCTTCTCCAACTATGTCCGGAGCGGGAGGCAAGTGGATGGCCTCCTCCGTCACGGAGGGGCAGATCCAGAAGCTGCGCGACGCCGGATACTTGTCCAGTGACATCGCGCACCGGCTCCCCGACGAGGGAGAGCTCATCCCCACCCCCAGGCCCCATGAGAGGGTAGTGTTTCTTCCCCATTTCCTCCGCGGACTGGGCTTCCCACTTCATCCCTTCGTCCGGGGGCTCATGTTCTACTACGGCCTGGATTTCCATGATCTGGCCCCGAATTTCATCCTCAACATCTCGGCGTTTATCGTCGTGTGCGAGGCCTTCCTCTGCATCCAGCCCCACTTCGGCTTGTGGCTCAAGACCTTCAGTGTCAAGCCGAAGGTTGTGAAGGGCAGCCAAGCGGAGTGCGGAGGCGCCATGGTGGGCAGGATGTCCCACGTTACGTGGCTGGAAGGCACTTTCGTGGAAACCATCAAGGGGTGGCAATCGGGGTGGTTCTACATCACCGAGCCGCGTGACGCCGATTGGGCAGCGGCCCCCGAATTCAGATCCGGCATCCCTACACGGCTCACCTCCTGGAAAGAGAGTGGCCTGATCTGGGGGAATTCGGAGGAGCTGACTGGACTCCAAGCCTGCATCCAGAAGCTGGTGGACAAGAAGCTCAAGCTTGTCAACGTAGTCCAGGTCATGCTCATCCGCTGGATTCTCCCGTGCCAACGACGGGGTTTCAACATGTGGGAGTTCGATCCGGCGCAGCACCAGACCCTGAGCGGGCTCTTCGACACTACGTACGAAGATGTCTGGAAGGTGCTGTTCAAGGGCACCGAAGCTCCCGCATCCGCTACCGAAGATCGCGGATTCCGCTCACAGCGCCCGACTGACGAGGTAAATGATTTTGTCCTTTAAGGGACGCGTGTTTTCCATAGTTTGACTCTATGCGGGATCTAAACTCCCCTTCCTTTGATAGGACTGGCTGAAGAAGGCCGCACAGGCTATCTGTCCGGCCCCATTGCCAGAGGACCCAGCGGACGCCCGTTTGACGGGGCTGCTGGCTCCGGCACCCCATGTGGTGCCGGAGAAGAAGGCCAAGAAGAAGGCCACGGGGACTTGGAAGAGTTCCCGTTTTCAGGTGCTATCGGATGATGAATCTGAGGCCGACTCTTCCCACCAAGGCGAGGAGGAGAAGAAAGCCTCTCCCCCAGTGGGGGGAGGGAAGAAAAGGAAGGCCTCCCCAACAAGGGAGGCCGAAGGGTCCAAGAAGGGAAAAACTCTTCCCCCGGACCGCTCCGCCAACGCCAGTGACGACGACGAGGACTGGCCTCCAAGGGCCAAGCCCCTGGCGAGATCGTAAGTATCCGGACTCCCGAATAACTTCAAGGTTTTTTCTTTTCGCCACATAATGTCTTTCTAATGCCGCATACAACCCTGCAGTCCGCCCAAGGATGATCTTCCCGTTTCGTCGAGCGGGTCCTTGGGTGCGTCGGATATGGATTCCCTTCCGACTGCCTCCACCCCCCGTGCCGCGGACGACGCCGAGGTGGGGTCCCAGGAAGGGACCTACCAGGAGGAGGAGGCCCCGGAGGTGTCGCAGGACAACCTCCCGGACTTTGCACCGGACTCAGCCCCGGAGGCCACAGTGGCTCCGGAGTCCGGCGGGCGACCCCTTCGTAAGAAGGGCAAGACCGCGACGCCGGCTGCCTCCGTCCAACCGGAGGTGCCGGATAATTTGCTGGAGGCGCTCAACGGCGCCTCCATCGAAGAGGAACACCGCACTGTTATGAGTGCGGTGATTCAGAAGGTTCAGCTCGCCAAGAGCGGGCTGACCGAAGCCTGCAGCAGCCTTCTAACAGGCTTTGAGGTAAGAATTTCAATATATGTAAAATGGTACCGCATAGACAGTAGCCCCTGATGCTCGGTTCGGTGTTCGGAAAGAAAAGCCGGACTGAGGATCTTTAGAAAGATAAACGCAGGAGTCATGAAAATATGTCAATATGGGATTGCAGGCTGTGCTGCTGACCTCCGCCGCACTGACTGCGGAGGTCAATACTTTGAAGGAAAACCTCGAGCGGTCCGAGAACGAGCTCGGCCGTGCCAAGAAGCAGCTCGAGGAAAAAGAAGGTGAGTAATACCTTATGAAAATTGTACCTTACAGAAAAGGATTTGGTTGCAAGAAAAATGACAAGGATAACTTGGGTATTGCAGGGGCCACTAACGAGGTGGCGACCCTGAAGGAGGCGGTGGCCGCGGCCGAACGCAATGCGGCCGCGGAGCGCACCGAGCGAGAGAGGCAGGAGGCGCGGGTGGCGGAGGTACAGCAAGAGCTCCAGGATCTCGTGAAAAAACATGAGAGCTTGGAGCGTGACTCGAAGACTCGAGAGTCTGAGCTTGCAACGGCTCTTGAGAGTGCCAAAGCCGCTAAGGCCGAAGCCTACAAGGCCCTCCAGGAGATTGAGGCGGTGAAGAAAATAGCAGCGGGTAAGGCATTTTTCATGCAAAGTAAGCATGTGAGTGTTAATTACCTGTTGCTTACCCGAATTCGGAGCTCTCCAGGAGCGTTCGCAGATCTTCCTCGCAGCGTGTCCGATGCTGCCGCATTTTACCGGGCCGAGGAGGGGAGCTCGACGGAGAAGGTCTTCTGGTCTCAGTATGCTGAGGCCGGACATCCGGTGCCCCTTAGCGACCAGCTGAAGCAGCTGGTCGAGCTCCACAAGGCGGCCGAACAGGCCATGAAGGGCCTCATAGTTCGGCTGTGGCCTAAGGAGGCCATGCCTGGGAGCTACTTCGGCCTAGTGCGGCGGCTGGTGGATGCGTGCCCGTGGGTTGAAGTCATCAAGCATTCCGCTTGTATTGAAGGTGCCCGTCGGGCCCTTGCCCGGCAAAGGTGCACTTGGGCAAGATGGATGCCCAGAAGCTCGTGACGGACCCGCCACCAGAGGGCAAGGAGCATCGCACGCCCGAGATGTATTATAAGAGTGTGCTGAAGGGCGCCCGCACTATTGCGGGTGAGTGCTCCAAAGATGTAATATTTGAGTAGACTCGCATTTTGTTATCCTGTGCGCTGAAAACTTGGTTCATATGCGCTAAGCAACGCTTGTTAATTTAAAATATTACCTTCTGTGCGGCTGTTTATCAAATCTGAGAGATGGCAAGTCGTCGGCTTCAGCCCCCATGCCACGAGTGCTGGGGTGTTCGGGATAAACTCGAGCGCTCTTGTTCCCATTTTTGGGTCCATCTAGGGAGGCGCTCGACACAGCGAACAAGGCAACCGGACTTATAATGCTTGAACACTCTCACTTAGCCATAGAATTCTATAATTTTAAATTTCGGCGAAGCCCCTAGTCTTCGGAAGGCCGAATTTGGGGCGCTATCCACGCCTTGGCCGGACAGTATCCGGCTCCTCGCTCTAAGCGGCATAAGTCTTTAAGGACTCGCAAAAAACCTCTCGAACAGCGACCGGCTCTCGCCTCATCATGACGGTCAGTTTTAGCTTTCTCCACTGAGGCGTTAACCCAGCTCAACTGGGGCGCAATCGCAGTGGTTCTCCCAGTGCTACCTTAGCCGATATAACGGAACGTAAGGTACCAAAACGTGGGAGCCGGGCAAACCCAACTATTGACCCAAGACATGATTCGGAGCCGATGCATATAGTGCTATAAGTTCGGGGTGCCGCACTTGTGAAAGTGTTCGGACTCATCACACCATGATGCGGGGAACATAAGCCCCTGGTGTGTATTAGCCGTACCAAAGTGTACGGATGCAATATGCCGTGAATGAACATATGTATGAAAAGGAAATGCAACTATAAGCAAAAAGGTGCTGCATTGTTTTATTCAATAAGTGCTGCTACGAATGCAGAATGATACAAATAGTGCGATAATCAAGGTATGGGACTGTTAAACATGTCCCCCTCCAGGGGTAGGCTGCAGATTGGTGTATAAAAATGCTCGTAACGGAGACCACCTGTATATTTGTTGTAGCCTTTATCCTTCCCTGGCTGTTGCATCGTGAGTTCGGCAGATCTGCTGCCGGACAGGGCCTTTGACAAACGGAGTCATGTGTGTAAAAAATAAAAGGTAAAAAGAAAATAAAAAAGAACGACACACTTGAGAGCCCCTGGTGTGGTTTAGCCGCAGTCTAGGTTTATCGTGGTCGTGCCCCTCTCCCCATGCCCATGGTATCTTCAGAGTGTAATGGTGTACGCGAAGGACCTGCTTTAATGTTTCGCAAGAGATGGGGTTGGGGCCGCACTGCTACGCGTGCTCGGAACGTGCCAGGTGGTCTTGTTGTAAGTTACTCCGGGCGCGCTTAGCTATGTCCGGCCGCTTAAAGGCCGGACTCGAGAATTGCCTTAAGAGGCTGCATTGCACTTCTGCCGCGAGAGCTGCTGTATGTTCCTCCGTGCGGAGAGAATGTTCAGTGTTTCCGTTGACCGTGATGACTCCTCGAGGGCCTGGCATCTTGAGCTTGAGGCATGCGTAGTGCGGCACCGCGTTGAACTTTGCAAACGCAGTACGTCCGAGCAAGGCATGATAGCCGCTGCGGAACGGGACTATGTCGAAGATTAACTCCTCGCTTCGGAAGTTATCCGGGGATCCGAAGACCACTTCCAGTGTAATTGAGCCTGTACAATTGGCTTCTACACCTGGTATGACGCCTTTAAAGGTCGTTTTGGTAGGTTTAATCCTTGAGGGGTCTATGCCCATTTTGCGCACTGTATCCTGGTAAAGCAGGTTCAGGCTGCTGCCGCCGTCCATCAGGACTCTGGTTAGGTGAAATCCATCGACGATTGGGTCTAAGACCAGTGCGGCGAATCCGCCGTGGCGGATGCTGGTGGGGTGGTCCCTTCGGTCAAAAGTGATCGGGCAGGAGGACCATGGATTGAACTTCGGGGCAACTGGCTCCATCGCGTAGACATCCCTGAGTGCACGCTTCCGCTCCCTTTTGGGTATGTGCGTTGCGTATATCATGTTCACCGTCCGCACCTGTGGGGGGAAACCCTTCTGTCCTCTATTGTTCGGCGGTTGGGTCTCGTCCTCGTCATCGCTATGTAGCCCCTTGTCATTGTTTTCGGCAATTAACTTGCCTGCCTGCTTGAATACCCAACAGTCCCTGTTGGTGTGGTTAGCTGGCTTTTCGGGGGTGCCGTGTATCTGGCACAAGCGGTCGAGTATTCGGTCCAAATTGGACGGACCCGGAGTAGTTCTTTTGAATGGCTTTTTCCGCTGACCGGGTTTAGAGCCTCTGAATCCGGCATTGACTGTCGTATCCTCAATATGATCGCCGTTAATGCGGCGTTTGTTTTTGTTGCGACGCGGCCTGCCATTTCGGTCCTTGAAGTCCGGACTGCCAGAATTTTTGCTGAGGTTGTTGCTGCGTGCTAGCCAGCTGTCCTCACCCGCGCAGAAGCGGGTCATGAGTGATGTGAGGGCTGCCATGGATTTCGGCTTTTCCTGTCCCAGGTGCCGGGCAAGCCACTCGTCGCGGATGTTATGCTTGAAGGCCGCGAGGGCCTCCGCATCCGGACAGTCGACGATTTGGTTTTTCTTGGTTAAGAACCGTGTCCAGAATTGCCTGGCCGATTCGTCTGGCTGCTGAATTATGTGGCTTAGGTCATCAGCGTCTGGTGGTCGCACATAAGTGCCCTGGAAGTTATCGAGGAATGCGGCTTCCAGGTCCTCCCAACTCCCAATTGACTCTGCTGGCAAGCTGTTGAGCCAATGCCGGGCTGGTCCTTTAAGCTTGAGGGGGAGGTATTTGATGGCGTGAAGATCGTCACCGCGGGCCATGTGGATGTGAAGGAGATAGTCTTCAATCCAAACCGCGGGGTCTGTTGTGCCATCGTAGGATTCAATATTGACGGGTTTAAACCCTTCGGGGATTTGATGATCCATTACTTCATCTGTGAAGCATAGTGGGTGTGCGGCGCCTCTGTACTGGGCGATATCACGACGGAGCTCAAGGGAGCTTGGTCTATTTTGTTCGGCCCGGCCGGTCTTACTGTGTCCGGCGCGACGATTGTCGTCACGTATCGTGGGACGCCCACGCGATCCATAGATCGATCTTGATTGTCTTGCCTTATCCTCCAATATATCTCGCAAGTCCGGAGTGTTCCCCTGTGGCCGTGTGCTTTTCGAGCGATGCCGGGGTACGGGTCTGGTGAAGGGCCTAGAGGCCACTCTGTCGCGACCACGGGGTGGTCGGTCAGCCGTATTGTCTCCTGGTGATGCGGGTTCGTAAGCCTCCTCCTCTAATCGGGGGAGCAGCTTGCGTTTAGGGTAGCTTTTGGAGGGGCGTTCGAGCTCATGCTCTTCGGCCGCGAGGACTTCAGTCCATCTGTCGGCTAGCAGATCCTGATCAGCTCTAAGTTGTTGCTGCTTTTTCTTGAGGCTGTTCGCCGTGGCCATAAGCCTGCGTTTAAAACGCTCTTGTTCGACGGGATCCTCAGGCACGACGAATTCGTCATCGTCGAGGCTCGCTTCGTCTCTGAAGGGAGGCGTATAATCCTCTGCCTCTTCTCCTGCCGCTCCTTCATAAGGGCTGGCGTCTCCGTCCTCCTGCGCTGCATCTTGCTGGAGCGGGTTGTCTTCGGCACTGTCCGGTGTATTATTGTCTCCGGTGCCGGAGTCTTCATTCTTGCTGTGGCGGGATTTAGAGCGGCGCCGCTGACGCCGGCGCTTGGGCTGCTTTTTGGAGGGGTCATCCTCCTCTGTTCCTTCGCCATTCCCATCTTTTGGGATATCCACCATGTATATGTCATACGATGAGGTGGCTGTCCAGTGCCCAGTGGGCGCTGGTTCTTGGTCGTCTCCGGCGTCGCCGTCCATACCGTCGATGTCCTCGGAGTCGTAGTCTAGCATGTCGGTTAAATCGTCGACAGCGGCTACCAAGTGGGTGGTGGTGGGCTTTGAATTTCTTCGTCGTTCGCATCCCAACCGTCCTGACCGCAGTCCGGCTAGGGCTCTCCTGATAACGAGAGATATTTTAGCAAACTCAAGATGTCGCCGAAAGGTGAGTGTTGAAAGACGTCTACTGCGGTGAACTCCATGATCGGCGCCCAATCGGATTCGATCGGGGCGGGCGCGGGAGGTTCGAAGTCCGGCGAGGAGTCCGACACCTCGGAGTCATGAGCTTTATGAGGGACAAAGTCAGTGTTCGGCTCTATCGCCGTAGAGGTTGCAGCCCCCGAGGCGGTGTCTAGGCATCCATCCTCGATCTGCGGAGCTGGCTCCGAATTGAAGATCTGAGCGGTTTCGAGTGCGGCCTCGAAGGTACTGTCCAGCTGCAGAGCTAAATCATGCTCGCCACGACAGTGCGGCACGCTCGGCTGTGGCCTGAACCTATCGAGGATCAAGTCTCCGTGGATGTCAGCCATGAAGTTCAAACTTCCAAACCTGACCTGACGGCCAGGGGCGTAGCTTTCGATCTGCTCCAGTTGGCCAAGCGAATTGGCCCGCAGTGCAAAGCCGCCGAATACGAAGATTTGTCCGGGGAGGAAGGTCTCACCCTGTACTGCGTCGTTGATGATGATTGAAGAAGCCATCGAGCCTATTGGTGACGACACAAAGGAACTCTCAATGAAAGCACCAATGTCGGTGTCAAAACCGGCGGATCTCGGGTAGGGGGTCCCGAACTGTGCGTCTAGGCGGATGGTAACAGGAGACGAGGGACACGATGTTTTAGCCAGGTTCGGGCCCTCTTGATGGAGGTAAAACCCTACGTCCTGCTTGATTAATATTGATGATGTGTGTTACAAGAGTGGATCTACCACGAGATAAAGGAGGCTAAACCCTAGAAGCTAGCCTATGGTATGATTGTTGTTCGTCCTATGGACTACAGCCATCCGGTTTATATAGACACCGGAGAGGGCTAGGGTTACACAGAGTCGGTTACAAAGGTAGGAGATCTACATATCCGTATCGCCAAGCTTGCCTTCCACGCCAAGGAAAGTCCCATCCGGACACAGGACGAAGTGTTCAATCTTGTATCTTCATAGTCTTGGAGTCCGGCCGATGATGATAGTTCGGCTATCCGGACACCCCCTAGTCCGGAACTCCCTCAGCGCTCCCAACTGAAATGAACTTGGAGGATGTCACCTGGTTCCGTTGTAGATGGGGGGTGTTGGAGTAGCTGAAGATGCGCGGTGAGAAGGCCATTCCTCACGAGCTACCGGAGCCCTGAGCCTCGGGAGGTTCTGGGAGTCCAGGCGGTTCCTTGAGGACCGTCTCCATCTCTGCTAGGACCGCGTGGTGCCTGGCCTCCTGAGTCGCCAGAATGCTCTGCAGGTGTCGCTGGTGGATGGCAGCCGCGTTCGGCAGGCCGAAAGGCATGCGAGCGAAGCTGTGCGGCGGACCCTCACAGTGTCCCGCGCGTGAAGGCTAGAAACGCTCCTAAGACGCATCTCGGTTGAGCCCTGGGATGTCGATGTAGACGCGCAGCCCGCCATCCTCGCCTGGATGGGGAGCCACGCCAGGTATGCGGCAATCGCCGCGCATGGCCCTTGCTTCCTGAAGCTCCTGTGTGGTCTTGGTGATGAACTCCTGAACGTTGGGCTTCCCTTGCCATGCGCCTTCCTGAGGGAAACGTGCCGCGAAGCACGCCTCCAAGTGGTGCCCAAGCGCCTCCCTCGTGATGTTGGCAAGGTCTGAGTCCCTCCGGAAGAGAGCCCCCGAGCCCTGCCCGAGGAGGGTGCTGGGCGTGCCTTCCTATGCGATGGAAGGAGGCGCCCCATGCACGGGCGTCGATCCTGGCGCGGCACCACCTGAGATGCCGACCTCCTGAGGCCTCGGGTGAAGCGGTTGCTTCTTCTTCTTCTTCTTAGGGATAACCTCCGGAGGGTTCTCACCCTTGCTGCTTGGATCCTCGATTGATGCAGCTTGGAAGGAACGCTCGAGGGAGCACACCGCATCTCTATCTTCACAGGGAACCGTGATGATTCCGCCGCTTCCTGGCATCTTGAGGACGTTGTAGCCGTGGTGGGTCATTGCCATGAACCTGGCCATGGCTGGATGCCCTAGGATGGCATTGTACGACAGGTGGATGTGGGCGATGTCGAAGTCGATGAGCTTGGTGCGGTAGTTGTCGCGCTGCCCGAAGGTGACAGGGAGGCAGACCTGCCCTATCGGGGTGGTGGAGCCGTCTGTAACTCCTGAAAAAGGCTTGGTAGGCTGGAGCTGATCATATGGCACTTGAAGGTTGTCGAACATCTCGACGGACGGGATGTTAAGGCATGCGCCGCCATTGATGAGGGTCCTGGTGACCTGCACGTTGCTGATGACTGGGGAACAGAGCATCGGGAGGACGCCAGTAGTAGCCGTGCACTTGAGTTGATCCGCTGAACTGAAGGTGATGGCGCACTTGGACCACCTGAGCGGGCGTGTGGCCTCGAGCTTGGGAAGGAATGCGTTCACCTCGCGAGCGAACTGCTTAAAGATGCGTTGAGAGGCTGGGGCCTGAGCTCTGCCCAAGATGCAAGCGATAGCACGTGGCTCCTGGAAGCCCCCAGCCCCCTCGTCTTGATGATGGTCGTCATTCCTTCTTGGTGGTGGTGGTAGCGCAGGAAGGCCTGCATTGCCCTGGGGGTGGTCCTCGCGAGGCTGATCCCTCCAGGCGCCCTCATGAGGCTGATCCCTCCAGGCGCCCTCGTGAGGCTGGTCCTGCCAGCGATCCTCACGAGGTCGGTCGCGCCACTCCTGGCGAGGGCCACGGTCGTCCCATCGTCCTCCTCCACGTCCTCCTCCTTGGCCGTAGCCCCGATCGTTACGCTCTGGGCGTCGACCGGAGTGTCCTTCTCGAATGGCCCTAAGCTCATGGCAATCGTTGGTGTTGTGGGTGTGGAGGTTGTGGTAGGTGCAGAAAGGTTGGCTGCCCTTGGACGACTCCGGCTCGTCCCTATTGCACTTCGTGTCTGGCTCCGCGGTGAGCACAACTGCTCCTTGCGCTTGACGTCCTTGGCCTTGAGCTTCTTTTCTTCTGGGTCGGCAGCTGGCAGCTCGAGGAGGTGTTGGAAATATGCCCTAGAGGCAATAATAAAAGTGTTATTATTATATTTCTCTGTTGATGATAATAGTCTTTTGTTCATGCTATAACTGTATTATCCGGAAATCGTAATACATGTGTGAATACATAGACCACAATATGTCCCTAGTGAGCCTCTAGTTGACTAGCTCGTTGTGATCAACAGATAGGCATGGTTTCCTGGCTATGGACATTGGATGTCGTTGATAACGGGATCACATCATTAGGAGAATGATGTGATGGACAAGACCCAATCCTAAGCATAGCACAAAGGTCGGTTAGTTCGTTTGCTAGAGCTTTTCCAATGTCAAGTATCTCTTCCTTCGACCATGAGATCGTGTAACTCCCGGATACCGTAGGAGTGCTTTGGGTGTACCAAACGTCACAACGTAACTGGGTGACTATAAAGGTGCATTACAGGTATCTCCGAAAGTGTCTGTTGGGTTGACACGGATCGAGATTGGGATTTGTCACTCCGTGTTATGGAGAGGTATCACTGGGCCCACTCAGTAGTGCATCATCATAATGAGCTCAAGGTGACCAAGGTGTTGGCCACGGGATCATGCATTACGGTATGAGTAAAGTGACTTGCCGGTAACGAGACTGAACAAGGTATTGGGATACCGACGATCGGGTCTCGGGCAAGTAACGTACCGATTGACAAAGGGAATTGTATACGGGGTTTGATCGAATCCTCGACATCGTGGTTCATCCGATGACAACATCGAGGAGCATGTGGGAGCCAACATGGGTATCCAGATCCCGCTGTTGGTTATTGACCGGAGAGTCTCGGTCATGTCTGCATGTCTCCCGAACCCGTAGGGTCTACACACTTAAGGTTCGGTGACGCTAGGGTTATCAGGAAGACAAGTATGTGATCACTGAATGTTGTTCGGAGTCCCGGATGAGATCCCGGACGTCACGAGGAGTTCCGGAATGGTCCGGAGGTAAAGTTTTATATATGGGAAGTTGTTAAACGGACACCGGAAAGTTTCGGGGTCATACCGGTATTGTACCGGGACCACCGGAGAGGTTCCGGGGGTCCACCGGGAGGGACCACCCCTCTCGGGGGGCCACTTGGGCTGCGTAGGGATAGCAACCAGCCCCTAGTGGGCTTGGCACGCCGCCCCCTCCCCCCCTTGGGCCCATGCGCCTAGGGTTGGGGGGGGGAACCCTAAAGGGGGCGCACCCCCCTTGCTTGGGGGGCAAGCCCCCCACCCCTTGGCCGCCGCCCCCTTAGGGTTTCCCCTAGAGGGCTGGCCCCCCTTGCCCCTTCCCCTATATATAGAGGGGTGAGGGGAGGGCTGCAATACACCACAACTCAAGGCACAGCCCCTCCCCTCCCCAACACCTCTCCTCCTCCGTACGTGCTTGGCGAAGCCCTGTCGGAGTACTGCTGCACCAACTACACCACGCCGTCGTGCTGCCGTTGGAGCTGCCTTCCTCAACCTCTCCTTCCTCCTTGCTGGATCAAGACGGAGGAGACGTCTCCCGTCCCGTACGTGTGTTGAACGCGGAGGTGATGTCCGTTCAGCACTTGGACATCGGTGATCCGAATCACGTTCGAGTACGACTCCATCATCACCATCCCCTTGACAAGCTTCCGCTCGTGATCTACAAGTGGTATGTAGATGCAAACTCTCTCCCTTGACTCGTTGCTTAGATGAACTCATAGATGGATCTTGGTGAAACCGTAGGAAATTTTTTAATTTTCTGCAACGTTCCCCAACAGTGGCATCATGAGCTAGGTCTATGCGTAGTTCTCTTTGCACGAGTAGAACACAATTTTGTTGTGGGTGTGGATCTTGTCAACTTGCTTTCCTCTACTAGTCTTTTCTTGCTTCAGAGGTATTGTGGGATGAAGCGGCCCGGACCAACCTTACACGTACGCTTACGTGAGACCGGTTCCACCGATTAACATGCACTAGTTGCATAAGGTGGCTGGCGGGTGTCTGTCTCTCCCACTTTAGTTGGAGCGGATTCGATGAAAAGGGCCCTTATGAAGGGTAAATAGAAGTTGACAAAATCACGTTGTGATTATTCGTAGGTAAGAAAACGTTCTTGCTAGAACCCAATTTGCAGCCACGTAAAAGATGCAACAACAATTAGAGGACGTCTAACTTGTTTTTGCAGCGATTGATCATGTGATGTGATATGGCCAGAAGTTGTGATGAATGATGAATTGTGATGTATGAGATCATGTTCTTGTAATAGGATTCACGACTTGCATGTCGATGAGTATGACAACCGGCAGGAGCCATAGGAGTTGTCTTTATTTTTGTATGACCTGCGTGTCATTGAAGAACGCCATGTAACTTACTTTACTTTATTGCTAAACGCGTTAGTCATAGAAGTAGAAGTAGTCGTTGGCGTGACAACTTCATGAAGACACAATGATGGAGATCATGGTGTCATGCCGGTGACAAGATGATCATGGAGCCCCGAAGATGGAGATCAAAGGAGCTATATGATATTGGCCATATCATGTCACTACTTTATATAATTGCATGTGATGTTTATTATGTTTTATGCATCTTGTTTACTTAGGACGACGGTAGTAAATAAGATGACCCCTTACAAAATTTCAAGAAGTGTTCTCCCCTAACTGTGCACCATTGCTACAGTTCGTCGCTTCTAAGCACCACGTGATGATCGGGTGTGATGGATTCTTACATTCACATACAACGGGTGTAAGACAGTTTTACACAGCGAAAACACTTAGGGTTAACTTGACGAGCCTAGCATGTGCAGACATGGCCTCGGAACACGGAGACCAAAAGGTCGAACACGAGTCGTATGGAAGATACGATCAACATGAAGATGTTCACCGACGATGACTAGTCCGTCTCACGTGATGATCGGACACGGGCTAGTCGACTCGGATCGTGTAACACTTAGATGACTAGAGGGATGTCTAATCTAAGTGGGAGTTCATAATTTGATTAGAACTTAATTATCATGAACTTAGTCTAAAACCTTTGCAAATATGTCTTGTAGATCAAATGGCCAACGCTCATGTCAACATGAACTTCAACGCGTTCCTAGAGAAAACCAAGCTGAAAGATGATGGCAGCAACTATACGGACTGGGTCCGGAACCTGAGGATCATCCTCATAGCTGCCAGGAAACAATATGTCCTAGAAGGACCGCTAGGTGACGCTCCCGTCCCAGAGAACCAAGACATTATGAATGCTTGGCAGTCTCGTGTTGATGATTACTCCCTCGTTCAGTGCGGCATGCTTTACAGCTTAGAACCGGGGCTCCAAAAGCGTTTTGAGCATCACGGAGCATATGAGATGTTCGAAGAGCTGAAACTAGTTTTTCAAGCTCACGCCCGGGTCGAGAGATATGACATCTCCGACAAGTTCTATAGTTGTAAGATGGAGGAAAATAGTTCTGTCAGTGAGCACATACTCAAGATGTCTGGGTTGCACAACCGTATGACCCAGCTGAATATTAACCTCCCTGATGAGGCAGTCATTGACAGAATCCTTCAGTCGCTCCCACCAAGCTACAAGAGCTTTGTGATGAACTACAATATGCAGGGGATGGTAAAGACCATTCCTGAAGTATTTTCTATGCTGAAGTCAGCAGAGGTTGAAATCAAGAAAGAACATCAAGTGTTGATGGTCAATAAGACCACTAAGTTCAAGAAGGGCAAGGGTAAGAAGAACTTCAAGAAGGACAGCAAAGAGGTTGCCGCGCCCGGTAAGCTAGTTGCCGGGAAGAAGTCAAAGAATGGACCCAAGCCTGAGACTGAGTGCTTTTATTGCAAGGGGAAGGGTCACTGGAAGCGGAACTGCCCCAAATACTTAGCGGATAAGAAGGCCGGCAACACCAAAGGTATATTTGATATACATGTAATTGATGTGTACCTTACCAGTACTCGTAGTAACTCCTGGGTATTTGATACCGGTGCCGTTGCTCATATTTGTAACTCACAGCAGGAGCTGCGGAATAAACGGAGACTGGCGAAGGACGAGGTGACGATGCGCGTCGGGAATGGTTCCAGAGTCGATGTGATCGCCGTCGGCACGCTGCCTCTACATTTACCTACGGGATTAGTTTTGAACCTTAATAATTGTTATTTAGTGCCAAGTTTGAGCATGAACATTGTATCTGGATCTCGTTTAATATGAGATGGCTACTCATTTAAGTCCGAGAATAATGGTTGTTTGATTTATATGAGAGATATGTTTTATGGTCATGCTCCGATGGTCAATGGTTTATTCTTAATGAATCTCGAGCGTAATATTACACATGTTCATAGTGTAGATGCCAAAAGATGTAAAGTTGATAACGATAGTCCCACATACTTGTGGCACTGCCGCCTTGGTCACATTGGTGTGAAGCGCATGAAGAAGCTCCATGCTGATGGACTTTTAGAGTCTCTTGATTATGAATCATTTGACACATGCGAACCATGCCTCATGGGAAAAATGACCAAGACTCCGTTCTCCGGACAATGGAGCGAGCAACCAACTTGTTGGAAATCATACATACCGATGTGTGCGGTCCAATGAGCGTTGAGGCTCACGGAGGATATCGTTATGTTCTCACTCTCACTGATGACTTAAGTAGATATGGGTATGTCTACTTAATGAAACACAAGTCTGAGACCTTTGAAAAGTTCAAGGAATTTCAGAATGAGGTGGAGAATCAACGTGACCGAAAGATAAAGTTCCTACGATCAGATCGTGGAGGAGAATATTTAAGTCACGTATTTGGCACACACTTAAGGAAATGTGGAATCGTTTCACAACTCACGCCGCCTGGAACACCTCAGCGAAATGGTGTGTCCGAACGTCATAATCGCACTCTATTGGATATGGTGCGGTCTATGATGTCTCTTATCGATTTACCGCTATCATTTTGGGGATACGCTCTAGAGACAGCTACATTCACTTTAAATAGGGCACTGTCTAAATCCGTTGAGACGACACCGTATTTATTATGGTTTGGGAAGAAACCTAAGCTGTCGTTTCTAAAAGTTTGGGGATGCGATGCTTATGTCAAGAAACTTCAACCTGAAAAGCTCGAACCCAAGTCGGAAAAATGCGTCTTCATAGGATACCCTAAGGAAACTGTAGGGTATACCTTCTACTTAAGATCCGAAGGCAAAATCTTTGTTGCCAAAAACGGATGCTTTCTGGAAAAAGAGTTTCTCTTGAAAGAAGTAAGTGGGAGGAAAGTAGAACTCGATGAAGTACTACCTCTCGAACGGGAAAGTGGTGCAGCTCAGGAAAATGTTCCTGTGATGCCCACACCAACTGAAGAGGAAACCAATGATGATGATCAAGGTACTTCGGATCAAGTTGCTACTGAACTTCGTAGGTCCACAAGGACACGTTCCGCACCAGAGTGGTACGGCAACCTTGTCCTGGAAATCATGTTGTTAGACAACGGTGAACCTTCGAACTATGAAGAAGCGATGGCGGGCCCAGATTCCAACAAATGGCTAGAAGCCATGAAATCCGAGATAGAATCCATGTATGAAAACAAAGTATGGACTTTGACTGACTTGCCCGATGATCGGCGAGCGATAGAAAACAAATGGATCTTTAAAAAGAAGACGGACGCGGATGGTAATGTCACCATCTATAAAGCTCGACTTGTCGCTAAGGGTTATCGACAAGTTCAAGGGATTGACTACGACGAGACATTCTCTCCCGTAGCGAAGCTTAAGTCCGTCCGAATCATGTTAGCAATTGCCGCATACTATGATTATGAGATATGGCAGATGGACGTCAAAACGGCATTCCTTAACGGGCATCTTAAGGAAGAGTTGTATATGATGCAGCCGGAAGGTTTTGTCGATCCTAAGAACGCTAACAAAGTATGCAAGCTCCAGTGATCCATTTATGGGCTGGTGCAAGCATCTCGGAGTTGGAATATTCGCTTTGATGAGATGATCAAAGCGTTTGGGTTTATGCAGACTTATGGAGAAGCCTGCGTTTACAAGAAAGTGAGTGGGAGCTCTGTAGCATTTCTCATATTATATGTGGATGACATACTCTTGATGGGAAATAATATAGAATTTCTGGACAGCATTAAGGCCTACTTGAACAAATGTTTTTCAATGAAGGACCTTGGAGAAGCTGCTTATATATTAGGCATCAAGATCTATAGAGATAGATCGAGACGCCTCATAGGTCTTTCACAAAGCACATACCTTGGTAAGATTTTGAAGAGGTTCAAATGGATGAGTCCAAGAAAGGGTTCTTGCCTATGTTACAAGGTGTGAGATTGAGCTCAGCTCAGTCACCGACCACGGCAAAAGATAAAGAAGAGATGAGTGTCATCCCCTATGCTTCAGCCATAGGATCTATTATGTATGCCATGTTGTGTACCAGACCTGATGTAAACCTTGCCGTAAGTTTGGTAGCAAGATACCAGAGTAATCCCGGCAAGGAACACTGGACAGCGGTCAAGAATATCCTGAAGTACCTGAAAAGGACAAAGGACATGTTTCTCGTTTATGGAGGTGACGAAGAGCTCATCGTAAAGGGTTACGTCGACGCTAACTTCGACACAGATCTGGATGGCTCTAAGTCACAAACCGGATACGTGTATATGTTGAATGGTGGAGCAGTAAGCTGGTGCAACTGCAAGCAGAGCGTCGTGGCGGGATCTACATGTGAAGCGGAGTACATGGCAGCCTCGGAGGCAGCGCATGAAGCTATTTGGGTGAAGGAGTTCATCACCGACCTAGGAGTCATACCCAATGCGTCGGGGCCAATCAAACTCTTCGGTGACAACACTGGAGCTATTGCCCTTGCCAAGGAGCCCAGGTTTCACAAGAATACCAGGCACATCAAGCGTCGTTTCAACTCCATCCGTGAAAATGTTCAAGATGGAGACATAGAAATTTGCAAAGTACATATGGATCTGAATGTCGCAGATCCGTTGACTAAACCTCTCTCGCGAGCAAAACATGATCAACACCAGAACTCTATGGGTGTTCGATTCATCACAATGTAACTAGATTAGTGACTCTAGTGCAAGTGGGAGACTGTTGGAAATATGCCCTAGAGGCAATAATAAAAGTGTTATTATTATATTTCTCTGTTCATGATAATAGTCTTTTGTTTATGCTATAACTGTATTATCCGGAAATCGTAATACACGTGTGAATACATAGACCACAGTATGTCCCTAGTGAGCCTCTAGTTGACTAGCTCGTTGTGATCAACAGATAGTCATGGTTTCCTGGCTATGGACATTGGATGTCGTTGATAACGGGATCACATCATTAGGAGAATGATGTGATGGACAAGACCCAATCCTAAGCATAGCACAAAGGTCGGTTAGTTCGTTTGCTAGAGCTTTTCCAATGTCAAGTATCTCTTCCTTCGACCATGAGATCGTGTAACTCCCGGATACCGTAGGAGTGCTTTGGGTGTACCAAACATCACAACGTAACTGGGTGACTATAAAGGTGCATTACAGGTATCTTCGAAAGTGTCTGTTGGGTTGACACGGATCGAGATTGGGATTTGTCACTCCGTGTTATGGAGAGGTATCACTGGGCCCACTCGGTAGTGCATCATCATAATGAGCTCAAGGCGACCAAGGTGTTGGCCACGGGATCATGCATTACGGTACGAGTAAAGTGACTTGCCGGTAACGAGACTGAACAAGGTATTGGGATACCGACGATCGGGTCTCGGGCAAGTAACGTACCGATTGACAAAGGGAATTGTATACGGGGTTTGATCGAATCCTCGACATCGTGGTTCATCTGATGACATCATCGAGGAGCATGTGGGAGCCAACATGGGTATCCAGATCCCGCTGTTGGTTATTGACCGGAGAGTCTCGGTCATGTCTGCATGTCTCCCGAACCCGTAGGGTCTACACACTTAAGGTTCGGTGACGCTAGGGTTATCAGGAAGACAAGTATGTGATCACCGAATGTTGTTCGGAGTCCCGGATGAGATCCCGGACGTCACGAGGAGTTCCGGAATGGTCCGGAGGTAAAGTTTTATATATGGGAAGTTGTTAAACGGACACCGGAAAGTTTCGGGGTCATACCGGTATTGTACCGGGACCACCGGAGAGGTTCCGAGGGTCCACCGGGAGGGACCACCCCTCTCGGGGGGTCACTTGGGCTGCGTAGGGATAGCAGCCAGCCCCTAGTGGGCTTGGCACGCCCCCCCCCCTTGGGCCCATGCGCCTAGGGTTGGGGGGGGGGGGGAAACCCTAAAGGGGGCGCACCCCCCTTGCTTGGGGGGCAAGCCCCCCACCCCTTGGCCGCCGCCCCCCTTAGGGTTTCCCCTAGAGGGCCGGCCCCCCTTGCCCCTTCCCCTATATATAGAGGGGTGAGGGGAGGGCTGCAATACACCACAACTCAAGGCGCAACCCCTCCCCTCCCCAACACCTCTCCTCCTCCGTACGTGCTTGGCGAAGCCCTGTCGGAGTACTGCTGCACCAACTACACCACGCCGTCGTGCTGCCGTTGGAGCTGCCTTCCTCAACCTCTCCTTCCTCCTTGCTGGATCAAGACGGAGGAGACGTCTCCCGTCCCGTACGTGTGTTGAACGCGGAGGTGCTGTCCGTTCAGCACTTGGACATCGGTGATCCGAATCACGTTCGAGTACGACTCCATCATCACCATCCCCTTGACAAGCTTCCGCTCGTGATCTACAAGTGGTATGTAGATGCAAACTCTCTCCCTTGACTCGTTGCTTAGATGAACTCATAGATGGATCTTGGTGAAACCGTAGGAAAAATTTTAATTTTCTGCAACGTTTCCCAACAGGAGGGAGAGGCGTCCCTCCTCAGCCCTTGCGCACTTGGTCGCCAGGTTGAACAGCTCTAGGGATGTGCACAGCTTCTCATGGATGGCCAACTCCTCCTTCATCTTGACGTCGCGGACGCCATCAGAGAACGCTGAAATGATGGCCTCGTCCGTGACCTTGGGGATCTTGACACGGACACTGTCGAAGCGCTGGATGTATTTCTGCAAGGTCTCCCCAGGCTACTTCTTGATGTGGTGCAGGTCACCCGCGGCCGGGGGACGGTCACGGGTGCCCTGGAAGTTGGCGATGAAGCGACTACGTATCTCGTCCCAGGAAGAGATCGAGCCGGGAGGCAGGTTCAGGAGCCAGGAGCGGGCACCGTCCTTGAGCGCCATGGGAAACCAATTCTCCATAACTTTCTCATCGCCTTTGGCCGTCTCGATGCTCAGCTCGTAGAGCTACAAGAACTCTTCGGGGTCGGGGGTGCCGTCATAGCGAGAAGGCAGGTCCGCCTTGAACTTGCCCGACCAGGCGACGCTGCGCAGCTCGGGGATGAAGGCGCGGCAGCTTGCTGTGGCCATCGGAGCCCCTTGCTACCGTGGAGCTTGCTCTTGATGGTGCCCGCGTGCCGCTGCCATTGGCAGCACCCGATCTTGTCGTGCCAGTGCAGGGAGCACGGGGGCGCCTTCTCGGGACCAAGGGATTTCTTGATAGCTTCTTTCTTCTCGCGCAGGCGCCGGGCATGGTGGGTCACCTCCAGGGGCCGCGCGCCTTGGAGCCAGGGCGTCGCCTTGGGGCTGAGGTGGTGGAGGCGCTCCTTGAGCCGCATCGCCCGTACTCGGCGGCGGGTGAGGCAGCGAGAGAGACGGCACGGGATAGCCCCCTGTGGCGCTGGCGAGCTCAATGATGCGGGCGAGCCAATCCTTGTAGAGGTCATCGACGGGGCGGTAACGCAGGAGCTCGCGTGCCGTGAGCAGCGCGGCCTGCGCGTCCGTAGGAGCGCGTCGAGCGTGGGACAACGATCCGGCTGGAGTCATCGATGGAGTGGCGGTGCGGCCGTCCCGCTGCACCGAGGGGTGCAGTGAGGACGCTTGATGCTCGTGCCCCGCCGGGCCGGTGGCGGCATTGGCGGCAGGCGATGGAGAACGGCGAGGGTGTCCTCCGACAGGGGCCGTCTGGGCGACCTGAGCGGCCCAGCGCTCAGCGCGGGGTCGGCGAGCGTCGGACATGATTGCGACGAAGCAATGGGATGCAGATCGACGGAAGGAAGAACTCCGGCGCACCCCTACCTGGCGCGCCAAATGTCAGATATCGGGTTTCGGCAAAACCCTTAAGGTTCGAACACTGGGGTGCGCATGAAAATCTCCCCCTATCGAATCTCGCTCTTTCCCTCGCCGCGATCCCTAAGCTTAACTAAACGAAATCATAGCACAAGAGACACAAGGTTTATACTGGTTCAGGCCACCATTGTGGTGTAATACCCTACTTCAGTGTGGTGGTGGTGGATTGCCTCTTGGGCTGATGATGAATAGTACAAAGAGAAGAAGAACCTCCTGAGGCGAGGTGTTCATGTGCTCGGTGAGTGGTTCTGGTCCAAATGGATCCCTGGGTTCGTCTCTGCGTGTCTCCACGTGTGTCTCCGCGTGTCTCTCTATGGTGGTGACTAGCCCTATTTATAGAGGCCCTGATCCTCTTCTCAAATATTGAGCGGGAAGGGATCCAACAACGGCCATTTTAAAAAGGGACAGCTAGTACAAGCTATCCTGACTAAAGGTGGTCTTCGTCTGCCAAAGGCTCTGGTGATGACGCCGTCTTGGGCTCCACAATGACCTCCGTCTTGCCGTCCTGCTAGTCCTGGTCTTGTTGCACCGATATAGAAACTTTTGTCTGATGCCTTGGTACTCCACGCCTGCGCTTGCCCCCTAAGCACCAAAGGGGAAAATAGTACACTGCGCGCGATGGCGCCCTCCTGACCTTGGTCGTCATGGCTTGCGTCATGGGAACCTCGTGAGGTACCCCTTGCCTTGATCTCTCCGCATCCCTCGTGAGCCTGCCTGATGAGGCCGCTCCTAACGGGGCATTGCGTCGTCCGCCCGGTGAGGCTTGGCTCCTCGCGGGGGTCTTGAGTGTTTAGTTGATGAAGACGGGCCGAACTGGGCCGCTGATGAAGCCACGCCGCGAGCCGCAGGCAGGCAAGTCTGGGGACCTCCGTTCTCACAACGCCGACAATTAACTACTAGATAGTTGGCGTGGGCAAAACATGAATTTAAACATCTCACTAGGAGCAGTTAGTTTGGGGGTGATGTGCCATCAGTGAAAACTACACTTCTATGGAGTAGGCACAAAGTTGCACATCCATTGTCAAATAGTTCCACATCGACTGCTAGGCAGTTGCACAAACGGGGACTAAATTGCACAGAAAAATTTCGTCGAAATATACCCATGCGGGATCTAGTTTCGAAGATCTCGTCGCGAAGAATCCGACGATGAAGACGATCTGAATTTCGACGCGCGATTTGAAAGATATAGCTTTTTAAAAATTCAGAAAGCCCAAATTAAATGGGTTCACACATGTTCTCGTGGGTGGTTTGCGTTTACTTTTTACTTTTTCTGTTCACACGATCTTTACATTTGATAATATAAATTTAGGGGACAAACTGCTTCTCTTTCTTTCCTCTTTTCCTAATAATGAAGAGGGTATCGTTTCTAGTCATACGTCACAAAAATTACCCCGAAGTAACTAATATTTACCCATCAATGCCACCGTGAGGAAAAACGATTCGGAAAGTCGCACCGGACTTTACTTTATTAAGAGGCGACCCGCTGTTATAACAAAAGCACACAAGTGGCCTACTGGTTTGAGCCTCAAGCCTTTGATTGAGAGATCCACGGTTTGAATCCAACTTAGTTTCTTTTTTTTATCAGGTGTATTTAATTAAAATAATCATATCTTTCAAGTCCTAACTCAAAATCTAACATATTTTATATGCAAATTCATCAAAAAAAATTATATATTTCAAATATGATGTTATCGTGCTTGATAATTATTTCTAAAATCAGGTTTTAACATCCAACCTTAATTAATACTTTCTTTATATGAGGTATTTCGAAAATGTCTATTATATATGTTCCTACGCCATTTATATTGAACACATATGATAATTTCATTAGTTTGAGACAAAAGAAATGCTTTTATGGACAAGTTATCGTTGTGTACTAAAATGTACTTCTCTATTTTCATCATAATGCAATATTTGTTGGGCATCACTAAGGAGGAACGACAACAAAAGTGTGAACACCTATAGTACAATTCAAAAATCATACCATCTTTATGTTTTTGCGCAACACCACTTATCATATTGTTTGTCGTGCAGTATCGTGAAAGATTTTAAGGGATTTGTTGATGTCATTAGATGTGTGCATGAGGGATGATTTTTTTCTCACCGTGCAACGCACGGGCTTATTTGCTAGTATAGATAATTAGAGGGATAAAAATTTTCTTTTGTAGATTAGAGACCAGAAATTTCCTTTTTCGGCCGGCTGCTTCAGAGCGCTATGAAGCAGTCGGCCGCTCCCAAAACATGTCTTTTTTTTTAGACAAAATCTCAGTTGAACTGGAGGTACATCACGAGTTGGGCTGAATGAAGTTGTAGATAAGTAATAGAAGTTTCAGCCAGTTCAGCCAAAAGATTGCCAAATCCTATTTAGCACCTTACGCGCCAAATCGGTTCGGCCCTATCTCTCGCTTACAGCAAGACGTAGGGAAGCCTCGCTTCAAGGGGAGCGCTAGATAGGCCGGCCCAGGCATGGGTGAAGCCACAGCCTCATTTTCTTTACTTTTTTGTTTTTTGTTTTTGCTTTCATTTTAACTATTGTTTATACTTCCAAATATTATAAATAAATGCATTACAAAAAGCGATTTACATAAAACATTTGAAAAGAAGTGTTTGAAAAACGTTAATTGTGTATAGCTATTTTTTCCTCATGTATATGAAATATGCATACAAAACTATACAATGTTTATGGAAAAATTGATTATGTTAATCAAAGCATTTAAAGTATTTAAAAAGTATTTGAAAAATGTTAATCAAATATTTAAAAAATGTCGAATGTGTATAGGGAAATTGTTGACCATGTATCAAAAATATTAATCTTGTATTTGAATAAAATAAATGAAGCATTTGAAAAAAATTATATGTGTATACAAAAAATGTTGGCGATGTATTCGAAAAAAAATCTTGTATTAGAAAAATATTAATTAAGCATTTGAAATACATATACTAAATGTGTACAAAAAATGTTGACCATGTATTTGAAAAATGTTCATCTTGTATTTCAGAAATGTTAAACGTTTTTTACAAAAAGTTATTAAAGCAATACAAAAAAAGTACAATGTGTATGAAAAATAGACATAAAGAATATAGATTTCAAAAATTGTTAATCATGTATTATATGTGTATACAGAAAATGTTTTTGATATATACAAAAAATGTTGAATGTGTACTGAAAAAAGTTGACATGTGTTGAACAAAAAAGAAACCGATGAAATCGAAAAAGAAACCCAATAAAAACCAATTGCAAAAACAAAGAAACCCCCCCAAAAAAGAAAACAAATGTAAAAGAATGGGAACAAAGAAAGCCGAGAAAGAAACAAAGAAAAATGAAGAAGGATGATAAGAAAAGCATAAAAATCCAATGAAACCAGAGAAAAAACAAATAAAGAAAAAAGTCATTAAAGCCGTAGAGGCAGCGAAGAAAACTGATGAAAAAATGAAAAGAAATAAAAGGCGATGAAGATATAGAAAGAACCAAAAGAAAACATTTAAAACACGACAAAGCAAAAAAAAAAGAGGAACGAACGGACAAAACCTACTACGTGCACTGCGCGAGTCTAGAGCGAGCGATCGTCGAACATACAACGATCGTGGAAAACGAACAAACTAGCCAGAATAAATATGGAAAAAGTCTGAAATAAATCTTGAATTCGCACTAGAAGTCCGAATCGAACCTTAACCTTCTAATCCCTGCAATCAACACCTTGAATTTATCGATCCCGGACAATCTTCACACTAAACCTGTTTGTCACGCTGGGAAAAGCACAATCTCTCCTACCACCGGTGTTTGGTTTGGGTTTCTATGATTCTTTTCCTAGCGATTATTTGTTTGCTTCTGATGGTTTTTTGATTAAAAAAATCTTTTTTCTTTTCCTTCTTATTTTTTCTTTTCTTTTATCTTGTTCCCTTTTTATTTTTATAAATTTTGAAATTTTCTTTAAATTTGTAAATAATTTTCAAATTTGTTAATATTGTTTTCTAAATCTACAATATTTTCCAAATAAGAGATCTTTATATAAATTCATGAATATTATTAAATCTGTGGATGTTTTCCATATTCATGAATACCTTTGAAATCCGTGAATATTTTTCAAATTTACAGTGTGTTTTTTTTAGATCCATGATTTCTCACAAAAATGAACGGCCAATGCAACGTCACTGCCAAGAAAAACAAGCCAGATAACACAATACAATCTTGCTAAGTCTCAGTCGATGCTATATCCGCAAGATCTTACATTAAGATTCGAGCAAATAAATTATTTTCAGTTTTTTCTCTTTTTGCTCTTTCATGTTACGTCACTTGACTCGGACCTCAGTCGACTAAGACCTAGTCACACCCAACACAATATGCATACCTGTCACACCTTCAAAACTCCAGGTCAACTCGTCAATGTTGACCCGTCAACCATTAACTGAGCGACAGAGTGGCTACGTTAGGAAGGACCGACCGAGCGACAAGCCCGCTTGTTGGGCCGGCGCATGTTACATCTACGTGAACGGCATGGTTGCGAACTAGCGCCTGAAGCGCGGTTTTGGAGGGCCACGCCTATGTCTCGCTGATAGTAAGAAGTAGAGCTACTAGGCCGACCCAGCGCACACGTTGCAGCCCACAGCCTTGTTTTCTCCTTCTTCCTTTTCATGTTTTTTGTCTTAGGTTTTTGCTTCTTTTAACTTTTTTATACTACCAAATATTCTAAATAGTATATTACAAAAAACACTTTTATATTTTTTGAAAAACCTTAATCAAGTGTTAATTTTTTAAATGTGTATAGAAAATGTATCTAATGTATACAAAAAATATATACAATGCGTATGAAAAAGTTGATCATGAGAATTCTTTTATCAAGCATTTAGAAAATGTTAAATGTTTAGAGAAAAAAATCTCATGTATGCACAAAAAAATATACAATGTGAATGAAAATTTAAACATATATTTAAAAATCTTAAAAATGCTTCTCATGTATATGATTAATGTATACACAAAATCTATACCCCTATATAGTGTGCGGATAACTTTGAAAGATGGTCGTTGGATGAAGCCAATTCAACGGTGCAGAGATGGCAAATCCGAGCACTACTGGCCATTGGATATCATATATATTCCATCAGATTTTGCCACATGTACATTTAGAAGACTCCATGGTTGAACTTAAGCATAATGCACAAACCTCAAAACACAAACACTTCTCCTTTGTTCTAGAATCTTCCGTATCATAATTGCCGAAATTTCTTTCTACATGAATTGCCATTATTTATTTTTACTTTATGCTTTACAACGCACAATTTCATGAATCTTAAAATAGATTTTTTTAAAAAAAACTAATTGATTTTGAATGAGATGAACTATAAGAATTAACGAACATCTACATCATGCATATATAACTCAAAGCTTACATGCTATAATACGGTATTTATTTATAATTTGGTTGCAAAATCTCATGCGTGCAGTGCACGTGTACCTTACTAATATACAACGTGTATGGAAAAATTTAGACCATGTCCTTTAAAAATATTAATGAAGCATTTTAAAAATGTTATTTCAGTATTATTTTCAATTAAGCATTTTTAGAAATGTTAAATGTGTATGTAAAAAATGTTTCTTGTGTATACGAATAATGTATCCAAAAGAATACAATATGTAGTGGGAAAAGGTTGATCGTGTAGTTAAAAATGCTAATCAAGCATTTAGAAATGTTACGAAAGTATTTTAAAATGTTAATCGAGCATTTATTAAAAACAAAGAAAACCGAGAAGCGAACAAAGAAACCTAAAAAACAAAGAAAAAATAAGCAGGAAAATAAAACATAAGAAAACCAATGCAAAAGAGAGGAAATAGTGAAATTTAACAAAGAAACGATTAAAAACAAAAGGAAACCAAAAAAGAAACAATTAAAACCCCAAAATCAAAGAAAACCAATGCAAAAGAATGGAAATAGGAAAATTGACAAAGAAAGAAAGAACAACAAAGAAAACGATGGAAAACGAGAAAGAAAGAAAGAAAGAAAGAAAGAAAATAGAAGAGTAGCAAAGAAAATAAAAGAAACGAAGAAAACTGGGAAAAAATAAAAAATGACAAAGAAACAAAGAAAACCATAACGAAAACAATGGGAAACAATAGGAAAAAACCCAACAAAACCGGACCTGTCAGGACACATTAATAGCAAAGAGAAAAGAAAAACGAGCATGATAGCGACGAATGCAGGAAGCGAGCTAGCTAAAAATGCGAAAATGGGCCGGTCCAGAACTGTGGATACTTCCGGCAAGAGTTTCTTCCGTCTTACTATAAATTAGATATAGCTCTCGAGGTTTAGGAGGTCTCCAGATGATTATGAGTTGTATAACAACCAATCTTTGGTGGAGGCCTTCTTTCTTCCCTCGGGGGAAAACGATGTGCATCACGATGACTTAAAGCCCATTTTTGCGGGGGGGTTTTGTTTTCCTATATTGAGCTGATATTTGTTAGTTCCTAAAATAGTGAATTGACATATGGGACGGTGAAGGGCATGCTATATACCATGTGAATTTTTTTTTTTGAACTCGATATGTAGGGAACATCAGATTTCTAATGAATGAATCGTTCCCCAAGGAACGCTCGGCCTAGCGAATGAAAACGTTCTTCCTGGGGAAGGGAACGATTCGTTCACCCCAACCCCCACGGGAAATCGCTCCCACTCCATGATAAAACTAGAAAATCCATCCCCATCCGTGGCTCTAGTTAGGCCAAGAAATCCTGGTTTTCCTATCAGGCCTCTATCAATACTTAAAAACTCGTGTTTAGACTTCATCTCGCATACTGAAAATAAAAACCAACAAAACTGTCATGACATGCAAAATGGAAAACAGCCATGTGGTTAGCCAAAGGAATACCGAAAAAAATAAAATAGGAAATTGTTTTTTTTGGCCATGCAACTATTGCACCCATTTACTATGAAAATTGCTATGATTTTTTTACAAAAAATGAAAACTTCCAAAAAAAATTGCCATCCAAGTAGAACAAAACTTTTTATTTTATAATGGCAAGTTTTCACGTATTTTCATTTCCAAAGAAAACATGTCAAAAATAGTCTAACAACATCTCTGATAATGCTAAGATAGTGATTTCCCATATTACCATGGCAAAAATTATGCTCGGAGATTGCCAAGGCAAAAAATTCTGTGGGGAGAATAAAATTAACAGTACAAACACAAATCATGAAAAAAATGCCAAGGAGATGCATATCAAAAGTTGCCATTGTCTTTTCACTAAAATTTCCATTTTTGTATAATACATGTCCATGTATGTAAAATGACACAAATTATGACAAAAAAGTTCCATGGTATACGCATATTAAAAAAATTGTCATGGTGTTTTTATTAAAAATTATCATGTATTTGTGTAAGAAATTCATGTATGTGAAATGACAGAAATTATGACCAAAAATTATCATGATAGATGCATATCAAAATTTGCCACAATATAATAATTAAGATTGTCATGCTTTGCATAAGAAAATTGTCATGTAAGTAAAATAATTTTGGTCATCTCATTCATATAGCAGAAATTCCCATGGTTCCATGAAAGAAAATTACTTTTTGCCATTGTAGCAAAAGAAAAGGAATTTGCCATGATCCATAAAGTACATTTGCCATGCTCCACGAACTTAATTTGCCATGGCCCCGCTAAAGTAATTTTTTTGCCATGTTGCAAAGAAAGAAAATTGACATGATTTACAATAAAAGAGTTTGCCAAACCATTTTGAAGAAGAAGAGTTTGCCGTGGTATGTTAAATAAGAATTGCCACCATGATATATATGAATTTGAACGTCAGATTTCATGAAGACCTAAATTTGACATGGCGAAAGTGTGAAGAACAATGCCAATTTTTTCTCAATTGTCGTTGCCATGTTTTGGGTAAAACATGTTAATGCTTTGCCATGACACATAGGGGAGAACTTGAAGTACTTTACTAAGACACCAAGCACTGATACAAAAAACAAAACTCTAAAAATTTGCCATGGTTAAGGACACACTTGCTGAGAAAATTGCCATGGACTTAAACAAGACTTTACTAAAAATTTCCATGGCCCCGTCTACAATCTCATGTCACCGTCAACAATAAAAAAAAGCTGGCCCTATTGCCCGCATCTAAATTGCACAATGTGTAGGTTGAAGGTACAACCTCTCTCAGAATTTCATGCTTACTAAAGGAAGATTGTGATGCAGGAGTTCGAGAGCAGATTCAACAGCGTGCAGGAGATGTAGGGTTCGACTGAGTGGATAGTGGTGACCGAGAGAGGGTAAGATGCGTTCGTCGTTAGCCCGTCGACAGGTCCGATCGAACACAAAAATAATCTGGAGTGGCTCACCTTGTGCATCAATATCCGTGCGTCTAGATTTAACGGCATCCAATGCATTTGCTCCCATGTGCATCAGATTTTTAGCTGCTTCTTTTATGTTTATGTATCATCCCCTTGTTCAAAAGTTGTTATAATTTGATTTTTAAACAACACGTGAAAGTAGCAAAAAGAAAACGTGTCAAATTTCATTTAAAAACAAACAACTTTTGCTTTCCTGAAAAAAGTTCAATCAAGCCGTGTTTTGGTTTTAATAAAAAATTTGCAGGCATCCAAAGAGCAGCATCTACGCGTCTATTGTTTGAAAACGTGTTGGCATTCGATAAAGTGCATTTTGCGATAGTATAAATGTAATTTTCCGGCTTGTACGATGATTTCGTCCATTTTCTGCTTTCACTGTTAGGAAGGAATATACAGCCCCGAATATGCACTGCTGGAACCGTAGCGGCAGGCATCCCATCGGAGTAAAGTCTGTTTTAAACCTTAAACTTGTAGACCTCGTCGAAACTGAACCTCCACCTTTGATTCCCTGAAATCTGTACCCTAACCTTTCTAATCCCAGTCAAAATCAACCTTGGACCAATTTGGCGCACAGGGAAAATATCAATCCTGCCCGGGATCATAGTCTGCTCCCACTGACATCTTTGTTCTACATGTCATATCCATCTTCTATCCTCAATTTTCTCTCCTGAAATCAGCGCGGCACGGAGAAGCAGGAGGCTGGGCAGCACAGATGAAGGGCGTCGAGTGCGGGCGTTTCCCGGTTCGCATAGCCCACGCCGGGAATCTATGGAGGTGCCCTTCATGCAGAGCACGATGTCGCCGGTGCGCGGCGAGTCATCACTCGTCAGACGAGGAACGGGAGCTGGGAGGACGACACGAGATGGCGTGCACGGTGTGGAGGTGGCCGCGCTCACGTCGACTTGGCGGAACCGTGTTTGCACGGCCAGGAAATGGTAGAGCAGCGCGCGGCAAGCTTCCAGGTCGATGTAGCGGACCAGCGTGCCGACGAGCTCCGTCACAACGATGGACGGCAGGAGGTGCACGATGTTGTGTGCACGTACAACAGACACATGATCCCGATTGCTCGACTGCGTCCTCAAGTCCCCTCGGTGTCGGGGAAACTGATCCACGAACACCTATGGGACCGGCGGACCGAGCCCCTTTCGGTTCGGCGGGGGGCGGAGGTCGCACGAAGAGCAGATCGAGGCGAAGCACACGAGCAGTTTACCCAGCTTCGGAGCTCTCCGGAGAGATAATACTCCTACTGCTGCTTGTTTGATTGTCTTGTGTTCTTGCTCTAGAGAGCTAAGTGTTTTCTGGCAAGGGAAATGATCCGAACTTTTCGAACCAGTCGAACCCCCTCTACGTTGCGCATGGGCCTCCTTTTATATGCACAAGGGGTCACCGATAGGTGGCAACGCAGAGAAGGGTAAAAATGTAAAAAGAGAGGTGATTGGTACATCTACTTGTACAGTGCTCTCTACCTAACCCTGACGGCAGGGGACAAGGGCATTAAATGCCCGTCTGTGTCGCCTAAACAGTGTAAAAAAAGGACTGTCAGGGGCGCCACCGCCTGCCACGATGGCGATCTTGTCAGCATCGCATGCCACCGCTTAACGCTGGCTGCACAGCCTCCCGCCACGCGTGCCTGGAAAGGCCCCCAGGGCGACACGTTGGTGGATGCGCTGGAGCGTGGGCACAGAGTGGCCGCTTGCCACGGCAAGCGTCTTGCCGCGGCAAGCGTCTTGCCGCGGCAAGCGTCTTGCCGCGGTCGTGGTCTTGTCGCGCCCGGAAGCTTGTCGCTCACCGGGCCTTGCCGGGACGCGTGGTGCGTCACGGCAAGTTCCTTGAGATGCCTCGGTTGGCCTTCCCGGCAAGCTCCTCTTGCCGGGGCCTTGTCCTCTTGACTTGAATACTTTGTTCTTGAATGGCTCTAAAGAAGCCACGGAGTACCTTGGCGGTCACCCGGTAAGCCCTTGCCGCGGGGCGCTGCGACTGCCCGTGCACAAGTTCGGGGTAATAGGGTAACCCTACTCTAGTACACCGACACTCGGCAACCACATCGCTGGCTACTACGTGGTGCAGCGCCCAGCGCGCCATGAACATGGTGACCAAGGTACTCAGGTACTGCCTGGAGACGTGTCTAGCTTGCGTATTCCCGGCGGCAGGCGAAGCCGGCGCCGGCATGCCGTCGGACCACGGCAAGACGAGGAGCTGACTCATCCGGTGCTTTTCTTTTAACAACGTACTTCCACAGTTTCACGTACGTAGAAGCTGGCTTGTTTTTGAACACATATAGAAGCTGGCTTTAAGCAGGCAGGCAGGTGGATGTATAATGTATTCTGAGCTAGCTCACGTACGTACATAGAAATTTACACGCCTTCTAGCTTTGATCGATCTACGTAGCTTCGGGGTCTTCAACATGCGGCCACGGCCGGCGGCACGACCTGCAGGTGACATGGGACCGGCGCACCCCTTGCCGGCGACCGGCGGAAAGACACCCGGGGAACGTTGGGGCATACCGTGGAGTTTGGTACGCACCGCAGTGCTAGCTGCTGCAGGTGCCTGCAACGAGGTAAGCATAGTCGCTCGGGCAGCTCGAAGCAACAACAGCAAGAAAGAAAAATATGACATGTAGGGCCCGTTAGTCGGTGAGAGAACCTAGTAATCCTGGTCAGGATTGCCTATTTTCGTCCGACAAACAGGTTTAGGATCAGTGCAGGGTTGATATTGACTGGGATCAGAAAAGTCAGGGTATTGATTTCAGGGATTCAAACGTGAGGGTTCAATTCCGACGGACTCTATGAGTATAAGGTATAAAATAGACTTCACTCCATCCCATCGTGGCACGGACCAGACACGAGCTGACGCACGGCAGGCCGCAGCTGTTGGATCAAGCCAGCCAGCCGGGCGACACGGGACAGCGCACAGCAGAGGCCATGCATGCATGAGAGAGCCGGGCGACGAGACGAGAACCCTCCCTGCAGGGCTGCAGCGACGTGTACAGATACAGCAACGTGCGAATGAAACGGGTTCACGTGCCGACCCCGGGGGAGCATCGTGTCGGGAACCAACCAGGCACAAGCGCCCGTTTCATATTCGCCGTTGCCAGGGAGGGAGGTCGGGTCGACGGGCGGGCATCTATCCATCCATCTATCCTTGGCTACGCTCTGCCTTAAACAAAGAAGAAACAAACTGTCTTCCTCCCACATGTGGCCGCTCGATGCTTTGATCTGTACAACAAGGGAGTGGGGGGATTAATGGCGAGCCTGGCAGGCAGAGTGGCTGGTCGAAGATGAGCGTAGAACGTGCGTGCCCGACCCGACCGATGGACGCTTCGTGCGAAAGCGCGTCGAGCTGGGGCTGGGCGGTCCGTCGTAGCTGCGCGCCACGGGGCACGACCACTCCCACCGACGAACTAGCTCTCGCCGTGCCGGAGTGCCGGCCATGGTTTTGTTTTTGACGCTTTGACTGACTGTTTCGTTCTGAAACCTTCAGATCATTTTACAATGCGTTGAGGTTGTGCTGAGGGCGCGAGGCTTGCAACGTCGTGCGTGAGTGAGGGGTCAAATTGTTGCTGTTCTATATACAGAAAGGAATCGGACGTGGTTCTGCCACCGAGAAGGAAAATGTGCTAGCTGTGCCCTCATGTGTCCCTCGCCGGACTCCGACCCTGGGAAACTGCGGGGCTGTTTGGTTTGAGACTAAGTTTGCCTAAGATTGCCACATCTAAGGTTAGGCAAGTTTGACCAACTTAGGTGGGTATTTGGTTCAAGCCACACCTTAGGCAAGCCACACTAGGGTCTCACATCTCATACACTCAAAAAGTGTGGCAAGATTTCCTTAGGCTTGCCAACTTGTGGCTTTCATTTTGAAGAACTAACCTTAGCCAAGTGTGGCAAAATTGTATGGCAAAGTGTGGCATGGTTAGGTCTAGAACCAAACAGTCCCTGCATATCTATTCTGTTGCATCCAGTTTATCACATGACGCCTCACATGCCCCTTGAATGATGATCCCACACGTTCATCGCCAACGCACATGATTGTTGCCATTATTTTTTTCCCAAACTATCGCGTCAGTGACGACTCGCATGATATTTTTGCCGTCACTGCTGCGTGCAAGGCGTCAGAGCATCTACGCTGGGACCTGGCTAACACGAACCCTCAGATGTCCGCACACGCGACCCGGACAATGTCCGACGACCCCTTGTATGTTTTGTCAGATAACCCCTTGTATGTTTTGTCAGACAACCACACTCATATCAAAATTATCAAATCCACGTGACACGCAAATATTCCACATAAATAACATCTGTTTGTACAGTTTTGCTAAGTCTCAGTCGACTAGACTTCGTTATATCTCAGTCGATAGTATCTTCCTTTGATTTTGCATGAAGATTCGTGCAAAAAATTCTTTTCGGTTTTTCTTTTTCTTACGTATTATATCACTTGACTTAGACTTGGTTAAGTCTCAGTCGACTAAGACCTAGCCACACCCTTGTTTGTAGTGAAAATAATAGTTCAAACATAGAACAATCCATGTAGAGCACTTGCCCTCCATCGGCCCTATCCCGAATGAAAACTCTTCTTCCTTGGATCAAACCCTTAAAGTTTAGAAAGTGCTCCACCTCCCTGTTCATTTCTTCTTGGATGTTCATCATCATTGTTGGGGAAGCGACACCTATGGGATCACGGGGACCCTTCTACGATTATCGGTTCGTAGGGGCCTTTAGTGCCGGTTTCTGCAACCGGCATTAAAGTGTGGGGACTAAAGGTCCCCCCTTTAGTCCCGGTTCAGCACGAACCGGCACTAAAGGGCCACCACGTGGCACGAGGCATGACAAAAACAGCGCATCTACTGAGCCGACACGGCCTGCATACGACTAGAAACCCAACCTTTAGTTGGGCCAGGATGCAGGCCCATACGACCCATTAGGCCAACTCCACCGCACGACCCCAAACGAACGTCCGGATTGGCCTGATTTTGTCCCTTTGGGGCGCCGATGGGTTCGCCCGTGTCCGGCTTTGTCCGCTGGATCGTGCGTGCGCCCACCGCGCGGCCGAACCCCAAATCACGTCTGTGTCAGAACAGGATTAAAAAAACAAAAAACATAAATAAAATGACTAAAAAAAGTAAATAAACGCAGTTTAATAAACATAAAACTTAGTTAGAGGGGTCACGGCCACAAAACGTCCCAGTTTCACGTCCGAGTGACATTAATAATTATACATAAAAAGGAAAAGAAAAACGACCGCCGCCGACGCGCTCCTGCCCGTGCCCGTCGATGCCGTCGCCGTGGCCGTCTTCAGTGGCCGCCGGTGTCGTCGTCGCGCTGACGAGGTCGACGTAGGCCGCCGGCGTCCACAGGTGGGCCGGCGCTGCGTGGTAGACGGGGGCGGGCTGGATGGCGGGAGGTGCCTGCACCACCTCCTCCCGTGGCGACGACTCCCGCTCCGGTGACCGCGCCGGAGTGGTGCACCAGTTCACGACCACGCCGGCGGCCATCTACGGAGCAGTGCAGGACCAGCCCCACCCCTGGCCCAACAGCTCCTGGAACGCGGCCGGCGGCTCCTCCTCCATCGCGTCGTCCCTCCTCTCCTCAATGACGGCCGCCATCTGCAGCTCCGGGAAGGCGACGTCGCCAGCGGCAGAGAGTGCCATGGCCTCCTCCAAGCCGTCCCATTGCCGCTCGTCGTGCATGTTCATGGAGTCCTCCATGACACGCTGCACGAGATGGGCCTCCTCCTCCGCTATCATGCGAGGAAGTGGTGGTGGCGATGGAGATGGCGACGGCGATGGCGTGGGTGCGAGGCCGCGCACCCGCCTACGCCCGTGCTCCTGGGGAGCAGCCGCTCGGCGCTCTGTGCATGGCCGCCGTGGCCCCGTCGACGTGCCGGCGAAGAAGGACGCCTGCCGCGTGTCATGATCATCGCGAAACCAAGTGTCCCACAATGACGAGTCGGGGGCGTACCTCTCGTCGTAGTAGAGGTCGTCCGGGAGGAGGCGGCGGCGGCGCTCGATCTCCTCGCGGTGCGCACGACCGGTCACCGGGACCGACGGGATCGGCACGCGGTCGGCTGACAGGTGCCAGTTGTTGGGAAGGTGGGCGTCGCTCCAAGGGAGCGGCGTCCTCGTCTCCCAATAATGGCGGCACACTGACGCACGAATGTAGTGCCAGTCGCGCTCGCCGACGGACACAGGGGCGATGGAGAACGCTGGCGGAGAGGGGGCCCGGCATGGTGGCGATGGTGTGGCCTGCTCCTCCTTCTTCACCAAGCCGCGGCAACGCCCCGACGAGGAGCCAGCCTCGCGGCCGTGCTTGCCTTTGCGGCCGTAGTTCCAGATCCTCATGGCTGCGGCCGGCCGGCCGGCGAGTTCTTGGCTAGGGTTTGGGACTGGGGTTGTCGGGTTTCGAGGAGGCCGCGGGGTGGCGTGGGGCAGTGTGGATGACGATCGGTCCACGGTTTCCACTTAAAAAGGACGGTGACCTTTCGATGTGCGGATGACAGGTGGGGCCGCCCGCCGGTTTGCATTGATGTGGGCGGGTGGGAGGTAGGTGGCCGCCTGCCACGCGGCCCCGACGCGGACGAAGCACGCGTCCGTTTGGTGTCCGCTGCGACCCAAACCCAGCGCAAGTTTGCGCTCGAAATGGGTCGGCCCGGACACAAAACGGACAAGATAGGTTCGAGCCGTCGCGCACTGGGCCGCCTCATTTGTCCGTTTTACCCCAAACGGACAGGGCCAGACAGAATGGGGTCGCGCGATGGAGTTGGCCTTAGGGCCCACAGGGCAGAGGACTTACAATAGGCCCACAAAGGCCTGCTTAGAGAGGGGCTCGACACGGTAGCCGCGGCGGGTGAGGGAGTCCTGGATTATGGGGTCCTCGGATAGTCGGACTATATATATTGGTCGGACTATTGGGCTATGAAGATACAAGATAGAAGACTTCGTCCCGTGTCCGGATGGGACTCTCCTTTGCGTGGAAGGCAAGCTTGGCGATTCGGATATGTAGATTCCCTTCTATGTAACCGACCTTATGTAACCCTAGCCCCCTCCGGTGTCTATATAAACCAGAGGGTTCAGTCCGTAGGACAACAACAATCAGAATCATAGGCTAGCTTCTAGGGTTAGCCTCTACGATCTCGTGGTAGATCAACTTTTGTAATACTCATATCATCAAGATCAATCAAGCAGGAAGTAGGGTATTACCTCCATCGAGAGGGACCGAACCTAGGTAAACATTGTGTCCCCCGCCTCATGTTACCATTAGCCTTAGACGCACAGTTCGGGACCCCCTGCCTGAGATCCGCCAATTTTGACACTGACATTGATGTTTTCATTGAGAGTTCCACTGTGACATCAAAAATAGATTTGATGGCTCGCCTTGTTATCAAGGACAACATCACCTCTGGGGGAGCCCTGGCCTCAGGCCAAACCCTCCGGCTGTGCGGCTTCGTTATGACCGCCCGTTTGGTCGTCGGGCCAACAATAACCTCTCGGTCATCAAAAATCGTCTCCACGTCAGCTCGGAATACGCCGAGCAGATGGATCCGACAGAGTTATCGTCCTTGAACGAGCTCCTGGATCGCATCGCCGCCTTGGGAGTCGCTACGGACTACGATCGGATTGGGCTTAAACCCGATCAAAGAGAGATTAACTCTCCATCGATCACCCATCAGATAGCGGTGGTGGAGGAGCAATGCAACGACTCTTCCCCTATATTGAGGATGAACTATTTCCGAATTCCCGAGCTCACCGAGCCGGATACCCGCTCGCGGGATGACATGCCCCGAACTTCGAACTTAGAATCGGACTATAGGCCAGAAAAATTGGTTGACATCCCAGAACCCGAACTATTAAGGTCGGAAGCTCCTCAAATTTTGGGTCACAGACCAGGTCAGGGTTCGGACTTAAATACACCCACCCACCCCAGATACAAGCGATCTTTCCCACATCAGGCAACAGTCCGAAGAGACAGTACATTACTTTTGGGCCAGATTCCTCCTTGTAAGGAACAAGGTTAAGGACTGTCGCGATGAAGACACAATCTCATTATTTTGCAAAAAATGCACGGACAAGGGAATCCTCAACGCCATAAATCAGTGTCACGTATCACACTTTGCTGACTTGGCGACCATAGTACAGAAGTACTGCACGATGGAAAGCGCCTGGAAAAATCAGGCGGCCTTTTGGTATCCACTGGCCCTCACTAAACCCCCCGTCCGAACAAAGAGGGCCTACCATCGTAGGTCGCCCGATCCAATCACGAAGAAATCGAAGCCCACTACAAGGCGTGGAACCGTGTTGGAGGGATGGCTCGATAGGACATGCAAAATACAGACCACATTGGATACCGTACCAACACACAGCCTTAGAGCATGTTGGATACTTCGGCAAGTGGCCAAGAGCGGCGAGGACCTCCTCATCAACAACACCGCAGAGCATCATCCCACGGAAAACAACAACACTACAGTATTGACAGTCTTCGAGACTTTCGCCTCGAAAAAAGGCGGGGCACTCCGCGGCCTTGCCGAAGTCTGCCAAGTTGCAGCAATAAACCCCTGTAATGACACGGCTATAACTTTCAATGCCAGTGACAAACCGCAATTCAAAACAGTCCGGGCACTAGCCGCTTTTGTCCTTAATTAGTCCAATCATGGACAGCTTCCGACTTACCAAAGTGCTCATGGACGGCGGCAGCGGACTAAACCTCATCTACGAGGAAACTCTCAACAAAATGGAAATAGACATGAGCCGCATTGAGCAAAGCAGCACGACCTTTCGAGGAATTATTCCCAGTCGGGAGGCATGATGTGCGGGAAAAATCACACTCGATGTGGTGTTCGGCACGTCGGATAATTATAGGTCCGAGGAGATAACATTTCAAGTGGCCCCATTCAATAGCGGATACCACGCCCTGTTAGGGTGGGACACATTTGCGAGCTTCCAAGCTATACCCCATTACGGGTACATGAAGCTCAAGATGCCGGGGCCCAATGGAATCATCACTCTTGCCAGTGATCCGGACATAGCACTCCGTGCCGAAAACAAAACCGCCGCCCCTGGCCCTCGAGGCATTATCCGAAGCCCTCACGGCCGAAGAATTAACTGCATTACGCTCCACATTAGATAGGGACGATGTGGTACTCGATAAGCGATCCAAGTCCACCTCCTTTAAACCAGCAGACGAAATAGTCAAATTCCAAGTCCACCCAACGGACTCCACGAAGACATCATCCATCAGGGTACAGCTGGACCCCACAGTCGACGCCGGACTGTGGGCGTTTTTACGTGAGAATTGGGATATCTTTGCCTGGCACCCTTTTGATATGCCAGAGATCCCATGCAGGCTGGCCAAGCATAGCCTCAACATACTGAAAGGATATAAGCCAGTCAAACAAACACTACGGCGCTTTTCAAAACCCAAACGACAAGCTATGGGAGAGTAGCTAGCCAAGTTACTTGAAGCCGGATTCATTAGAGAAATAAAACACCCGGATTGGCTAGCAAACCTGGTGATGGTACCAAAGAAGGATAAATCATGGCACCTATGTGTCGATTTCAAAGACATCAACAAGGCTTGCCCTAAGGATCCCTTCCCTCTCCCCCGCATTGATCAGATCATCGATGCTACCACATGACACCACTCATTGTGTTTCCTCGATGCATACTCCGGATACCATCAAATCAAGATGACGGAGTCCGATCAAGCTGCAACATCAATTATTACCCCATACGGGCCCTTCTGCTTCAACACTCTGCCTTTCGGGCTTAAAAATGCCGGTGCCACCTACCAACGTATGATTCAAATATGCCTGGAGAAACAAATCGGCAAAACAATTGAAGCATATGTGGACGATGCGGTCATCAAGACCAGACACGTCGAATCTTTAATAGACGATCTGAGGCTCACATTCGATAACCTCCAAACATATGACATCAATCTCAATCCAGAAAAATGTGTTTTCGGTGTTCCCACCGGAAAGCTGCTGGGCTTCATCGTTTCCAATAGAGGAATTGAAGCAAACCCAACCAAAATCTGAGCTTGTCACAGTTGGCTATCCCAACAGATCTTAAACAAATCCAGAAACTAACTGGATGCATGGCAGCTTTAAGCTGCTTTATCTCTAGATTAGGAGAAAAGGCATTGCCACTTTATCGCCTCCTTCGAAGAACCGAACACTTCGAGTGGACGGACGCGGCGACGGCCGGACTCTAAGAAATAAAGGCTCTTTTAGCAAGCAACCCAATCCTGGCCGCACCAAATGTTGGCGAACCTATGTTGTTATACATAGCTGCAACACACCAAGTTGTGAGTGCAGTGCTCGTTGTTGAACGAGAGGAGGACGGACACAAATTCCCACTTCAAAAGCCGGTATACTACGTATCCACTGTCCTCACACCATGCAAATCTCGGTACCCTCATTATCAAAAAATAGCATACGCGGTCTTCATGGCATCCCAGAAACTATGACACTACTTTCAAGAGTGTTCAATCACGGTGGCCTCCGAAGTACCACTCATTGACATAATAAACAACCGCGATGCAACGGGCTGGATTGCTAAGTGGGCCATCGAGCTCCTCTCATTCGACATTACATATAAACCACGTCGAGCCATTAAATCGCAAGTACTGGCAAACTTCGTCGCCGAATAGACAGAGGCCGAACTCCCCAAAGAGTACGACACATACTCCAATTGGATCATGCACTTCGACGGCTCTAAAATGCTGGCAGGTCTGGGAGCAGGTGTTGTCCTAACATCCCCCACTGGAGATACAGTCCAATACATACTCCAAATATTGTACACAGACTCCAACAATGCAGCCGAATACGAGGCTCTGCTACATGGTCTTCGGATGGTTGTCTCCATGGGCATCCAGTGCCTGGAAGTGCGTGGGGATTCAAACCTCGCAATATCTCAAATAAATGGAGACTTCGATGCCAAGGATCCGAAAATGACGGCTTATCGTAACGTTGTCCTTAAAATGTCAGCTCGATTCGAGGGGCTTAAATTTCATCATGTGGTTCGAGAAAATAATCAAGCGGCGGATGTTCTTGCCCGCATCGGCGCTAAGCACGACCCCATCCCACCTAACATCTTTCTGGAAAGGCTTTTCAAGCCATCCGTGCTGTGGCAAGGGGAGACTGGCAACACTAGTCCGGATCCGAACACAACCCCAGATTCCGAACACACTGACATAATTGGGGGCTCTACCACCGAAATAACACCGTTGGCCCATCTCATCATGGCTGTAATCGCCCCATGGACCGAACCCTTCTTGGCCTACCTTAATATGCAAAAACTCCCTGAGGATCAAAATGAGGCACGCTGCATTGTGCGGCGCTCTAAAGCCTACTCGGCGGTCACCACGCTGCAGCTCGGGCCCTTGTAAGCAAGGCCTTCCGTACATGTTTCTACCGGCCGATGGCCCAAGCAGACGCACAGGACCTTGTCCAACATTGCGTCGGATGCTAGCTTTTTGCCAACCAAAGCCATATGCCACCCACCGCTTTACAAACAATCCCCATCACGTGGCCTTTTGCGGTCTGGGGGCTTGATATGGTCGGACCCCTTAAATAAGGAAGCCATAAGGAAAAATACTTGTTGGTCATGGTGGATAAATTCACCAAATGGATCGAGGCCAAACCAGTTAAAACGGCCGAGGCCAGATCCGTAATAGATTTCATATCTGGTGTTGTGCATCGTTATGGTGTTCCCCATAGCATCATCACCGATAACGGCTCCAACTTCACAGCCGATGAGGTGAAAACTTGGTGCGGTAACATGGGAATTAAGCTTGATTACGCCTCCGTCTATCACCCTGAAACAAGCGGTCAAGTCGAATGAGCCAATGGTCTTATTATAAGCGGCATTAAACCCAGACTACTGTGATCCTTAAAGGAATCGAACACCCACTGGGTGGAGGAGCTTGACTCCGTACTCTGGGGGTTGCGGACCACGCCAAATCGCACTACCGGATATACACCCTTCTTCATGGTGTACGACATAGAGGCTGTGTTGCCTTGCGATATTATTCATGACTCACCTCGAGTGCGCATGTATGAAGAGAGAGAAGTCGAGCTTGATCGGCAGGATAGTTTAGATGCACTAGAAGAGGAGCGCGATGTCGCAAAAGCCCGTTCCACATTTTATCAACAACAGGCTCGCGGGTATCAAAGCAGAGAAGTACGGGCTAAGACTTATAATATTGGCGAACTTGTTCTACGTCTACTGGAGAAGAAAAAGGACAAGCTCAAGCCCAAGTGGGAGGGTCCCTTTATTATTGACAAAGTTCTCACTGGAGGAGCATACCGCCTGCGTGATGCATCAGATAATCGCCTCGAGCCGAACCCATGGACCGCGACCAGACTCCGAAGATTCTATGCCTAGCGCCGAACTCTTTGTTCGTCTCCTTCCCTTCATTCTTTTCTATTTAATTTTTAGCTCTCTTTTTGCTCTTTCTTTCGTATCTCTAAAGCTTTAGTGTGGCTGGACCGCACACTAGTGACGCATCAATATTCAAGTATATGCGATCATTATACCTGGGGGCTTTTTACACAAAAGCTTATTGCAATCACTTTTCGAGCATATAGCTCGTCGCATATGTGTCCTTTATCCATATGTACCTTTTCTCTGCCATTATATGCATCGATATGACTTAAGTTTTAGCCAAGCTGGGTTGCTTGGCTCCTGTGCTTATGCCCTACGTTCCCGTTAGTTCAGATAGGGCATAAAAGGAGTGTTGGAAATATGCCCTAGAGGCAATAATAAAATGATTATTATTATATTTACTTGTTCATGATAATTGTCTATTATTCATGCTATAATTGTATTAACCGGAAACCATGATACATGTGTGAATACATAGACCACAACATGTCCCTAGTGAGCCTCTAGTTGACTAGCTCGTTCATCAACAGATGGTCATGGTTTTCTGGCTATGGACATTGGATGTCATTGATAACGGGATCACATCATTAGGAGAATGATGTGATGGACAAGACCCAATCCTAAGCATAGCACAAGATCATGTAGTTCGTTTGCTAAAGCTTTTCTAATGTCAAGTATCAGTTCCTTAGACCATGAGATTGTGTAACTCCAAGATATCGTCGGAGTGCTTTGGGTGTACCAAACGTCACAACGCAACTGAGCGACTATAAAGGTGCACTACAGGTATCTCCGAAAGTGTTTGTTGGGTTGGCACGAATCGAGACTGGAATTTGTCACTCCGCATGACAGAAAGGTATCTCTGGGCCCACTCGGTAATGCATCATCATAATGAGCTGAATGTGAATAAGTGGTTAGTCAAGGGATCATGCATTATGTAACGAGTAAAGTGACTTGCCGGTAACGAGATTGAACGACGTATTGGGATACCGACGATCGAATCTCGGGCAAGTAACGTACCGATTGACAAAGGGAATTGTATACAGGATTACTTGAATCCTCGACATCATGGTTCATCTGATGAGATCATCGTGAAATATGTTTGAGCCAACATGGGTATCCAGATCCCGCTGTTGGTTATTGGCCGGAGAGCTGTCTCGGTCATGTCTGCGTGATTCCCGAACCTGTAGGGTCTACACACTTAAGGTTCGATGACACTAGGGTTATTTGGAAGACTTGTATGTGATTACCGAATGTTGTTCGGAGTCCCAGCTGAGATCCCGAACATCACGAGGAGTTCCGGAATGGTTCGGAGGTGAAGATTTATATATGGGAAGTTGTCATACGGTTACCGGAAATGTTCGGGGGCATACAGGTACTGTATCGGGGCCACCGGAGGGGTTCCGGGGGTCCACCGGAAGGGGCCACCTCTCCCGGAGGGCCTCATGGGCTGTAGAGGGAAGGGAACCAGCCCTTGGAGGGCTGGGTGTCACCCCCCCTTGGGCCCATGCGCCTAGGGTTGGGGGGACCCTAAAGGGAGCGCCCCCTTGCTTGGGGGGCAAGCCCCCTCCCCTTGGCCGCCGCCTCCCTCTAGATCTCATCTAGAGGGGGCCGGGCCCCTTCCCCCTTCTCCTATAAATAGAGGGGCGAGGGGAGGGCTGTAGCACCACATCCAAGGCACAGCCCCTCCCCTCCCCAACACCTCTCCTCCTCCGCAAGAGCTTGGCGAAGCCCTGCCGGAGTACTGCCACTCCATCAGCACCACGCCATTGTGCTGCAGTTGGAGCCCTCTTCCTCAACCTCTCCCTCCTCCTTGCCGGATCAAGGCGCGGGAGACGTCACTGGGCTGCACGTGTGTTGAACGCGGAGGTGCCGTTGTTCGGCGCTAAGATCGGAATCCATCGCGATCTGAATTGCTTCGAGTACTACTCCTTCATCCGCGTTCTTGCAACGCTTCTGTCTCGCGATCTTCAAGGGTATGAAGATGCACTCCCCTCTCTCTCGTTGCTAGTTACTCCATAGATTGATCTTGGTGATGCGTAGAATTTTTTTAATTTCTGCAACGATTCCCAACAGTGGCATCATGAGCTAGGTCTATGCGTAGTTTCTATGCACGAGTAGAACACAAGTTTGTTGTGGGCGTAGATTTTTTCAATTTACTTGCCACTACTAGTCTTATCTTGTTTCGGCGGCATCGTGGGATGAAGCGGCCCGGACCGACCTTACGCGTACGCTTACATGAGACAGGTTCCACCGACTGACATGCACAAGTTTCATAAGGTGGCTAGCAGGTGTCTGTCTCTCCCACCTTAGTTGGATCGGATTCAATGTAAAGGGTCCTTATGAAGGGTAAATAGAAATTGGCATATCACGTTGTGGTTTTGGCGTAGGTAAGAAACGTTCTTGCTAGAACCCTATACCAGCCAAGTAAAAACATGCAACAACAATTAGAGGACGTCTAACTTGTTTTTGCAGCATATGCCTTGTGATGTGATATGGCCAAAAGGATGTGATGAATGAAATATATGTGATGTATGAGATCGATCATATTCTTGTAATAGGAATCACGACTTGCATGTCGATGAGTATGACAACCGGCAGGAGCCATAGGAGTTGTCTTTATTTATTGTATGACCTGTGTGTCACTGAATAACGCCATGTAATTACTATACTTCTTTGCTAAACCATTAGTCATAGTAGTAAAAGTAATAGTTGGCGAGACAACTTCATGGAGACACGATGATGGAGATCATGATGATGGAGATCATGTAAGTGCATCTAGTGCCCCTTAGTTATTTTGGTGTATTGAAGACTTATAGGTTAAGGGACTAATGCGTTTGTGAGTGTACACAAGTCTATAAGTCTATGAGGAGTTTGATATTTACAGGGAAAGTCGACCCCTAAAAATGAATATCTTTGACTGAAGATTTTGGTATTTCTGAAGACTTTCATGAAGACTTTGAAAGTGAAGAAATTGGTGTTACCGTGAAGACTTGATATTCATGCGAGGAATATGAAGCTTGAAGACTTCGTTTTCATAGTTTTGTTTTTCTCTTTCTTGAGTCATAGGAAACACCGTACTGTTAAAGGGGGTCGAGGAAATACTAAGGAAAAATTTCCAAGTGATGCTCATCTCAAAATCCTACACCTACCAAACCCTTCGAGTGAAGCCTTTGGAAATCTCATACAGTTCAGTCAATTTCTTCAGTGACAGAGACGAAGTTCTTCTGGTTGCTGAGGAATTTGTTTTGACTGAGGAGTTAGGAATTCGACAGTGTGGATTGCCTACACAGTGAGGAACATGATAGCCCTGAGGAATTTGATAGTCAAATTTCCGACCGTTGCTGTGCTACGCGCCAGCTGTCCTAAAATATCTTATCCACCTAACGGTCATATCAGACAAGGGCATTTATGTCTTATCATGTCGGGCTGCTCCCTAGGCTATAAATAGCCACCCCCCTACAACCACTAGTTGGTTGGCTGCTCCGAGAGAAACTGACACTTGTCATTTGAGAGCAACCCATCCTCCGAGGACTTTGAGCGAAAATCATCGAGTGAGGAAAAACCCCAAACCCAAACACCTACAAACCCAAAGTGATTGAGCATCACTGAAGAGATTGATCTTGCGTGGATCCGACGCTTGTTACCTTTGAAGACTGTGCTTCTTCCAGACGGTTAGGCGTCATGGTCTAGAGCATCCAAGATGAATTGTGGATCACCGAGTGACCGACTCTGTGAAGGTTTGGAAGTCGCCTGAAGACTTACCACGAGTGATTGGACGAGGTCTGTGTGACCTTAGTTCAAGGAGAATACGGTGAGGACTTGGTGTCCTGAGCTGCGTGCTCAGCGACTGGGTGTCCGGGACTGTGTGTCCTCGAGTTTAAATACTCAGCCGCTCCAACCAGACGTACAACTGAGACAGCAGTTGGAACTGGTCTAACAAATCATTGTCTTCACCAACCTTACTGGTTCTATTTCCTCAACTCTTTCATTTCCTCATTACTGTGTTGAGTGATTGTTCATATCTGTGTTTGAAGACATTGACTGAAGACTTTCTCAATTTCCTCAGTTCAATTTCTTTAGTCTGTTTGTCTTCATCTTGTGTTATCATGTGTTTACGCTTTCTGTACTCTGTGCTTGTCTTCATTTCATCACGATGACTATGTCTGTATCCTGTTATGCTTACTTCTGAGTACTTATTCCGCTGCTAGTAGTTCTTTGCTAAGGAATTTCCTCACCGGCAAATTCCCCAGTGAAGAATTCATAAAAATCGCCTATTCACCCCCCCTCTAGTCGATATAATGCACTTTCAATTGGTATTAGAGCAAGGTACTCCCTTGTTCTGTGTGATTTTGGTTTAACCACCTGGAGTTCTAGTTATGTCGACCGCAGGTATAATCAAGGTCTCCGCTGGGTGTCCTACCTTCGATGGCACGGACTACCCCTACTTGAAGAATAAGATGCGAATGCATCTTGAAGCAATTGACAACGATCTCTGGTACGTTGTGGAAAATGGTGTTCCCTCAGTCACACCTTCTCTGAATGCTGCTGATGTGAAGAGATTCAAGCAACTCGATTCTCAAGCGAAGAATATCATATGTGGTCATCTGAGTAAAGGGCAGTATGGTAGAGTGAGTGCTTTGGAAACTGCTAAGCTTATCTGGGATAGGCTCTCCAAAGTAAACGAAGGAGTCTCAACTCAACGTGACTCTCGTGTTGACGTTCTTCGCAATCTCTTCAACCTCTTCAAAAGACTCGACAATGAAAATGTTCAACAAACCTTCGATCGCCTCACTGACATCTCAAATGAGCTTCAAGCGCTTGGCGCCACTGACATCGCCGACCATGAGGTGGTGAAGAAATTGCTGAGATCGCTAGATTCCTCATTTGATACTCTGGCACTGATGATTCAAGAGTGAGCTGATTACAAGTCACTAGATCCAGCTGATATCCTCGAGAGGCTAAATACTCATGAGTTCTAGCTTGCTGAAAAGAGAGATCTCTATGGTTCAAGCTATGGCAAAACACGTGCCCCGAAGGCCAAGGCTGTGTCTGAATCTGAATGTGAAGACTCTGGTAATAGCCTCGGTGATCCTTAAGAATTGAGCCAGGAGCTAGCACTGCTCGTGAAGAAGTTCCAGAAGTTCTCAAGACGTGGTCGCTTTGGAAAATCCTCTAGAAGCAGTGATTCCTCATCAAGTGACTATAAGAGAAGACTTTGCCACAAATGCAAGAAACCTGGTCACTATATTCAGGATTTTCCTCAATGGGAAAAGGAATTAAAGAAGAAGAGATACAAGGATTACAGTTCTGATGACGCTAAGAAGAAGAAGAAATCTTCAAAATCTTCATCATCAAAATCCTCGAAGTCTTCATCTCACAAGAAGAGCAGCTCCAAGAAGGCTTGGGCATTCATTGGCAAGGAAATGGACTATGAAGCTGAATCTGAGGAACATGAGGAAGAGGAGGCTTCTGAGGAGTTCGAGTCTGGTGTGGCGAGTCTGGCTCTCGCTACTGCTTTTGTCAGCAAGTCTATCTTCAACTCTGAAGAAATTGACCGCACCAACAAGGCTGACGAAGACAATGATGACTACGCTCCCACCTATTGCTTCATGGTAAAAGGTGCCAAGGTAACAAAATACCCCTCCTCTGAATCTAGTGAGGATGAATCTGATGAAAATTTTAAGCCCAGTTACTCTAAACTTGCTAAGATTGCTGTGAAACAACAAAAGGCTATTGAAAAACTTCAAAACATGCTAGACAAAAGTGATGATATGTTGGGTGATGAAATAGACCGCACTAAAGACTTAACTGAAAATCTTCAGAGACTTCAGTCTAAGTTTGACAACCTTCAAAGTCATCATAACACTCTCTTATATGATCACGAGAAGCTTTCTTATGAATTTCTTCAAAGAAAGCAAGATCTTGAGAAGCTAAGAGTGAGTTATGAAGATCTTCAGAAGGATCACGATTCATTACTTGCTCAACAAATCAACGCTACTCAAGAAGAATTTGTTCCTCCATGCTTAAAGTGCATTGAACGTGAGTCTGCTATTTCTTCACATGAATGTTCAAATGCTTCAACTGTTACAAATTCTTCACCTTCCTCTGCTATCACTAATTCCTCATCTGAGGACATTGCTAGTATCACTGACGATGCAGGGCTGGCGGAATTGTACACGACATGCATGTACAAAAGCCTCAAAGGGCATCAGATTCTTTGTGATGTGCTCAAAAAGCAGATCCTAAACAGAAACCCTAGGAAAGAGGGTATTGCCTTTGAGAGGAAACTCAATGCTGATGGAACATATTGGAAGCCTGAGCAGTACCCCAAAACCTCATGGGTTGCTGCAAAGGGACCTCCAGTTGATCCATCTAACTTATCTGGCTTTACATGTGAATCTTCTCATTCTTCTGATGAGTCATTTGACTCCAACTATAAACTGTTCAAAAATCAGAATGGTGAAGTATTTGCTAGATATGTTGGCACTAACTGCAGGAACGGTTCCCCTATGAAGAAAATCTGGGTTCCCCAAAGTTATGTTCAAAGTCTTCAGGTGAATGTCCTCATGACACCACCTATGAAGAACAGGAACCCGAGATCCAATTCTTCATATGGACCTAATTCTTCACATGGATCAAATTCCTCAAATGGGTTAAAGTCCTCATATGATCATCATCGTGCTAACCCCTCTGTTTCGCAGGGTAGAGCTAAGGGCTATGAATATGCGCATTATTCTTCAAATCATTATGTTCATAAGTCCTCGAAGAAATTCTCTGCTTATTCATATGCTTACCCTAACCCCTCTTATGTGAAACGAAATGGATTGGCCTCTCTGCCACCTTTCTCATATGGTGCTGGCAGAGTGATTTACTCTTTGCCACCCCTTCAGATGTGGGTGGTGAAGAAAAAGAACTAATCCCTTATGCAGGGTCAGGTCTCCAGACGTGCTTTAAATGTCTGAAGAATTTGCTGGAGGCCTGACAAAAATTGCCTGAAAGGACGCAGGCGAATCATGATGAAATGAACTTTCATTTCACACGTCCTCATACTGAAATATCTGTTTTACTGCTTGATGAAATTCATCTAATGAACTTGATACCATATTCTTCACTGATGAAGTATATGAGATCGTAAGTTGCACTAATTCATCTGCAGGATGATCAGCCCAAAGCCAACAAATGGGTTCTAGATAGTGGATGTACAAATCACATGATGGGTGACAATAGTCTATTGATGGATGCTCCCTTAACACCATCACATCTGAAGCACATCATCTTCGCTGACAAAGGCAAAAGTCAGGTATTGGGTCTAGGTAAGGTTGCGATCTCAAAGGATCGACACATGGACAAAGTCATGCTTGTCGAGTCCTTAGGATACAACCTCATGTCTATCTCAATGCTTTGTGATCTCGATATGGTTGTTGTCTTTGGAAGATATCGATGTGTTGTGATCATGGAATCTGACCATTCCAAAGTCTTCGAAGGCTTTAGGAGAGGAGATCTGTATATTGTTGATTTCTCTATAGGACAACAACCAGCCATGTGCTTACTTGCAAAAGCCTCAGAAGGCTGGCTATGGCATCGACGACTTGGTCATGCTGGCATGAGGAATCTGAACACGCATGCGAAGAAGAAGCATGTCATTGGCATTGAGAATGTCAAATTCCTCAAGGATCACTTATGCGGAGCTTGTGAAGCTGGAAAGATGACAAAGGCCAAGCATCCAGCGAAGACTATCATGACCACTACTCGTCCATTTGAATAGCTTCACATGGATCTCTTTGGTCCTAATCATTATTCTGGTGTTTCGAATGATGCATCTCTATATGGCTTTGTTATTGTTGATGACTATTCTCGTTACACATGGGTACACATTGTCACTTACAAACATGAAGTGCAGGAAATCTTCAAATGATTTTCCTCGAGGGCTTCAACCAACTTTGGTGTGAAGATCAAGCACATCAGAAGTGACAATGGAACCGAGTTCAAGAATTCCAGTCTTGATGGCTATCTTGATGAACTTGGTATTACTCATAAGTTATCTACTCCTTATACTCCTCAACAGAATGGCGTCATGGAGCGCAAGAACAAAACCCTCGCTGAAATGGCTCGCACTATGCTTGATGAATACAAAACACCTCGTCATTTTTGGATTAATGCAATTGATACTGCGTGCCACATCATCAATCGGGTATATCTTCACAAATTCTTCAAGAAGACTGCCTATGAACTCCTCACTGACAAGAAACCCAATGTGAGTTATTTCAAAGTCTTTGGTGCAAAATGTTGGATTAGAGATCCTCATCACAATGCTAAATTTGCACCGAAAGCACATGAAGGTTTTATGCTTGGTTACAGAAAGGACTCACACACCTACAGAGTCTTCAACAACGTTCTTCACAAGGTTGTTGAAACTGCAGATGTGCGGTTCGATGAAACTAATGGCTCGCAAAGAGAGCACCTACCTTCTGTGATAGATGAACCAGCACCTGAGGATTCTATCAAGTTCAAGGCTACTGAGGATGTTATTCCTACCGAAGAATCTGTTGAAGAATTCATTCCAGAACGTGAAGAAAATCGAGCTGGTGCACATGATGAAAATGCTGAAGAAAATGGTGCTGAAGAAAATGCTGATCAAATTCCTCAACGACAACCAGCTCATCCTCGCATTGCAAAAGAAGTGCAAGTTGAAAAGATCATCAATGACATTTGAGCGCCAGGTCCTCTCACACGCTCAAAAGCTTCACATTTATCTAACTTTTGTGGGCACTATGCTTTTGTCTCTATTACAGAGCCCACTAAGGTAGATGAAGCATTTCTGGAGCCTGAGTGGATTCAGGCCATGCAAGAAGAATTACATCAGTTCAAGCTCAACAATGTCTGGGAACTAGTCAAACGTCCAGATCCTCGCAAGCATAATATCATCGGCAGAAAGTGGATCTACCGCAACAAGCAAGATGAAAATGGCCTTGTGGTGTGGAATAAGGCACGCCTTGTAGCTCAAGGCTACACACAGGTTGAAGGAATTGATTTCAACGAAACTTTTGCACCTGTTGCTAGACTTGAGGCTATTCGCATATTACTTGCTTATGCTAACCATCATAATATTATCTTACAACAAATGGATGTGAAAAGTGCATTCCTCAATGGTAAGCTTGAGGAAGAAGTATGTGTTGCTCAACCCCCAGGTTTTGAAGATCCAAAGAATCCTGACAAAGTCTTCAGACTCAACAAGGCCCTGTATGGCCTCAAGCAGGCCCCTCGGGTGTGGTATGACACTTTGAAGGAATTCTTCATGAAGAATGGCTTCACACCCGGTTCACTCGACCCTACTCTCTTTACTAAATCTTATGATGGTGAACTGTTTGTGTGCCAAATATACGTTGATGATATTATCTTTGGCTGTACTGACCAATGTTATAGTGATGAATTTGCCTATATGATGAGTGAAGAATATCAAATGTCTATGATGGGAGAGTTGAAATTCTTTTTAGGTCTTCAAATTCGTCAACAACACAATGGCATATTCATATCTCAGGAGAAATACCTCAAGGAAGTTCTGAGGAAATTCGGCATGTAAGACTGCAAAGGCGTCAAAATTCCTATGCCCACAAATGGCCATCTATGCACTGATGAAAATGGTATTGACTTCGATCACAAGGTATACCGCTCCATGATTGGTTCGTTATTGTACTTATATGCATCTAGGCCAGATACAATGCTTAGTGTTTGCATGTGTGCCCAATTTCAAGCTGCACCGAAGGAATCACACCATAAGGTTGTGAAGCATATTCTTCGATATCTAGCTCACACACCAACACTAGGATTATGGTACCCCAAGGGCTCTACTTTTGATCTCATTGGATATTCTGACTCTGACTATGCTGGTGATCGTGTGGACCTCAAGTCAACATCTGGTACTTGTCATTTCCTTGGACGATCTTTGGTCTGTTGGTCCTCGAAGAAACAGAACTGCGTATCACTGTCTACTGCAGAGGCTGAGTACATTGATGTTGGTTCTTGCTATGCTCAACTGCTATGGATGAAGCAAACCCTCAAGGACTACGGCATCAACGTGAAGAATGTGCCTCTCCTCTCTGACAATGAGAGTGCCATCAAGATTGCTCACAACCCAGTTCAGCACTCAAAGACAAAGCACATTCAGATTCGTCATCATTTTCTTCGTGATCATGTGTTGAAGGGCGACATCTCCATCGAGCACGTGAAGACTGAAGAACAGCTAGCCGATATCTTCACAAAGCCCTTGGATGATAAGAGATTTAGCAAGTTGCGGTGTGAGCTAAATATCTTAGAATCTTCGAATGTTCTCTGAAAAGGACACACATCCTGACACTTATGCAAAATTGATGACTTAGATGTGCAACACATGAAGAAAGGTTTTTCTTCAAATCAATAAGAATAACACTCTAAGTGTGAAGAAATTAATGAAGAATTTGATTCTCAGAACCCTACGACAATTGTACGCGGTGTCTGAGATCATCATTCATATACGGTGGGTCACGCCACCACCAAAGTTGAAAATCTTCATTTTTGAAATTCCTCAGTTTTCTTCAGTTTTTCAAATTCTTCAACTTTGCAAAATCTTCAATGTTTCCGTCGTTTTTCTTCATTGGTGATATATAAATATATAAGTTTAAGTCCTATACATCATTCACTTATGGCTAATTCTTCAAGTTGCATTTTCTGCTAAGTGAATGTGATCGGATCCTTCCCCCTCTATGCTATACTCAACCCAATCTATTCACAAATTCTTCATGTGCGTTCTATTTGAAACTCGTTCAAAATCTTCACTGTGTCCTTGACAGCTGAAGAATTTGCGAACGAACTTTAAAATTAATCTTATCCAAATTTTTCGGTTTTACTGCTCAATCCGTTCCAGATCCCATGATAGACTTATCTATTCACCCACGATCTAACACGATCTCCACTTCTCAGTACGTGGGTGACACATGTCAAGCGAAGGAGAAGGGTCAGGGGCAGGTTCGTCCTAAATTTTCGGGCGAACAATTTTTTCACTGCGACTATAAATACCCCATCATCCCTTCCTCACTTCCTTTACTCCGCTCGACCGCTCTCTCTCTCGCTCGAGCTCCTCAAACCCTAGCGCCGCCGCTACTCCATCATCGCCGGTGAGGAAGAGCTTCACTGCCTTGACCTCGTCGCCGTCGTACTCATGTCGACCGTGGGAATATTCACTCCGCCGCCGCTGTAGCTGTCTTCCTCCGCCAAGTTAGGGCGTGGAAGATCTACACTGACGAACTTCACTGTTCTGCTTCTCAGTTCGTCGTGTTCTTCATCCAGGGTAATTAAAAGTTACTTTTACTACCCCTTTTGATTCGAAATTTCACAACAAAATCTTCAAAGGTGTTTTATTCTTAAAATCCTCACACACAAAACACCTCACTAGTCATCTGTTCTTGATTCGTTTCTCTAAGCATCGTTTTTCTTCAAGATTCCTCAATTGTGTGGATCCTTGATCTATACAACTCTGGAACCTAAGACAAAGAACGCTTAGTGAAATTCTTCAAGGCTCATCTGGTCAAATTCCTCAAACTTGTTATTTTAAAAAAAAAACCTTCTGAGAACGCATATGACCTCTCCAAATTCCTCGCAACTATACTCTGTTCACACGTACTCATGTCCGCTGCTGAATCACTAGGTTCTCATCAACTTAACTAATTTGCAGCGTTCCTCGAAGAAAAGTTGCATACTTCTTCAGAAAATTCGATTGTTCAAATTCCTCATCTGAAGAATATGGCTGATGGTAAGAGGCCGCAGAAAGGAGGAAAGAAGCCTAAGGTCATGTCTGCTTTTGAAATACCTGAGGCCATGTATGTTGATTATTGCACACCTGATGAGGCTAAGTACGGAAAAGAAAATAAAAATCAGCGCAAGGTGCGCATACAGAAAATTGAACGGAGATGGGCAAGAGAATGGAGGGAGTACAGATATGTGACTCCAAAATATATGAAGAAATTTGCACTTAATCCTCCATGCCCAAGAGCTCCATTGGCACCTGGCCAAGAAGCTGACCCCACCAGCATCAAGCGTGGTGAGGATTTTCCTGAAGAATGGGCCAAACGCCAAGCTAAGTTGGCAAGACAAGCCAAAGAAGCAGTGAGGAAACTCAATGAAGACTCTGCTGCTGCTACTGCCACTGAGGCCTCTGTCAAGCCAAGAAAATCAATGGCAAAGAAGCCTGCTCACAAGACAAGTGCTTCACCAACTATGCCCTCACGACCAAGTTCCTCAGCAATGCCCTCACGGCCAGAATCTTCAATGCCCTCACGGCCAGATTCTTCAAAGCCCTCACGGACAGTTTCAACTACTGCTCCTCCTCCAAAGTCCTCAGCTCCTCCGGCAAAGTCCTCAACACCTGTACATTTGGCCACGTGCCAAAGGACAACAAGCATCTCTATTGCCTCTGGTGCCTTAGCAAGTTCCTCAGCCGCACCAAAATCTTCATCAGGCCCCACTCTGTTGAAGACTAAGGCAACGACTGGTCGAGGTCCTCGGCCAAGTCCGAAGAAGAAACATGTTGCCTTCCATGTGCCATCTGATGATGAAGCTGATGATGATGAACTTGCAGAAATCATCAAAGACCGACAAGAAAGGGCTGCTAGAGCCAAATGCACAAATGTGCCACTGCTTTTGGATCCAAGGGCGATCCTTGATTACATTGATCTCTGGCACAAGGATCCAAATACTCCTATGCCTGATTTCAAGTTGACTCCTGGTCAAAGTCACATGCTGACCCATTTCATCACTGAAGAGAAATGGAAATTTGAGAAGGTCAGGAAGACCAAGAAGACTCAGTTCAGAAAAGAGAAGTTCCTGAAGAATAACGTTGTCAATAAGACACCTGATGAACTCCTCAAGATCCAAGCTGAAATCAAAACCCTCAGCGATGACTTCAATGCTTACTATGCTGATTGGCAAGGAGCCAAAGTCAAGTTTGTGAAACTGACTGAGAAATTCACAAATGTTGCAACCCCATCGCAACAAGAAATTCCTCATGCTGAAGCCTCTGCTCAGCCAACTGAAGAACATGCCAGCACCGCTGATGACATTCAGGCTGCTGAAGAAAATGCTAGTTCCAGGGCTGATGACTCCATTCCAGCCACTGAAGAAATTGTCAGGGCATCCACTAGTGGTGCGCCTGAAGAAACTGAAGAAGTCAGGGCAACTGCATCAGTTGCGCCTGAGGAAATTCAACCAGAAACCTCAGTTCCATCTGCACCTACCCCAACTCCAATTCTTCCATGTGCATTCGATGTGAAGAAGACCAAGGCTGCAAAGCGAGCTGCAGTGAAGAAAAGGAAAGCATCCAGTGCTTCAGAATCTTCAGCTCCAAAGAAGATGAAGCCTCTGGCAAGCTCTATTGAAAATCCAATTGATGTTGTTCCAATTTCCACCATGTCATCAAAGGACCTTGTTCCTTTTGGTGAGGAATATGTGATCCCAAGCGGATCTAATGAAGAACCTCAATCTGCTGCTTCGTCAGAGCAGGTTGATGAAGAAATTGAAGTGGATGCGATCCCTTCAACACCTGTTGCTTCCTCGCCAATGCCTCAGTTCACAGCTGAAGAGGCTGGCATTGAAGAAATTGAAGATGAAGACGTGGACATTGGCTGCATAACGCCCATGATGAATGATGACTTTTGGGAAAGTCAACACCCCAATACTCCACTCTTCACCCCACTTCAACAAATACCTCAGTCCCCTGCACCAACTGTTCAAATGGGCTCTGAAAAAACTCATCCCACCTTGTCTATGCAAGAAGACATTCCAGCCGCTAGTGCTGAAGAAGTTGTTGTTGTTAAACCCTTGAACACGCAGCCTGCTACTGAAGAGGAACCAGAAATTCCTCAGCCTGAAGAACCTGAGATTGCGATTCCTGAGGTTGTGATGCAACTCACTGACACTCCCGTGCCCAAGCCAACGGATCCATTCTCAAAGAAGCAAAAGTTCAAGGCTGAAGATTTCTTCAGCGAGCATGTGTTCTTCACTGGCTATAACCACTACGACTCGGCTCGCATAAGGAAGAGGCATTTCTAGACTGCTAGTCAAGCAAATTTCTATTCCTTAGTACTGTTAAACAAAGACAAAGTCTTCGATCATGAACACATTCCTCATGTAGACATGGAGTCTCTACCGTGCTTCGAGCCAGTCCTCAGTGTTCTTCACGATGCTGGATTGCTCAATTTCTGCACTGACATCTGTGACTGGAATGAAGAACTCATTCTTCAATTCTATGCAACGCTGCACATCACAGGAAACTCTGAAGATGTGAATTCATGGGTGTTGGACTGGATGTCTGAAAATACTCACTACAAGGCACCAGCAACTGAATTGCTTCGTGCCCTCCCACTCAGTCCTCCCCTTGACGGTGCTCGTTGTGTCTACAGTGAACCTGAACTTTCAAATCATTTCATGCAAGTGCTGATGAAGCCTTTGAAGCCAGGGCAGGCTCCTCGAACCAAATTCCTCGTCAAGGAATTACTATATGTGCCTCGGACTGTCTATCGCATTCTGACGAAGATAATGAGTCCTATCAAAGGCCACGACTCAAATGATGAAGAGGTCGTTGGCATCATGAAGAACATGCTTTTCAATATCATTCATGGCGTTCCCGTCAACTTCCATGATTTCTTCATGAGGACTCTGGCGAATATTGCTATGTCACCATTTGAGCTGAAGCCTTATGCTCCATGGATTATGAGATTCGTCAGGACAAGGGCTTCACTAAATTACAAAGCTGACACTTTGAACCATGGCAGCTACTTGCCCCCGATTGAAGTCCTCAAACGGACATATTCCTCAGCTGATGACAAAGGCAAGGCAACTGCTGTGATAGATGAAGGCATTCGTCCATTGGATGGTCAATTTCGCAAGGCTGCATCCTACTCCACCAATGATGACTCTGCCACACATGACTCTGCCGCCAAGCAAAATCCTCAAGCCACAACTCCCAGGGTGATGACTGATTGTGAGTTACTCCTCAGTCTTCATCAGAAGGTTGATCGCAATCATAAATGGGTCAAGCGTCAGTTTGGTTCAATTCTTCACAACATGACCTCAACACACAATGCAGTGAAGAAAAACCAATACTACCTCCATGAAACCTTCAACCGTACCTGGGCTGTTCTATCTCATGTCTACAGCGCTGCAGATCTGAAGAATATGGGTCTCAAGGAAGAATTTGACTGGTCTGCACCTCCACTGAAGAAATTCAAGAAGGTCAAAGTTCCTTCCTTGGTGGCCAGCTCCTATTCTTCATCATGCAAGACTGATGAAAATGAAGACTTGGACGACACTGCGGCATGCCCTACTACGACTACCGACCCAACAACGCTGGCGCTCCTCCATCAACTTGATATTCTTCAGGGGCGTTAGTCCTCAGTTTCAATCCTTTTGGTCATTCAATGACAAAGGGGGAGAAATTTGAGTTAGTCTTCAAGCGGGTCTATTATATGGGCGTTTTATTTGCTAAGTTACAACTCTCGTTCTTCTGAAACTTTATTGGATCGAGTTGTAATCTTAAACCCGATGGTGCCCTGATACTTGTGATGCACTATGCTTTGATACTCTCGATATGTTATTCTGCATGCTTGTGTAAGAGCATCTAGTGCCCCTTAGTGATTTTGGTGTATTGAAGACTTATAGGTTAAGGGACTAATGCGTTTGTGAGTATACACAGGTCTATAAGTCTATGAGGAGTTTGATATTTACAGAGAAAGTCGACCCCTAAAAATGAAGTTCTTCAACTGAAGACTTTGATATTCTGAAGACTTTATGAATACTTTGAAAGTGAAGAAATTGGTGCATCCGTGAAGACTGGATATTCATGCGAGGAATATGAAGCTTGAAGACTTTCGTTTTCATACTTTTGTTTTTCTCTTTCTTGAGTCATAGGAAACACCGTACTGTTAAAGGGGGTCGAGGAAATACTAAGGAAAAATTTCCATGTGATGCTCAACTCAAAATCCTACACCTACCAATCCCTTCGAGTGAAGCCTTTGGAAATCTCATACAGTTCAGTCACTTTCTTCAGTGACAGAGACGAAGTTCTTCTGGTCGCTGATGAATTTGTTCTGACTGAGGAGTTAGGAATTCGTTAGTGCGAATTACCTACACAGTGAGGAACATGATAGCCCTGAGGAATTTGAGAGTCAAATTTCCGACCGTTGCTATGCTGCGCGCCAGCTGTCCCAAAATATCTTATCCACCTAACGGTCATATCATTGAGGGGCATTTATGTCTTATCATGTCGGGCTGCTCTCTAGGCTATAAATAGCCGCCCCCTACAACCACTAGCTGGTTGGCTGCTCCGAGAGAACTTGACACTTGTCATTTGAGAGCAGCCCATCCTCCGAGGACTTTGAGCGAAAATCATCAAGTGAGGAAACCCAAAACCAAACCCCTACAAACCCAAAGTGATTGAGCATCACTGAAGAAATTGATCCTGCATGGATCCGACGCTTGTTACCTTTGAAGACTGTGCTTCTTCCAGACGGTTAGGCGTCAAGGTCTAGAGCATCCAAGAGGAATTGTGGATTGCCGGGTGACCAAGTCTGTGAAGGTTTGGAAGTCGCCTGAAGACTTACCACGAGTGATTGGACGAGATCTGCGTGATCTTAGTTCAAGGAGAATACGGTGAGGACTGGGTGTCCTGAGCTGCGTGCTCAGAGACTAGGTGTCCGGGACTGCGTGTCCTCGAGTTTAAATACTCAGCCGCTCCAACCAGACGTACAACTGAGATAGCAGTTGGAACTGGTCTACCAAATCATTGTCTTCACCAACCTAACTGGTTCTATTTCCTCAACCCTTTCATTTCCTCATTACTGTGTTGAGTGTTTGTTCATATTTGTGTTTGAAGACTTTGACTGAAGACTTTCTCAAATTCCTCAGTTCAATTTCTTCAGTCTATTTGTCTTCATCTTGTGTTATCCTGTGATTATGTTTTTGGTACTCTGTGCTAGTCTTCATTTCATCATGATGACCATGCTTGTATTCTGTTATGCTTACTTCTAAGTACTTATTCCGCTGCTAATAGTTCTTTGCTAAGGAATTTCCTCACCGGCAAATTCCTCAGTGAAGAATTCATAAAAATCGCCTATTCACCCCCCCCCTCTAGTCGACATAACGCACTTTCAATTGGTATCAGAGCAAGGTACTCCCTTGTTCTGTGTGATTTTGGTTTAACCGCCTGGAGTTTTTTTTAGTTATGTCGACCGCAGGTATGAAGAAAGTGACATGCCCTATCTTTGACGGTCATGATTATCCCAAGTGGAAGGCCATGATGAGGAAGCGCCTCATGGCAATGAATAGCGAGCTGTGGACCGTCACTGAGATTGGTCTTACTGATCTATGCAAGATGGCGCACGCTGATGATATTTGCAAGTACACTCGACTTGACATCTTGGCGAAGGATATCATCTGTTCCTGCATATCCAGAGATCAATTCAGGCTCATTATGCATCTTTGTAATACAAAGCTTATCTGGGACCGAATCTCTGATTTCTATGAAGGTCATCGAACCCGTCATGATCCTTGGTTTGAGGACTTCAAGGAATCTCTCAAAATGATGACTTTCGAACCAGAATCATCATCTTCTGCATCATGTCTCATGGCAAAAGGTGACGAGGTAACCGAATGTTCCTCATCTGAATTTAGTGACTGTGAATCTGATGATGATGAATCTGATGATGATATTGAACCTAGCTATACCAAACTTGTTTGCATTGCAACCAAACAACAACATGCCTTGGAAAAGGTTCAAAACATGCTAGATAAAAGTGATGATATGTTGGGCGAAGAAATGGATCGCACTAAAGCCCTGACTGAAAATCTTCAGAGACTTCAGTCTAGGTTTGATAACCTTCAAAGTCATCATAACACTCTCTTATCTGATCATGAGAAACTTTCTTATGAATTTCTTCAAAGAAAGCAAGATCTTGAGAAGCTAAGAGTGAGTTATGAAGATCTTCAGAAGGAGCGCGATTCATTACTAGATCAACAAATCAGCGCTACTCAAGAAGAATTTGTTCCTCCATGCTTAAAGTGCATTGAACGTGAATCTGCTAATTCTTCACCTGAATGTTCAAATGCTTCAACTGTTACAAATTCTTCACCTGCCTCTGCTATCACTAATTCCTCATCTGAGGACATTGCTAGTATCACTAACGATGCAGGGCTGAAGGAATTGTACACAACAGGCATGTACAAAAGCCTCAAAGGGCACCAGATTCTTTGTGATGTGCTCAAAAAGCAGATCCTCAACAGAAACCCTAGGAAAGAGGGTATTGCCTTTGAGAGGAAACTCAATGCTGATGGAACATATTGGAAGCCTGAGCAGTACCCCAAAACCTCATGGGTTGCTGCAAAGGGACCTCCAGTTGATCCATCTAACTTATCTGGCTTTACATGTGAATCTTCTCATTCTTCTGATGAGTCATTTGACTCCAACTATAAACTGTTCAAAAATCAGAATGGTGAAGTATTTGCTAGATATATTGGGACTAACTGCAGGAACGGTTCCCCTATGAAGAAAATCTGGGTTCCCAAAAGTTATGTTGAAAGTCTTCAGGTGAATGTCCTTATGACACCACCTGTGAAGAATAGGAACCCCAGATCAAACTCTTCATATGGACCTAATTCTTCATATGGATCCAAGTCCTCATATGGACCAAATTCCTCACGTGGATCAAATTCCTCAAATGGATCAAAGTCCTCATATGATTATCATCGTGCTAACAACTCTGTTTCGCAGGGTAGAGCTAAGGGCTATGAATATGCACATTATTCTTCAAATCATTATGTTCATAAGTCCTCGAAGAATTTCTCTGCTTATTCATATGCTTACTCTAACTCCTCTTATGTGAAACGAAATGGTTTGGCCTCTATGCCACCATTCTCTTATGATGCTCGCAGAGTGATGAACTCTTTGCCACCCCTTCAGATGTGGGTGGTGAAGAAAAAGAACTAATCTCTTCTGCAGGGTCAGGTCTCCAGACGTGCTTTAACGTCTGAAGAATTTGCTGGGGACCTGACAAAATTGCCTGAAAGGACGCAGGCTAATCATGATGAAATGAACTTTCATTTCACACATCCTCCTACTGCTATATCTGTTTACTGCTTGATGAAATTCATCTGATGAACTTGATATCATATTCTTCATTGATGAAGCATATGATATTGTAAGTTACACTAATTCATCTGCAGGATGATCAACCCAAAACCACTGAATGGGTCCTCGATAGTGGATGTACAAATCACATGACTGGTGACAAGAATCTTTTGATGGATGCTCCCTTATCACCGTCACATCTGAAGCACATCATCTTTGCTGACAAAGGCAAAAGTCAGGTATTGGGTCTTGGTAAGGTTGCGATCTCTAAGGATAAACACATGGACAAAGTCATGCTTGTTGAGTCCTTAGGATACAACCTCATGTTAGTCTCAATGCTTTCTGATCTTGATATGGTTGTTGTCTTTGGCAAGTATCGCTGTGTTGTGATTATGGAAGCTGACAATTCCAAAGTCTTCGAAGGCTTTAGGAGAGGAGATTTGTATATTGTTGATTTCTCTACAGGACCACAACCAGCCGTGTGTCTACTTGCAAAAGCTTCAGAAGGCTGGCTATGGCATCGACGACTTGGTCATGCAGGCATGAGGAATTTGCACACGCTTGCGAAGAAGAAGCATGTCATTGGCATAGAGAATGTCAAATTCCTCAAGGATCACTTATGCGGAGCCTGTGAAGCTGGAAAAATGACCAAGGCCAAGCATCCAGCGAAGACTATCATGACCACTACTCGTCCATTCGAATTGCTTCACATGGACCTCTTCGGACCTAATCATTACTCAGCAATCACAAATGCTGCATCTCTATATGGTTTTGTCATTGTTGATGATTACTCTCGATATACATGGGTACACATTATTACTTACAAACATGAAGTGCAGGAAGTCTTCAAACGATTTTCCTCGAGGGCTTCAACCAACTTTGGTGTGAAGATCAAGCACATCAGAAGTGACAATGGAACTGAGTTCAAGAATTCCGGTCTTGATGACTATCTTGATGAACTTGGTATTACTCATGAGTTATCTGCTCCCTATACTCCTCAGCAAAATGGCGTCGTGGAGCGCAAGAACAGAACTCTTGTTGAGATGGCTCGCACTATGCTTGATGAATACAAAACGCCTCATCATTTTTGGATTGATGCAATTGATACTGCGTGCCACATCATCAACGGAGTATATCTTCACAAATTCTTCAAGAAGACGGCCTATGAACTCCTCACTAACAAGAAACCCAATGTGAGTTATTTCAAAGTCTTCGGTGCCAAATGTTGGATTAGAGATCCTCACCACAATTCTAAATTTGCACCGAAAGCACATGAAGGTTTTATGCTTGGTTACGCAAAGGACTTGCACACCTACAGAGTCTTCAACAATGCTCTTCACAAGGTTGTTGAAACTATAGATGTGCGGTTCGATGAAACTAATGGCTCGCAAAGAGAGCACCTACCTTCTGTGTTAGATGAACCAGCACCTGAGGATTCTACCAAGTTCAAGGCAACTGAGGATGTCATTCCTATTGAAGAATTTGCTGAAGAATTCATTCCAGTACGCGAAGAACGTCGAGCTGATGCACCTGAAGATAATGCTGAAGACAATGGTGTTGAGGAAAATGATCAAATACCTCGATGACAACCAGCTCATCCTCGCGTTGCAAAAGAAGTTCAAGTTGACAAGATCATCGATGACATTGAAGCGCCAGGTCCTCTCACATGCTCAAAAGCTTCACATTTACCTAACTTTTGTGGGCACTATGCTTTTGTCTCTATCACAGAGCCCACTAAGGTAGATGAAGCATTTCTGGAGCCGGAGTGGATTCAGGCTATGCAAGAAGAATTACATCAGTTCGAGCTCAACAATGTCTGGGAACTGGTCAAGCGTCCAGATCCCTGCAAGCATAATATCATTGGCACAAAGTGGATCTACCGCAACAAGCAAGATGAAAATGGCCTTGTGGTGAGGAATAAGGCACGACTGGTAGCTCAAGGCTACACATAGGTTGAAGGAATTGATTTCGATGAAACTTTTGCACCTGTTGCTAGACTTGAGGCTATTCGCATATTACTTGCTTATGCTAACCATCATGATATCATCTTATATCAAATGGATGTGAAAAGTGCATTCCTCAATGGTAAGCTTGAGGAAGAAGTATATGTTGCTCAACCCCCAGGTTTTGAAGATCCAAAGAATCATGACAAAGTCTTCAGACTTAATAAGGCCCTCTATGGCCTCAAGCAAGCCCCTCGGGCGTGGTATGATACATTGAAGGAATTCTTCGTGAAGAATGGCTTCACACCCGGTTCACTCGATCCTACTCTCTTTACTAAATCTTATGATGGTGAACTGTTTGTGTGCCAAATATATGTTGATGATATTATCTTTGGCTGTACTGACCAACGTTATAGTGATGAATTTGCCTATATGATGAGTGAAGAATATCAAATGTCTATGATGGGAGAGTTGAAATTCTTCTTAGGTCTTCAAATTCGTCAGCAGCGCAATGGCATATTCATATCTCAGGAGAAATACCTCAAAGATGTACTGAGGAAATTCGGCATGCAAGATTGCAAAGGCGTCAAAATTCCTATGCCCACAAATGGCCATCTATGCACTGATGAAAATGGTATTGACTTCGATCACAAGGTATACCACTCCATGATTGGTTCTTTATTGTACTTATGTGCATCTAGGCCAGATATAATGCTTAGTGTTTGCATGTGTGCCCGATTTCAAGCTGCACCGAAGGAATCACACCATAAGGCTGTGAAACATATTCTTCGATATCTAGCTCACACACCAACACTAGGATTATGGTACCCCAAGGGCTCTGCTTTTGATCTCATTGGATATTCTGACTCTGACTAAGCTGGTGATCGTGTGGACCGCAAGTCAACTTCTGGCACTTGTCATTTCCTCGGACGATCTTTGGTCTGTTGGTCCTCGAAGAAACAGAACTCCGTATCACTGTCCACTACGGAAGCTGAATACATTGCTGCTGGATCTTGCTGTGCTCAACTGCTTTGGATGAAGCAAACACTCAAGGACTATGGCGTCAACGTGAAGAATGTGCCTCTCCTCTGCGACAATGAGAGTGCCATCAAGATTGCTCACAACCCAGTTCAGCACTCGAAGACAAAGCACATTCAGATTCGTCATCATTTTCTTCGTGATCATGTGTTGAAGGGCGACATCTCCATCGAGCACGTGAAGACTGAAGAACAACTAGCTGATATCTTCACTAAGCCCCTGGATGAGAAGAGATTTAGCAAGTTGCGGTGTGAGCTAAATATCTTAGAATCTTCGAATGTTCTTTGAAAAGGACACACATCCTAACACTTATGCAAAATTGATGACTTAGATGTGCAACACATGAAGAAACCTTTTTCTTCAATCAATGAAGAATAACACTCTAAGTGTGAAGAAATTAATGAAGAATTTGATCTCAGAACCCTACGACAATTGTACACGCTGTCTGAAATCATCATTCTTATACGGTGGGTCACGCCACCACAAAAAGTTGAAAATCTTCAATTTGAGTCTTTTCTCAGTTTTGAAATTCTTCAGTTTTTCTAAGTCTTCAACTTTTGTAAATCTTCACTGTTTCCTTCGTTTTTCTTCATTGGCTATATATATATATATATATATATATAAGGGTTTATGTCCTCTACAGCATTCACTTATAGCTAATTCTTCAAGTTGCTTCTTCTGCTAAGTGAATGTGATCGGACCCTTCCCCCTCTATGCTATACTCAACCCAATCTATTCACAAATTCTTCATGTGCATTCTATTTGAAACTCGTTCAAAATCTTCACTGTGTCCTTGTCAGCTGAAGAAATTGTGAACGAAACTTTAAAACAAATCTTATCCAAATTTTCGGTTTTGCCGCTTAAACTGTTCCGCATCCCATGATGCATTATTCTATTCACCCACGATCGTACACGATCTCCACTACACAGTACATGGGTGACACATGTCGCGTGAAGGAGAAAGGGCAGGGGCACGTTCGTCCTAAATCTTCGGGCGAACAATTTTTCACTGCCTCTATAAATACCCGTGTCTCCTTCCTCACTTCATTTACTCCGCTCGACCGTTCTCTCTCTCGCTCGAGCTCCTCAAACCCTAATGCCGCCACTACTCCATCATCGCCGGTGAGGAAGAGCTTCGCTGCCTCGACCTCGTCGCCATCGTACTCACGCTGACCGTGGAAATCTTCACTCCGCCGCCGCCGTAGCTATCTCCCTCTGCCAAGTTAGGGCGTGGGAGATCTAATCTGATGAACTTCTCATCTGTTCTTCTCAGTTCGTCGTGTTCTTCACTTCGGGTTATTAAAAGTTACTTTTATTACTCGCTTTGATTCTCAAACTTTCCTAAAAATCTTGAAAGGTGTTTATTCTTCAAATCTTCACACATATGAACACCTCACACGTTATATGCTCTTGATTAGTTTCTCTAAGAATCTTTTTCCTTCAAGATTCCTCAATTGTGTGGATCTTCGATCTGTACAACTCTAGAACCTAAGACAAAAAAACGCTTAGTGAAATTCCTCAAGGCTCATCTGGTCAAATTCCTCAAAACTTGTTCTTTTCGAAAAACCTTCTGAGAACGCATATGACCTCTCCAAATTCCTCGCACATGTACTCTGTTCACAGGTACTCATGTCTGCTGCTGAATCACTAGGTTCTCATCAACTTAACTCATTTGCAGCGTTCCTCGAAGAAAAACTGCATACTTCTTCAGAGAACTCAATTGTTCAAATTCCTCAACTGAAGAATATGGCAGACAGTAAGAAGCCACAGAAAGGAGGAAAGAAACCTGAGGTTATGAATGCGTTTGAAATCCCTGAGGAAATTTATGCTGACTATTGCACACCTGATGAAGCAAAATTTGGCAAAGAAAACAAAAATCAGCGCAAGGTGCGCATTCAAAAGATTGAACAGAGATGGGTAAGGGAATGGAGGGAATACAGATATGTGACTCCAAAGTACATGAAGAAATTCGCCCTCAATCCTCCATGCCCAAGAGCTCCATTGGCACCTGGCCAAGTAGCTGACCCCACAAGCATCAAACGTGGTGAGGACTTTCCTGAAGAATGGGCTAAGCGCCAAGCTAAATTGGCAAGACAAGCCAAGGAGACAGTGAAGAAATTCAATGAGGATTCTGCCACTGCTACTGCTACTGAGGCCTCGGTCAAACTAAGGAAATCCATGCCAAAGAAGCCTGCTCGTAAGCCAAGTGCTTCACCAACAGCGCCCTCATGGCCAAGTTCCTCAGCAATGCCCTCACGGAAAATTCCTCGCACTGCCCCAGCTCCACCAAAGTCCTTAACAGCTCCTTCAAAGTCCTCAGCTCCTGTGCATCTGGCTACATGTCAAAGGACTGCTGGTTTCTCGATTGCCTCTGGTGTTTCAGCAAGTTCCTCAGCTGCACCAATTTCATCATCTGGCCCCACACTGTTGAAGACCAAAGCAATAGCTGGACGAGGTCCTCGGCCAAGTCCAAAGAAGAAACAAGTCGTATTCCATGTGCCATCTGATGATGAAGCTTCTGATGAAGAACTTGCAGAAATCATTAGAGACGGACAGGTGAAGGCCGCTAGAGCCAAAGGCACATCTGTGCCACTGCTATTGGATCCGAGGAAAATCCTCGATTATATTGATCTCTGGCACAAGGATCCAAACACCCCAATGCCTGACTTTCATCTGACTCCTGGACAAAGTCATATGTTATCCCATTTCATCACTGAAGAGAAATGGAAGTTTGAGAAGGCAAGAGAGATCAAGAAATCTCAATACAGAAAGGAGAAGCTCCTGAAGAAAAACGTTGTCAGAATGACACCTGAGGAACTTATCCAGGCTCAGTCTGAAATTCAAGCCCTCAGCAAAGACTTTGATGCCTACTATGCTGATTGGCAGGGAGCTAAAGTAAGATTCGTCAATCTGACGAACAAATTCACAAATGTTGCAGCCCCATCGCAACAAGAAAATCTTCAGGCTGCAGACTCTGCTCAGCCTGCTGAAGAACATGCCAGCACCGCTGATGACTTTCAGCCTGCTGAAGAACATGCTCGTTCCAGGGCTGGTGAAGAAATTCCAGCCGCTGAAGAATTTGCCAGGGCATCCACTAGTGGTGCGCCTGAAGAAACTGAAGAAGTCAGGGCAACTGCATCAGTTGCGCCTGAAGAAAATCAACCAGATTCCTCAGCTCCATCTGCACCCACACCAACTCCAATTCTTCCATGTGCATTCGATGTGAAGAAGACCAAGGCTGCTGAGCGAGCTGCAGTGAAGAAAAGGAAGGCATCAGCTGCGTCAAACTCTTCGGTTGCGAAGAAAATGAAGCCAATGACCAGCTCACTCGAAAATCCAATTGATGCTGTTCCTATTTCCTCCATGCCATCAAAGGACCTTGTTCCTTTTGGAGAGGACTATAAGATCCCAAGCGGATCTGATGAAGAAAATCATTCTGCTGCTTCGTCAGAGCAGATTGATGAAGAAATTGAAGTGGATGCAATCCCTTCAACCCCAATCATTTCCTCGCCTATGCCTCAGTTCACAGCTGAAGAGGCCAGTGTTGAGGAACTTGAAGAAGATGTGGATATTGGAAGCACAACGCCAGTGATGAATGATGACTTTTGGGAAAGTCAGCATCCAAATTCTCCACTCTTCACCCCACTCCAATAGATACCTCAGTCCCCTGCACCAACAGTTCAAATGGGCTCTGAAGAAACTCATCCCACTCCATCTGTCCATGAAGACATTCCAGCCACTAGTGCTGATGAACCTGCTGCTGCTGATCCTCAGACTGCACCTGTTGAGGAACAAGAAATTCCTCAGCCTGAAGAACCTGAGCTAGCAATTCCTGAGGTGGTGATGCAACTCACTGACACCCCTCTGCCAAAGCCGAAGAATCCGTTCTCAAGCAAACAGAAGTTCAAGGCTGAAGATTTCTTTGCCGAGCACGTATTCTTCACTGATTATAATCCATATGAATCTGCTCGCATAAGGAAGAGGCGTTTCTGGACTGCCAGCCAAGCCAATTTCTATTCCTCACTGCTCTTCGACAAAGACAAAGTCTTCGATCATGCACATATTCCTCATGTGGACATGGAATCTCTGCCCGGCTTTGAACCAGTCCTTAGTGTTCTTCATGATGCAGGACTTCTGAATTTCTGCATTGATATCTGTGACTGGAATGAAGAACTCATTCCTTAATTCTATGCAACTCTGCACATCACCGGAGACGCCGAAGACGTGAACTCATGGGTGTTGGACTGGATGTCTGAAAACACTCACTACAAGGCACCAGCAACTGAATTGCTTTGTGTCCTTCCTCTCAGTCCTCCACTTGATGGTGCTCGCTGTGTCTACAATGAACCAGAACTTTCAGATCACTATATGCAAGTACTGATGAAGCCTTTGAAGCCAAGGCAGGCCCCACGAACCAAATTCCTCGTCAAGGAATTACTCTATGTGCCTCGGACTGTCTATCAAATTCTGACGAAGACAATGAGTCCAATCAAAGGCCACGACTCAAATGATGAAGAAGTCGTTGGCATCATGAAGAATATGCTTTTCAACATCATTCATGGTGTTCCCGTCAACTTCCATGATTTCTTCATGAGGACTCTGGCCAATATTGCTATGTCACCATTCGAGCTGAAGCCCTATGCTCCTTGGATTATGAGATTCATCAGGGCAAGATCTTCACTGAATTACAAAGCTGACACTCTGAACCACGGTAGCTACTTGCCTCCCATTGAAGTCCTCAAACGGACAGTTTCATCCGCTGATGATAAAGGCAAGGCCGCTGCTGTGATCGATGAAGGCATTCGTCCATTGGATGGTCAATTTCGCAAGGCTGCATCTTACTCTACCAATGACGATTCAGCCACACATGACTCTGCCGCAAATACCTCAGCTAAGCAAAATCCTCAAGCCACAACACCCAGGGTGATGACTGACCGTGAGTTACTCCTCAGTCTTCATCAGAAGGTTGATCGCAATCACAAATGGGTAAAGCGTCAGTTTGGTGCACTTCTTCACAATATGACCTCAACACATAATGCAGTGAAGAAGAACCAATACTACCTTCATGAAACCTTCAACCGCACCTGGGCTGTCCTCAGTCATGTCTACAGCACTGAAGAACTGAAGACTATGGGTCTCAAGGAAGAATTTGACTGGTCTGCACCTCCTCCGAAGAAATTCAAGAAGGTCAAAATTCCTCCACTGGTGGCCAACTCTTATTCTTCATCGCATGACACTGATGAGTATGAAGATTTGGACGACACTGCGGCAGGCCCTGCTACAACAAACAACCCCGACAATGCTGGCGCTCCTCCATCGACTTGAAATTCTTCAGGGGCGTTAGTCCTCAGTTTCAATCCTTTTGGTCATTTGATGACAAAGGGGGAGAAATCTGAGTTAGTCTTCAAGCGGGTCTATATTAAGGGTATTTTTTTAAGTTACAACTCTCGTTCTTCTGAAACTTTTATTTGGATCGAGTTGTAATCTTAAACCCGATGGTGCGCTGATACTTTTGTTGCATTATGCTTTGCATGCTTATTCCTCGTTAATAACATTGCACGCATGCTGAATCCCATCAGGCACCATATTTCATCATGCATTTCAAATTCTTCATATTATATATCAAATGCGTGTATGAATTACAAGATATAGGGGGAGATCTCCATGATCTAACTCTTCAAGTGTGCATTGCTTCAAAAGCAAATTCCTCACTATGCACATCTTCAGGGGGAGTTCTACTATATCTTGTAATCAAATTCCTCAATATCAGTGTATACACTTCATATGTTTATCCCCGTTGAAAACTTAACCTATGTTGTCATCAATCACCAAAAAGGGGGAGATTGTAAGTGCATCTAGTGCCCCTTAGTGATTTTGGTGTATTGAAGATTTATAGGTTAAGGGACTAATGCGTTTGTGAGTATACACAGGTCTATAAGTCTATGAGGAGTTTGATATTTACAGAGAAAGTCGACCCCTAAAAATGAAGTTCTTCAACTGAAGACTTTGATATTCTGAAGACTTTCTGAAGACTTTGAAAGTGAAGAAATTGGTGTATCCGTGAAGACTGGATATTCATGCGAGGAATATGAAGCTTGAAGACTTTCGTTTTCATACTTTTGTTTTTCTCTTTCTTGAGTCATAGGAAACACCGTACTGTTAAAGGGGGTCGAGGAAATACTAAGGAAAAATTTCCATGTGATGCTCAACTCAAAATCCTACACCTACCAATCCCTTCGAGTGAAGCCTTTGGAAATCTCATACAGTTCAGTCACTTTCTTCAGTGACAGAGATGAAGTTCTTCTGGTCGCTGATGAATTTGTTCTGACTGAGGAGTTAGGAATTCGTCAGTGCGAATTACCTACACAGTGAGGAACATGATAGCCCTGAGGAATTTGAGAGTCAAATTTCCGACCGTTGCTGTGCTGCGCGCCAGCTGTCCCAAAATATCTTATCCACCTAACGGTCATATCATTGAGGGGTATTTATGTCTTATCATGTCGGGCTGCTCCCTAGGCTATAAATAGCCGCCCCCTACAACCACTAGCTGGTTGGCTGCTCCGAGAGAACTTGACACTTGTCATTTGAGAGCAACCCATCCTCCAAGGACTTTGAGCGAAAATCATCAAGTGAGGAAACCCAAAACCAAACCCCTACAAACCCAAAGTGATTGAGCATCACTGAGGAAATTGATCCTGCGTGGATCCGACGCTTGTTACCTTTGAAGACTGTGCTTCTTCCAGACGGTTAGGCGAAAAGGTCTAGAGCATCCAAGAGGAATTGTGGATTGCCGGGTGACCAAGTCTGTGAAGGTTTGGAAGTCGCCTGAAGACTTACCACGAGTGATTGGACGAGATCTGCGTGATCTTAGTTCAAGGAGAATACGGTGAGGACTGGGTGTCCTGAGCTGCGTGCTCAGAGACTGGGTGTCCGGGACTGCGTGTCCTCGAGTTTAAATACTCAGCCGCTCCAACCAGACGTACAACTGAGACATCAGTTGGAACTGGTCTACCAAATCATTGTCTTCACCAACCTAACTGGTTCTATTTCCTCAACCCTTTCATTTCCTCATTACTGTGTTGAGTGTTTGTTCATATTTGTGTTTGAAGACTTTGACTGAAGACTTTCTCAAATTCCTCAGTTCAATTTCTTCAGTCTGTTTGTCTTCATCTTGTGTTATCCCGTGATTACGTTTTCGGTACTCTATGCTAGTCTTCATTTCATCATGATGACCATGCTTGTATTCTGTTATGCTTACTTCTGAGTACTTATTCCGCTGCTAATAGTTCTTCGCTAAGGAATTTCCTCACCGGCAAATTCCTTAGTGAAGAATTCATAAAAATCGCCTATTCACCCCCCCTCTAGTCGACATAACGCACTTTCAGCTTGTTCCTCATTAATATTATTGCACGCATGCTGAATTTCATCAGGCACCATATTTCATCATGCATTTCAAATTCTTCATATCATATGTCAAATTCGTGTATGAATTACAAGATATAGGGGGAGATCTCCTTGATTCAACTCTTCAAGTATGCATTGCTTTAGAAGCAAATTCCTCACTATGCACATCTTCAGGGGGAGCTCTTGTATATCTTGCAATCAAATTCCTCAATATCAGTACTTACACTTCACATGTTTATCGCTGTTGAAAACTTAACCTATATTGTCATCAATCACCAAAAAGGGGGAGACTGTAAGTGCATCTAGTGCCCCTTAGTGATTTTGGTGTATTGAAGACTTATAGGTTAAGGGACTAATGCGTTTGTGAGTGTACACAGGTCTATAAGTCTATGAGGAGTTTGATATTTACAGGGAAAGTCAACCCCTAAAAATGAATATCTTCGACTGAAGATTTTGGTATTTCTGAAGACTTTCATGAAGACTTTGAAAGTGAAGAAATTGGTGTTACCGTGAACACTTGATATTCATGAGAGGAATATGAAGCTTGAAGACTTCGTTTTCATAGTTTTGTTTTTCTCTTTCTTGAGTCATAGGAAACACCGTACTGTTAAAGGGGGTCGAGGAAATACTAAGGAAAAATTTCCAAGTGATGCTCATCTCAAAATCCTACACCTACCAAACCCTTCGAGTGAAGCCTTTGGAAATCTCATACAGTTCAGTCAATTTCTTCAGTGACAGAGACGAAGTTCTTCTGGTCGCTGAGGAATTTGTTCTGACTAAGGAGTTAGGAATTCGACAGTGCGGATTGCCTACACAGTGAGGAACATGATAGCCCTGAGGAATTTGATAGTCAAATTTCCGACCGTTGCTGTGCTACGCGCCAGCTGTCCCAAAATATCTTATCCACCTAACGGTCATATCAGACAAGGGCATTTATGTCTTATCATCTCGGGCTGCTCCCTAGGCTATAAATAGCCGCCCCTACAACCACTAGTTGGTTGGCTGCTCCGAGAGAAACTGACACTTGTCATTTGAGAGCAACCCATCCTCCGAGGACTTCGAGCGAAAATCATCAAGTGAGGAAAAACCCCAAACCCAAACACCTACAAACCCAAAGTGATTGAGCATCACTGAAGAGATTGATCCCGCGTGGATCCGACGCTTGTTACCTTTGAAGACTGTGCTTCTTCCAGACGGTTAGGCGTCATGGTCTAGAGCATCCAAGAGGAATTGTGGATCGCCGAGTGACCGAGTCTGTGAAGGTTTGGAAGTCGCCTAAAGACTTACCACGAGTGATTGGACGAGGTCTGTGTGACCTTAGTTCAAGGAGAATACGGTGAGGACTTGGTGTCCTGAGTTGCGTGCTCAGCGACTGGGTGTCCGGGGCTGTGTGCCCTCGAGTTTAAATACTCAGCCGCTCCAACCAGACGTACAACTGAGACAGCAGTTGGAACTGGTCTAACAAATCATTGTCTTCACCAACCTTACTGGTTCTATTTCCTCAACTCTTTCATTTCATCATTACTGTGTTGAGTGATTGTTCATATCTGTGTTTGAAGACTTTGACTGAAGACTTTCTCAATTTCCTCAGTTCAATTTCTTCAGTCTGTTTGTCTTCATCTTGTGTTATCCTGTGTTTACGCTTTCTGTACTCTGTGCTTGTCTTTATTTCATCATGAGGACTATGTCTGTATCCTGTTATGCTTACTTCTGAGTACTTATTCCGCTGCTAGTAGTTCTTCGCTAAGGAATTTCCTCACCGGCAAATTCCTCAGTGAAGAATTCGTAAAAATTGCCTATTCACCCCCCTCTAGTCGATATAACACACTTTCAGATCATGGTGTCATGCTGGTGACGATGATGATCATGGCGCCCCGAAGATGGAGATCAAAAGGAGCAAAATGATATTGGCCATATCATGTTATTATTTGATTGCATGTGATGTTTATCATGTTTTTGCATCTTATTTGCTTAGAACGACGGTAGTAAATAAGATGATCCCTCATAATAATTTCAAGAAAGTGTTTCCCCTAACTGTGCGCCGTTGCGAAAGTTCATTGTTTCGAAGCACCACGTGATGATCGGGTGTGATAGATTCTAACGTTCACATACAACGGGTGTAAGCCAGATTTACACATGCAAAACACTTAGGTTGACTTGACGAGCCTAGCATGTACAGACATGGCCTCGGAACACAAGAGATCGAAAGGTCGAACATGAGTCGTATAGAAGATACGATCAACATGGAGATGTTTCACCGATGATGACTAGTCCGTCTCACGTGAAGATCGGACACGGCCTAGTTGACTCGGATCATGTATCACTTAGATGACTAGAGGGATGTCTATCTGAGTGGGAGTTCATTAAATAATTTGATTAAAGGAACTTAATTATCATGAACTTAGTCTAAAAACTTTTGCAAAATGTCATGTAGATCAAATGGCCCACGCTCATGTCAACCTCAACTTAAATGCGTTCCTAGAGAAAACCAAGCTGAAATACGATGGTAGCAACTATATGGACTAGGTCCGGAACGTGAGGATCATCCTCATAGCTACCAAGAAAGCATATGTCCTAGAAGCACCGCTAGGTGAAACACCCATCCCGGCAAATGCAGACGTTATGAACGCCTGGCAGTCGTGTGTTGGTGATTACTCCCTCGTTCAGTGCGACATGCTTTATAACTTAGAACCGGGGCTGCAAAAGCGTTTCGAGCAGCACGGAGCATATGAGATGTTCCAAGAGCTGAAAATGGTTTTCCAAGCTCATGCCCGGGTCGAGAGATATGAAGTCTCCGACAAGTTCTACAGTTGTAAGATGGAGGAAAATAGTTCTGTCAGCGAGCACATACTCAAAATGTCTGGCTTGCACAAGCGCTTGTCCCAGCTGGACATTAACCTCCCGGATGAGGCGGTCATTGACAGAATCCTTCAATCGCTCCCACCTAGCTACAAGAGCTTTGTGATGAACTACAATATGTAGGGGGTGGTGAAAACCATTCCTGAGGTATTTTCAATGCTGAAATCAGCGGAAGTAGAAATCAAAAAGGAACATCAAGTGTTGATGGTCAATAAAACCACTAGTTTCAAGAAAGGCAAGGGTAAGAAAAACTTCAAGAAGGACGGCAAGGGAGTTGCCGCGCCCGGTAAGCCAATTGCCGGGAAGAAGCCAAAGCACGGACCCAAACCTGAGACCTAGTGCTTTTATTGCAAGGGAAACAGTCACTGGAAGCGGAACTGCCCCAAGTACTTAGCGGATAAGAAGGCCGGCAACACCAAAGGTATATGTGATATACATGTTATTGATGTGTACCTTACCAGTACTCGTAGTAGCTCCTGGGTATTTGATACCGGTGCGGTTGCTCATATTTATAACTCAAAACAGGAGCTGCAGAATAAGCGGAGAGTGGCGATGGACGAGGTGACGATGCGCGTCGGGAATGGTTCCAAGGTCGATGTCATCGCCGTCGGCACGCTACCTCTACATTTACCTGCGGGATTAGTTTTAAACCTCAATAAATTGTTATTTATTGCCAGTTTTGAGCATGAACATTGTATTTGGATCTCGTTTAATATGAGATGGCTACTCATTTAAATTCGAGAATAATGGTTGTTCTATTTATATGAGATATATGTTTTATGGTCATGCCCCGCTGGTCAATGGTTTATTCTTAATGAATCTCGAACGTGATGTTACACATATTCATAGTGTGAATACCAAAAGATGTAAGATTGATAATGATAGTCCCGCATACCTGTGGCACTGCTGCCTTGGTCACATTGGTGTCAAACGCATGAAGAAGCTCCATGCAGATGGACTTTTGGAGTCTCTTGATTACGAATCATTTGACACGTGCGAACCATGCCTCATGGGAAAAATGACCAAGACTCCGTTCTCCGGAACAATGGAGCGAGCAACCAACTTATTGGAAATTATACATACTGATGTGTGCGGTCCAATAGCGTTGAGGCTCGCGGTGGCTATCGTTATGTTCTCACCCTCACTGATGACTTAAGTAGATATGGGTATGTCTACTTAATGAAACACAAGTCTGAGACCTTTGAAAAGTTTCAGGAATTTCAGAATGAGGTAGAGAATCAACGTGACAGAAAAATAAAGTTCTTACGATCAGATCGTGGGGGAGAATATTTAAGTCACGAGTTTGGTACGCACTTAAGGAAATGTGGAATTGTTTCACAACTCACGCCGCCTGGAACACCTCAGCGTAATGGTGTGTCCGAACGTCGTAATCGCACTCTATTGGATATGGTGCGGTCTATGATGTCTCTTACCGACTTGCCGCTATCATTTTGGGGATACGCTTTAGAGACAGCTACATTCACTTTAAATAGGGCATCATCTAAATCCGTTGAGACGACACCGTATGAATTATGGTTTGGGAAGAAACCTAAGCTGTCGTTTCTAAAAGTTTGGGGATGCGATGCTTATGTCAGGAAACTTCAACCTGAAAAGCTCGAACCCAAGTCGGAAAAATGCGTCTTCATAGGATACCCTAAGGAAACCATTGGGTATACCTTCTACCTCAAATCCGAAGGCAAGATTTTCGTTGCCAAGAACGGGTCCTTTCTGGAGAAAGAGTTTCTCTCGAAAGAAGTAAGTGGGAGGAAAGTGGAGCTTGATGAAGTACTACCTCTTGAACCGGTAAGTAGCACAGTTCAGGAAGATGTTCCTGTGGTGCCTGCACCGACTAGAGAGGAAGTTAATGATGATGATCAAGGTACTTCGGATCAAGTTACTACTGAACTTTGTAGGTCCACAAGGACATGTTCCATACCAGAATGGTATGGCAACCCTGTCCTGGAAATCATGTTGTTAGACAATGGTGAACCTTCGAACTATGAAGAAGCGATGGCGGGCCCAGATTCCAACAAATGGCTTGAAGCCATGCAATCCGAGATAGGATCCATGTATGAAAACAAAGTATGGACTTTGACAGACTTTCCCAATGATCGGCGAGTGATAGAAAATAAATGGATCTTTAAGAAGAAGACGGACGTGGATGGTAATGTTACCATCTATAAAGCGCGATTTGTCGCTAAGGGTTATCGACAAGTTCAAGGGGTTGACTACGATGAGACTTTCTCTCCCATAGCGAAGCTGAAGTCCGTCCGAATCATGTTAGCAATTGCCGCATACTATGATTATGAGATATGGCAAATGGACGTCAAAACGACATTCCTTAACGGCTATCTTAAGGAAGAATTGTATATGATGCAGCCGGAAGGTTTTGTCGATCCTAAGAATGCTAACAAGGTATGCAAGCTCCAGTGATCCATTTATGGGCTGGTGCAAGCATCTCGGAGTTGGAGCATTCGCTTTGATGAAATGATCAAAGCGTTTGGGTTTATGCAGACTTATGGAGAAGCCTGCGTTTACAAGAAAGTGAGTGGGAGCTCTGTAGCATTTCTCATATTATATGAGGATGACATACTTTTGATGGGAAATGATATAGAACTTTTGGACAACATAAAGGCCTACTTGAATAAGTGTTTTTCAATGAAGGACCTTGGAGAAGCTGCTTATATATTAGGCATCAAGATCTATAGAGATAGATCGAGACGCCTCATAGGTCTTTCACAAAGCACATACCTTGATAAGATATTGAAGAAGTTCAATATGGATCAGTCCAATAAGGGGTTCTTGCCTGTGTTGCAAGGTGTGAAATTGAGCTCGGCTCAATCCCCGACCACGGCAGAAGATAGAGAAAAGATGAGTGTCATCCCCTATGCCTCGGCCATAGGGTCTATTATGTATGCCATGCTGTGTACCAGACCTGATGTCAACCTTGCCTTAAGTTTGGTAGCAAGGTACCAAAGTAATCCCGGCATGGAACACTGGACAACGGTCAAGAATATCCTGAAGTACCTGAAAAGGACTAAGGATATGTTTCTCGTTTATGGAGGTGACGAAGAGCTCGTCGTTAAGGGTTACGTCGATGCTAGCTTGGACACATATCTGGATGACTCCAAGTCACAAACCGGATACGTGTATATTTTGAATGGTGGGGCAGTAAGCTAGTGCAGCAGCAAGCAAAGCGTCGTGGCGGGATCGACATGTGAATCAAAGTATATGGCAGCCTCGGAGGCAGCACATGAAGCAATCTGGATGAAGGAGTTCATCACCGACCTAGGAGTTATTCCCAATGCGTCGAGGCCAATCACTCTCTTCTGTGACAACACTGGAGCTATTGCCCTTGCCAAGGAGCCCAGGTTTCACAAGAAGACCAGGCACATCAAGCGTCGCTTCAACTCCATTCGTGAAAATGTTCAAGATGGGGACATAGATATTTGCAAAGTGCATACGGATCTGAATGTCGCAGATCCGTTGACTAAACCTCTTCCACGAGCAAAACATGATCAACACCAGAACTCTATGGGTGTTTGATTCATCACAGTGTAACTAGATTATTGACTCTAGTGCAAGTGGGAGACTGTTGGAAATATGCCCTAGAGGCAATAATAAAATGATTATTATTATATTTCCTTGTTCATGATAATTGTCTATTATTCATGCTATAGTTGTATTAACCGGAAACCGTGATACATGTGTGAATACATAGACCACAACATGTCCCTAGTGAGCCTCTAGTTGACTAGCTCATTGATCAACAGATGGTCATGGTTTTCTGACTATGGACATTGGATGTCATTGATAATGGGATCACCACATTAGGAGAATGATGTGATGGACAAGACCCAATCCTAAGCATAGCACAAGATCGTGTAGTTTGTTTGCTAAAGCTTTTCTAATGTCAAGTATCAGTTCCTTAGACCATGAGACTGTGTAACTCCCAGATACCGTAGGAGTTCTTTGGGTGTACCAAACGTCACAACGTAACTGGGTGACTATAAAGGTGCACTACAGGTATCTCCAAAAGTGTCTGTTGGGTTGGCACGAATCAAGACTGGAATTTGTCACTCCGTATGACGGAGAGGTATCTCTGGGCCCACTCGGTAATGCATCATCATAATGAGCTCAATGTGACTAAGTGGTTAGTCACGGGATCATGCATTATGTAACGAGTAAAGTGACTTGCCTGTAACGAGATTGAACGAGGTATTGGGATACCGACGATCGAATCTTGGGCAAGTAACGTACCGATTGACAAAGAGAATTGTATACGGGATTACTTGAATCCTCGACATCGTGGTTCATCCGATGAGATCATCGTGGAACATGTGGGCGCCAACATGGGTATCCAGATCCCGCTGTTGGTTATTGGTCGGAGAGCTGTCTCGGTCATGTCTGCGTGATTCCCGAACCCGTAGGGTCTACACACTTAAGGTTCGATGACGCTAGGGTTATTAGGAAGACTTGTATGTGATTGACGAATGTTGTTCGGAGTCCCGGATGAGATCCCGGACATCACGAGGAGTTCCAGAATGGTCCGGAGGTGAAGATTTATATATGGGAAGTTGTCATACGGTCACCGGAAATGTTCGGGGGCATACCGGTATTGTACCGGGGCCACCGGAGGGGTTCCAGGGGTCCACCTCTCCCGGAGGGCCTCATGGGCTGTAGAGGGAAGGGAACCAGCCCTTGAAGGGTTGTGCGCCACTCCCCCTTTGGCCCATGCGCCTAGGGTTGGGGGGGGGGACCCTAAAGGGGGCGCCCCCCTTCTTAGGGGGCAAGCCCACTCCCCTTGGATGCCCCCCTCTAGATCTCATCTAGAGGGGGCCGACCCCTTCCCCCTTCTCCTATAAATAGAGGGGCAAGGGGAGGGCTGCAGCACCACATCCAAGGCGCAGCCTCTCCCCTCCCCAACACCTCTCCTCCTCCGCAAGAGCTTGGCGAAGCCCTGCCGGAGTACTGCCACTCCATCACCACCACGCCGTCGTGCTGCTGTTGGAGCCCTGTTTCTCAACCTCTCCCTCCTCCTTGCTGGATCAAGGCGCGGGAGACGTCACCGGGCTGCACGTGTGTTGAACGCGGAGGTGCCGTTGTTCGGTGCTAAGATCGGAATCCACCGCGATCTGAATCGCTTCGAGTACGACTCCTTCATCCGTGTTCTTGAAACGCTTTCGTCTCGCGATCTTCAAAGGTATGAAGATTCATTCCCCTCTCTCTCGTTGCTAGTTACTCCATAGATTGATCTTGGTGATACGTAGAAATTTTTTAGTTTCTGCAACGATCCCCAATAGGGAGCACCTCTGCGATTGTTACTGCTGGGTACTCTGGATGTGTACCTCAGACTGGGTGAAGCTGAAAGCTAGCGCTCTTAAGGGAATATTCGGTAAGAGGACTAAAGATGTTTTTTACTTACTTCACTATGAACCCCCAGATGTTACATATACCGTGACTTTTTAATTACAGTTCGGACATGCACGTTAATGCATACATACCCAGCGAAAGGAACCCTTAACGGAACTATTCTCTCTGAAAGATATTTCTTACTATCAATGTAATATAGCATAGCTAGTTCGGTACTTGTCTGTTCAAGCAACTATGACCCCTACGCCTGGTTTCCACGCATACCCCGGTTTTATATTATTGAGTGGGTATTCGGAAACACTCCGGACTATCTGGTCTGGAGGCCGAAGCGAAAAGGCCCGCCATGACAAATGTTTTACAATCCGACTAGGGACAAACTTCCTCTTCTGTACCACCCAACAGGTTATATAGCTTACAATCATGTTGGGAATACTTGGCCGCTAATTCTACCTGGTCATATACCAGACTAGCTGGAATTTCTTTCCCATCTGACCCTACAGGTCCGACCCAGGCCATATAATTCAGATCGAGCTTGGTATACTATGTTTTCACCATGGCTCAAGCTTCCCTCGCACCCCCTCAACAGGCCGATATCTTCCATAGTCGGACGCGCCACCGCGCTCCCTTGAATAGTTGTACAAGCTCCTCTTTACTTCCAAGTAGGGAGGCGGATGGCCACAAAGCCTTGGCGACACTCCGCATTGCCTGCCGAATTTTCTCATGCACTTGCGATAGCTCTTGAAGCCGATCGCCTGAGGATCCGGGCATCTCCTCTTTAGGACGGCCAATCAACATACCTACAGACATAACTCTGTTAGTTACCTTCTTCACCGAACTATATAAAGGTTCGTTATAGCACATACTAAAAATGCAGCGTTGAAGCCTTTTATTTTCCTTCACGGAGTCAGCCAGCTGGGCCCGAACATCTTTCAATTCTTCGCCCAGCCGGGTATTAGCATCTTGGAGATCGTTTTTCTCCCGCCTGGCATGTGTAAGTATACGCTCGCCAGCGTCCAGTTGTCTTTGAGCTCTTTGTTCATCCTCTCGTAGGATTTCCGGATTCGCTCCTGGATTATCTGCGGAGTCTGTCATCAGATCTGCAACCATGTTAACACCACTGGTAATTGTGATTATGTTTTTTCTCGATAGAGGGACACATTACCAGTTGAGGCCTTCTTGGATTCCTCTAGTTCGGTAGTTTTGGCCCTTAGCTGGGTTTGACATTTCTCCAGCTCTTGAGACAACAGGTTATTCTTCTCTGAGAGAACCTATTCATACAATGATCCTTAAATCAATTGTACAAACTGTTTCAAGTCTTAGGGGCTACTGATATACATAATTATCAGACTTTACTTACCCGTATATCTCTCAAATACTGGTCTGTGGCTCTAGCAAGCCCATCTCGAGCGGCTCGGATGTATGCATCACCCGAGTTGAAGGCGCTAAAAGCCTCTTCTAAAAAACCAGGGTCGCGGAGTGCGGCCCGTCGACGCTGATAATTCATGGCGCTCTCCACTTCAGAATTTGTAGCGGATATTCTATCTGAATCCTCTGTATGAGGATAGTCCGGTGTCGCTTCCGTGTTAGCCTCCGTCCTCGAGGCCGGGTCCGGAATCCAGCTAGTAGAGGCATGACCGACAGGATCCCCATACATAGTCTGTCAGATGTTCTTTCTGCTAAGACACAACGAATAGTGTCATACTTTAAGATGACAACCACGGAGCATGTTTAAAACCATACATCTTTGATGGCAGCTCGGCCATGTTTCTGCTTGCCTTTCTTTTTGAAGGCCTACCCGGCATGGGCACCCCTTATTGACGAGTCGCCCTCGGGTTCAGCATGGCGCGCCGATCGTCTTCCCTTTAGAGCATAACAATTGTGATGTGGGTAAGGCGGAAAGAGTAAATCCTTTTCGACAAATAAGTCTCCTGTTTACTTACATGTGATGCAGGGAGGAGGCCGGGATAGTCAGCAATGATGGCCAATTCTATGTCTTCATAGCTCGCCTGGTAAAACACCCCTTCCCCGAGCTCCACGAATATATACGAATCCTCTTTGAATCCGGGGTCAAGGGCCCAGTTATGGTCCTCTGGCTGTGGTGCCGGGCTGTGGATCTCGCTGGTTATTTTCTGCCATTCATGTTATGAATGGACGGATTGAGAGTTTATGAAAAACGACTCAGGGAATGAATAGAGTTGAGTGATGGATAGAAACTCATCCAGCTGGGAGGGTTGTACATGGAAAATCCATCTCGTGGCTTAATGCGGATGAACTCCTCTTTTTCTCCTTTGTATAAATCAGACAGAATTTTCACCAGAGCGGTAGTGGAGTCCGGACCCTTCCGACCGCAGCGGGTGGCGTCGTCTTCTCCATTGAAGTGTCACATGGGACACCCTTGATACTGGAGTGGCTAAACCCCTCGCAATATGCATATTGCCATTACTTCGACTATTTGATAGTCCAGACAGAGAAAGCATTCTTATCTTGCTCATCAATTGAAGGACCTCCTTGCTATCTTCCTCTCTGAGGCTCCGGGGACGCCAATTGAGGCGTTTCTTCAACGGAGCGCTTGTAAACTCAGGAAGACCCATTCGGATTGGGTCAGGAAGGGAGACGTCCTCAATATAAAACCACTCGAAAGGCCATTCTTCTGATGCCTTCTTCGGTGTACCGGATAGGAATCCGGTTCCGGCGATGCGCCATATCTCGGCTCCGCCCACTTGGAATATTGATCACTATTGATTACGAGGGACGAGGCAAAACAACTTCTTTCATAGCTCAAAATGGGCTTCACAACCCAGAAATAGCTCACAAAAAGTAACGTAACCTGCGATATGCAGGATGGAGGCAGGTGTGAAGTTGTGTAGCTGGAGGCCGTAGTACTCCAGAAGCCCGCAGAGGAAAGGGTGGATTGGAAATCCGACACCCCTCAGTAAGTAGGAGAAAAGGCATACTCGCTCCCCCCTGGATGGGTTGGAAAAATTCTCCGCTTGCTCCCCGCCGTCGAAGGAGGCCAATCCGGCTCAAACGGGGACTAGATATGCAGGGGGTAGAAACCCCTGGGTCTGCAACTTCACCAGTTGATCGTGGGACACGGTATACTTCTCCCAATCGCCCGGCTCGGTGCTGTGAGGGCGGGAGGAAGAGCTGCGAGCGTTGGCCATGTTGGAGTGGTTTTTGCGAGCACGCTCCAAGGATTCCTCGCTTAAGGGAGAAGGTGTGGATTGGATCTGAAGATCCTCGTCTCTTTAAATAGACGATTTACTTATATGGTTTGGCTGGCAAGTATAAAAATGCCCCGACTTCTCATATTCGCTCGACACGTGGAGGCTGAGACTATTAAGGTACAGAAGCCGATGAAGCGTAACATTAAATGAGGAGCCGGACACTGCTCTTTACTACAGGTACTTTGAAGAGTTCGGAGAAGGAACCCGCCTTGCAATGCCGAAGACAATCTGCGCGCCGGACTCATCGTCATTGAAGCCTGGTTCGGGGGCTACTGAGGGAGTCCTGGATTATGGGGTCCTCGGACAGTCGAACTATATACATTAGTCAGACTGTTGGGCTATGAAGATACAAGATAGAAGACTTCGTCCCGTGTCCGGATGAGACTCTACTTTACGTGGAAGACAAGCTTGACGATTTGGATATGTAGATTTTCTTCTCTGTAACCGACCTTGTGTAACCCTAGCCTCCTCTGGTGTTTATATAAACCGGAGGGTTTAGTCCTTAGGACAATAACAATCAGAATTATAGGCTAGCTTCTAGGGTTAGCCTCTACGATCTCGTGGTAGATCAACTTTTGTAATACTCATATCATCAAGATCAATCAAGCAGGAAGTAGGGTATTACCTCCATCGAGAAGGTCTGAACCTGGATAAATATTGTGTCCCCGCTTCCTGTTATCATTAACTTTAGACGCACGGTTCATATACGGCAAGGTGTAGTCCGGAAATAGTTAGACGTACCACGGTGCTGAGTGGTCGGGACGGTGGCACAAGACAAGGCGGGAGGGATTTGATGAAACTCGTGCATGATGGATGTGACGGTCAGCTCGGACGTACAGACCGAATTGAGGAGTCCGTTTGAGTCACGATTTTGTGACTGATCACGTACCCTGTCCGCACGACATATAGTGGACGTTCGAGGAGACGGGTTTGAGAAGCTCGGCTCCGTGACACCGCACATGGTATTTTTGCCAAGCTGACCGGCGTCCTAGGTCTTTCTGAATGAGGGGCGGCTTGGCGGGGCAAGTGGAAAAGGCAGCGAAGAGGGCATCCGCACCGCACCGACTCATCATCGAACGCATTATGCGGGTGCAGTGCAGTAGAGTGCGCACCGTGGATCGGAGCTGTCGCGGCCGGCGGTGCCCCCCGCCACCTGCACACACAGCACAGACGCACCACTTGCCACCGCTCAAGTCAAGCTTGTCCCCTGCCGGCAGCGGGCAGAGTTTGGCACGCCCTGGACCCGACAGCACGTGGCTTTCTCGTGCGAGTTCTCATACGTGCTCGCCAAGGCCAATGGTGACTTGTGTGTGGTTCGGTTAGGTTAAGCGGTTAGTAGTACTGCTGTGCTGACGTTACCGTCTCGCTTTTCCCTTGCAGCTTTGCAACCGCCGCCACGAAATTCATAGCGTTTCAGGTACCCAAAGGGAACTCTTCTTGCGGTTCGGTTCACCTAAGCTGGCGACTTTGGGGTCACACAATCTGTGATCTCTTTCTTGGCAACCCAAGCATATTCTGTGCGCGATCACATAAGCCAAAATTTCCGCTCGATCTAGAAAGTTCACCGGGCAACGCGAAGGGCGTGGAATTTTGCGAGAAACAAGAATATGCGGCGTCCGAATTCATTCCGTTCCATGGGAGAGGGTTGCTGTCAAGAACCGGGCCAAGAAATGCAGATTGCGCGATTTGTAACGCCAGGTTCCAAATCCGTTGATAGATGCAGGCGAACGCAAAGGCTGCGACCCGGCCCGGGGGACAACATGCTACCGATATACTATGTACAAATCCTGTCCAAGCCACGAAAGCTGAAGCAAAACGTTTCCCAAAGTTCCGGTGCGGGATCAGAAGGTTGGGCTGAGGATGTTGAGCAGGGAGACTCTGGTGTTGATCAGCGCCCGGAACACCTTCTCGCCGCTGCCGTCAACGCTGGCGATGCACCGCTCCAGGTTGTCGTGGAGCTCGAGTGCGGCCTTCCGCGCCCGCTCCTCCGGCTTCATCCGCGCCTCGGGCCGGAGCTGCACCGTAGAGGAAGTGGACGCGTCGTCCTCGTTGGTGATGCTCTGTTTCCCGGCCGACCGGCGCTTCGCGCGCGACATCCAGCGCACGAGGTCCGCCACCCACCATACGCGCTGGTGGCTGGTTCTTGGCGCGTCTGATGCGGATGCGGATGAGAATCTTGAGGGCGCGGTGATCCAGCACGGCGTGGAGGCGACCTCGACGCGGGCGGCGGCGGCTGCGTTGGAGAGGGAGGAGACGCCGGAGAAGACGGCCGCGGAGGCGGACGCCACGGCGACGGTCGAGTCGGCGATCGCCGCGCCGAGGGCCGCGGTCTCGGGCTGGAGATCCTCGGGGAGCGGCGTGGGAGTCTTGGTGGCCACGGCGCGGGCGGCGGCCGCGAGGCGGGGGAGGTCGCGTCCGGCGCGGCGCTGCGCGCGAGCCGCGGACGCCAGCCGCCCGGGGTCGCCGCGGCGCAGCGCGGCGCGCGTCTCGGCCTGGAGCGCCGCGAGCGCGACGAGCGCCTGGCGGAAGCTGCCGTGCGCGTCGGCGAGGCGGAGGAAGTCGTCGAGCAGGCGCTCGGCGAGCGGGGACATGCCGAGGCGGCGCAGCGGCTCCTGCGCCTGCGGGTGGTGGAGCAGGTCCGAGAGCGAGGCCAGTACCCGGCCGATGTGCGAGGCGGCCGCGGAGACGGAGGACGCCGAGCAGGACGCGCCGAGCACGAGGCGCAGCGCGGCGACGTCGTCGTCGAGCTGTAGCACGAGCGGGTGGAAGCGGCAGGGGAGGCTGGCGGAGCGGACGCGGTAGGCCGCCGCGAGCTTGCCGTTGGCGGCGGCTGCCGCCTTCGGGGTAGGGAACGAGATGGTGCGCCGGTACCCGGCCATGGTGCCTGTGCTTCTTGCCGTGGCGAGCGACGTATCGGGGGCTCACGGGTTTTTAAAGGCCGGGGCTGGGGCCTGCGACTCGGAACGCGCGAGGAAGGCGTGCGTGCTGCGGTGGACCGGTGGTTTGCCGATGCCGCCGTGTGCTCGTGTCTTTTATACAGGTCGCCGAGGTCAGGCGAGCGCTGTGTGTGCAGGTGGACTCTGGGGGAGTTTGGACTCGCGGCTCAGTCAGGGTGGGACGTCGTGCGTTGGGCTTGCGCCACATTGACTGCCGCGTGCGTTGCAGCGGCAGGCACGTCGCCGTTACGTTTAAACGTCTTCGGGCTGGGGCACGGGGTTCGTCGGTGCGGGCTGCGGTGGATTTTGATTTCCGGCAAAACGCCCGGCGCGTTCCGTGATGGGCGGAGTGGCAGGCATTCGGCCACGGAGGGGGTGTGTGTAGCATGGCTCGTCCGTTTGTGGGCGGCATCGATCAGCAGGCAGCGGCACAGTCGATTCGGTGGGGGCGCGTCCGTCGTCCATGTATGTGGTACGGTGCTGCCCTGGCCGGTGCATGGCGACGAGGAGAGGGTCCCGAGAGCGTGAGGGGCCAGAATACTTTTTGTTTTAGCATCGAATTTTTTGACGTGGAATGCTTTGTTCTGAATTCTGATCATGGGGTAGAACTGATGTTTCTTTTTTTGAGTTGGTCGCGTGGGTGTGTACCCTTTTTGTGTGTGTGCGCACTGCAAGTATTTTTTAGAAAAAGGCCATCATGGTTAGCTTTATTAGATTAGAACACGTTTTATTAGATTAGAACACGTTTACATCGTCTACGAGCAAACTGACAATAAAGTCAGGAGGCTCGTTTAACCAAACAGTCGAAGCCTTATTACAATAACTATAGTTTGCTATCACATGCGCTACTATATTACAAGAACGAAGACAATGCTTAAACATGACATTTCCAATCATAGATCCTAAATCCACACACTCAGCGAATAAGGTTGCCGCTTCATCCCACCATCTTTCTGTCCATTGCAGTAATTGATGACTTGTAGTGAGTCCGACTCCGCATCAACTTGGTTCAAACCGAGTGAATTAGCAAACTCTAATCTATCCCTCATAGCCATTGCTTCAATAGTAATAACATTCGCTGCATGTGGGATGAATTTGCACCGAGCCGCAATAAAGTTCCCCCTGTCATCTCTAAGTACTGCAGATGTTGCACCTAGTCCTTCATCTGCAAAGAACGCTGCATCAACATTTAGTTTAGTACATCGCGGATCGGGTTTACTCCATTTTGTTTCAGGCAACTCTAGAGAATTGGATGAAGACATTTGAAAATCTCTAATGTGTCCAGTGCAAGTTAGTACATAATTCTTTTCTTTTCTTTCTTGGGATGCACAACACACTTTTTTTCTCTCATAATATGCCTGCTGACTTTTGGATTTTTCGAGCAAAGCAGAAAGCATTTCTAATGGTTTCACCTGGTTTCAAAATAAAACAACATTTAGACCCCTAAGTCATAAATTTGTAAAATATCATCATGTCCTTTTCAAATCCGCGTCAACTTTGATTATTATGGTATATACTGAAACCATGACAAAATAGTTCAATACATACTGAAACCGAACAGTGTTTTAATATCACACTATTTACCCAAGTATCAATACGGTACAAATAGAAAAACTTATAAATCAAACAATGTAAACATACTGCACAAAGTCAAGACCTTCTTCTTCCTCTGAACGGCTGACATCTCTCCCTCTCTCTCTCTCTCTCTATCTATCTATCTATCTATCTATCTATCTATCTCTCTCTCCCTCCGCGAAAATTGCTCGATCCACTCTCTACAGAGAATAGAGGCAGTCCTCCCTTGGTTCCATTAGAGAGGAAGCTCTCTCGGCGGCCCAAACCCCGACCTATCCATGGGGTAGAGGTGGGGCCGTGTGGAGGAGCTCCAGCGGGAGGAGGTTGGGAGGAGATGTGGCGGCCCTTTTTGCTGCAACCTAGTAGCAGGAGGCGGCGGTTGCTCGCACTACTAGGGAGAGGCCTAGTAGCGGCGCGGGTTAAACTGTTAGTAGTATCGCAGGTGCCACCGCGCTACTACCAATTCAGTTAGCAGTAATGCGGGGGCCACTGGTGCACCGCACTACTACCAATTTTGTTAGCCATAGCGTGGGTGTGGACCTCGCGCTACTGCTATCTCTGTGTAGTAGTAGCGTAGGCCTTGTGCTATTACTATTAAGTTAAAAGAAATTCTTGTGCGAATTATGAAGTATTTATACTTATACAGTCCAACATATACGTATAGCATTGAAACTATATGATACTCCCTTCGTTTTTATTCACTCTGCATATTAGATTTGAGCCAAGTCAAACTTCATAAAGTTTGACCAAGTTTATAGAAAAAAAATATGAACATTGAAAATAGCAAATCTATATGGTGTGAAAGTGTATTCAATAATGAATCTAATTGTATTGGTTTGTTATTGTATATATTAATATTTTTATCTATAAACTTTGTCAAAGTTTACAAACTTTGACCTTCACCAAAGCTAATATGCGGACTAAGTAAAAACGGAGGGACTATAACAATGTGTCATCATCATCATCATAGTGATACAACAATGTCTCATCATCATCCAAATAGTGATACAAAGTACTACAAGTCTCGAATACAACTACATGATCACATACACATGTTTCATCATCGATCTAAACTATGATCACATACAACAGAAAAGCGATCACGATGAGTAAGAAAAATATTAAGAAGGAGTTCTTCACCCGTTTCTTCTTCCTCTCTCCCGCTAGCATGAACTTCAAGTAATTAGCTTCTGCTTGGCTTTTACTTTCAAACGGTTTGTGGCTGCTGCCTGAAGCAATCTACTTAGGGCTGACACTCTGACCACTCATCGTAGACTCGTGGAACCCCCCTTTGTACATGACATACCACTTCTTCGTCATCTATATCCCTAACACAAACACGTTTAAGAAAATTCATAGATAATATGCAACATAATACTTGAGCAACACCAAGAGAAAGAGTTAAAATGTTAGCAAATAGAAGCAACATAGTAAACATAACGAACTTAATCGTAAAGACTAGAGTGCTAGGCAAGTTTAGGAAGACTGTTTACATCACAAAGTTTTTTGGTACACAAATTCAATGTTCGTCATACACAAAGTACAAAACGAACATCATCATCGCCAATCACTTCTTACACGTTACCTTCGGCCTTTCTAGGAGAATATCACCTACCTTTGTGAAAGGCATGAGGTCCTAACCCTGTAGTTGTATGCGAGTGTCCATGTCATCCCATGTTTGTGGGCCGTGCGAAGAACATCCCATCCTATAGGAGGACATATTTTTAGATGATTGATGCAAGCGACCGCTGGATACGATAGAACTCAACTCTAACTTTATCATCGGGTTCATATGCTAACTTTGCGGCCCATTTAGGGAGATGGGAAACAACTCTAGTTGGCATGCAAAGTCTTTGTTGATGTATGACATTGGATAGGTTTGGTTTACATTTCAAGTAATTAAGGTTACTTTAGAGCATATATAGCCGGGCGCCTCAAAACCGCCTCATACGTCCGGGCTGGCTGCCCAGTCACTATCCGATCAATTTTTTTTGACATAGACAGACCCCTCAAACGCCCGTGCTGACTGGCACCCCTCATATCTAGCTCAAACATGGGGTGGATATGGCGGGTGCCCCAGTGCGCCCGCCACGTCGGAGCCGACAGCCCGACCCAGCCCCAAATTTCACCAAATCCACCCCCAAGACCAGCCGGATCCATTTGCTATCTCCTCTCTTCTTCCACAGTCATTCCTAGGCTATGCGTAGACAGCTCCGGAAGAGCAGTCCTCTCTTCCATCCTCGCCGCGGGGGACATCGTCACCGACCCGGACGCCATGTGGTATGTCTGGCAACTCCCTGGCTCCGCCTTGCGCTTGATGTGTTCGACACATTGTCCGACCAGATTGTTTGTGGTTTTGTTAGGGAAAACGATGGATTGTGATGCTCCGTCAGACGAGGAGTATGGACCGACGGAGCTTGACCAATGGTTCAAGATGAGTTCTTTCATTCATAGGATTCAGACAAAGAAGTGGGCATGATTATGCTCATGGTAATTTAAGAGGAAATGGACCGGCAAGTGGAGCATATTCTCAACTTTAAGGGCTCAATCAAAGGGAGAAGTGTGATCAACCGAGACAAGGTGTCCGGAGCAAAGCTACTACACAAGGACTACTTTGCTCCCAAACCTACTTTCTCGAATGATCCATAATTTTGTCGCTGTTTTCGCATGTGGAAACCATTGTTTTTGTGCATTGTGGAGGGAGTGGAGATACACGACGACTACTTCAAGCTCACAAGGGATTGTTGAGGCAAACTCTCTTTCTCGGCCAAGCAGAAGTGCACGACTGCTCTAAGGATGCTTGCACTTGGTACTGCTGCAGATGTCGTTGGTGAGATGGGCGGGATGGGGGAGAGCACGTGCTTGAAGACTACCGTCAAGTTTTCTCGCGCCATGATGGAGGTGTTTGGACCTGAGTATCTCAGAGAACCAAATGCGTAGGACACTGAGAAGTTGTTGGCTATTGGAGAGGCAAGGGGGTTTCCAGGAATGCTCGGATCAATTGATTGCACGCAATTGCAATGGAAGAAATGCCCCAAAGGTTTGCGGGGAATGTATCAAGGTCACACCAGAGAGGCCACCATCATACTAGAAGCGGTGGCATCACATGACTTATGGATTTGGCATGCTTTCTTTGGAATGTCGGGTTCTCACAACGACATCAATGTGCTTCAACAATCTCTAGTGCTCATAAGACTTTGCAATGGGGAATCACCATCGTGCAACTACACCGTCAACGGTCGAGAGTACAACATGGGATAATATCTTGCCGATGCATGGTATCTATCCTCAGTGGGCAGCATTTGTGAAGACCATATCTGAACCGCATGGAAATAAACACAGCCACTTTGCAACAATGCAGGAAGCGGCTAGGAAGGATGTGGAGAGGGCATTTGGTGTGCTTCAGACTCGTTGGGGAATTGTGTGGAGCGCTACAATCATGTGGGAATCAGAAACTTTGTGGCAACTAATGACATGTTGTGTTATTCTGCACAATATGCTTGTCGAGGATAAGGGTGATGGAGTAGTCCAAAGCCATGATTTCGAAGCACCTGGAGAACAAGTTGAAATCCGGTAAGATTAAGATGCGGTTCAACTTATGAACTTTCTACAGATGCATCAGAATCTTCGAGATCAACAGGTGCACACGCAGCTACTCAATGATCTTGTGGAGCACATGTGCACCCACAATGGGAACCAAGGAGCCAGTGCTTGAGTTTGGCACTTCAAATAAATTTTATGTAAATGCTATTTATGGTTCGTACCAACATTTGCTATTTACGTGCGACATTGGCTTGTATGATCAACGTGCATGGATTTGAGAGTCGTATTTGAGATATATGGATGCAGGAGGAAAATACGAGAGCTCGTCCGGATGCGCTCACTGGCATGCCCGGGCGTGTCCGCGAACGTATAAAGGGTCAGATTTGTCAAATCCGGCTATAGATGTGCGTAGATGCAACAACTGGAGCAGTGCGGTGGTGATAGTATCCCCTAGTGTTTTGTTATATTAATTTACATGAAAAATTATAGGAGTCAGGAGCGACTATTTGTTCAATGTGTTAGATGGTAATACAACTTTGTGTGGCAGGTGACATGTCTGAATGCAAAAATTTCACTGTTTACTGTGGCTCGGGAGATGGAGTTGTATAACAGGAGTGACATGGCGGGAAGAAAAAGCGTAGGAAAGTGATCGGGGGAAGGAAAAGGGCGTGAGAGAGAAGGCAAAAACACATATTTGACCTGTTAGCAAAATCAATTCACGATCTGAACTGTCCTTGAATAATTTTTCACAAACTAACTATTTTGTGTGGCGCCTGACAGCCGGGCGCCACACTATACTGTGCAGCACCTGGCTCTTCGGCGCCACATGCTGGTCTAGCGTGGCAGCTCGAGGCCAGGCACAACCCCACATCCAGCCATGCAGCGCCTAAGGGATAGGCGCCACACATGTAAAGTGCAGTTGTAGGATCGAAAGTATATCTAGAGGGGGGTGATTAGACTACTTAACCAAATAAAAACTTAACATTTTCTCAATTTTAATTCTTGGCAGATTTTAGCAATTTAGCACAAGTGAAGAAATCACAATACAATTCAAGAAAGCATGCAAAGAGTATATGAGCAGCGGAAAGTAAAGCATGCAACATGCAAGAAAGTAAATGGGAGGAGTTTGGAGGGAGCAAACGCAATGTTGACATGGAGATTTTTGGCGTGGTTCCGATAGGTGGTGCTATCGTCCATCCACGTTGATGGAGACTTCAACCCACAAAGGGTAACGACTGCGCGAGTGCATGGAAGGCTCCACCCATGAAGGGTCTACGAAGAAGCAACCTTGTCTATCCCACCATGGCCATCGCCCACGAAGGACTTGCCTCACTTGGGTAGATCTTCACGAAGTAGAAGATCTCCTTGCCCTTAGAAACTCCTTGGTTCAACTCCACAATCTTGACGAAGGCTCCCAAGTGACACCTAACCAATCTAGGAGACACCACTCTTGAAAAGGTAATAGATGGTGTGTTGATGATGAACTCCTTGCTCTTGTGCTAAAAATGATAGTATCCCCAACACTCAACTCTCTCTCTCACGGATTTGGCTATGGTGGAAAGATGATTTGAGTGGAAAGAAACTTGGGGAAGGCTAGAGATCAAGATTCTTGTGGTTGGAATGGAATGTCTTGGTCTCAACACATGAGTAGGTGGTTCTCTCTCAGAAAATGGATAGTGGAAGTGTAGGCACATTCTGATGGCTTTCTCCTTGAAAGAAGAATGGGTGCAGGGGTATATATAGCCTCCACACAAAATCTAACCGTTACACACAGATTCCCAAACTTGGTGAGACCGAATGGTAAAACTCGGTCAGACCGATTCAGGTCAAAATATGAACGTTAGGCTTTTCGGTGGGACCGATACAATAAACTTGGTGGGACCGATGCGCTAGGGGTAGGGCATAAGGTAATCTCAGTGTGACCGATCACATGAACTCGGTGGGACCGATTTCAGTAATGGGCACACAGAGAGGTGGTCAGGCAAACTCGGTGGGACCGATTCGCTCATCTCGATGAGACTGAAACACTACGAAAAGGAAACATGGAGTTTGCATTGCGAACTCAGTGGGACCGATTCACTCATTTTGGTGGGACTGAAACGTTACAAAATGGAAATAGAGAGTTTGCAATCCCATCTCGGTGAGACCGAGATCCCTATCAGTGAGACCGAGATCCCTATCGGTGAAATCGAACTGACTAGGGTTTGCGGCAGTGGCTATGTCAAGTGAACTTGGTGGCGCCGGATAGATCAAATCAGTGAGCCGAGTTTGACTTTTAGGTTTAGGACATATGTGGAAATGAGAAAGTGGTTGAGGGTTTTGGAGCATATCACTAAGCATTTTGAGCAAGTAATCCATAAGCAACACCTCATCCCCTTTTAATAGTATTGGCTTTCCTATGGACTCAATGTGATCTTGGATCACTTAAGTAAGCAAGGTAGAGTCTTGAGCTTGTTGCCAATATGTGTCCTTAGCATTTTGAGGGGTCCAAATCTCTAGTCCATGCCATGCCAATCATTGAACTTTTTCTGAAATGATCATCTTGAAAGAGCATTAGTTCAATGAGCTATATGTTGTTAAGAATTACCAAAACCACCTAGGGATTAGTTGCACTTTCAATCTCCCCCTTTTTGGTAATTGATGACAACATATAGATCAAAGCTTCGACAAATGATAATAAGAAACATCGTCGCTTTAAGAAGTATGTGATAAGCAAGAGCTCCCCCTAAATTTGTGTGTTATTTAAAATTTGCTTTTGAATGCAAATGCACAACTAATTAGGATCATCGGTTACTCTTCCATGTCACATACATCTTGGTGGAGTGCTTAAAATGATAAAAATAGGAACAAGCACTCATCACCAAGGCAAAGTGAATGATCATACATAAAGATAGATAATAACATCATCCAAGCACAAGCATTAAGCATGATATGATCAAACACGTGACCATACAAAGTATCTCACACACATAAGCATAAAGTATCTTAACCAAGCAAACAAGCAAATAAGTAGCAAAAGAAGCAAAGCTCTCTCTCTCTCTCTGAAGCCTATGATCTATACACTTTCTCCCCCTTTGGCAACAAGTTACCAAAAAGCTTGAAAATGCATAGTGTTATGCGACTCTCTAGGCTTGATCTTCAGGAGGAGGTGTTGAGAGGACTCCAAGGATGAAAGCATCAGTTGAAGTTGATGGAGCTGAAGGAGTTGCCACTGGAGGGGCAACTGGGGCTGTGGCTGCACGTGCTGATGCTATAGCTCTAGTGTCTGGCACTGGCACTGCTGTAGACCATTGTGCCCTAGGCACTCTCTGGAACACTTCTGTAGTTGCTTTCCCCTTCCTCTCTTCTGCTTCTTCCTGGAGCTTCTCAACTGCTGTCTGAATTTCAGTCACCTTCAAGTCAAGATCATACAATTTTGTTTCAATGATCCTCTCCAAGCTCTCTTGGTTCTGAGTCAGGGTGTCCAATCCTTTCTCAATTCTCAAGGTAGCTTGAATAAGATATCCAATTTGGTCTTGTTTTGACTTGAGGATTACTTATGAAGCTTCTTCAGCACTTGGCATCTTTGCAGCCTTCTCACCTTTGGCCTTCTGCCTTTTCTCTTGAGCTTCCAGAGATGTGGGATCTTCAGCCTTCATGACAACACTGTTGTCCTCAAACTCAAGCCTCAAAGGAAGATGTTCTTTATCCAACAGATACACTCCCTTTTTCATCTTGGAATTAATCAGCATCTGTATGTGTGGAGCATACCCACATGACGTTTTCTGGTCAGCAGCTGTTCTCTTGATGGTCTCAACGATCAAACTCATAACTTTGAATTTCTGGGGCAAATCAAGGATCTGGAGCAGATTACTGGAATGGCCACTAATCATCCTGTGATCTCTTGATTTGCGCAACAAGGTGTGCCTTAGAATGGTGTTTATTGTGGCCAATCCAGACAGCAAGTAATACACATAGCCTAGCTTGTGAGTCTCCAAAGCTTTGTCAGGTATCTCCTTGTGCATATTTTCCATAGAGTTGTGATCCTTTTTCTTCTCAGCATAGACATCAACGTCTTCTTCAGCTTCTTCAGGGGCATTTATGAGCTTGGCCCACTCATCAACAGTAGATTGGTGCCTTGTACCTTCAGTCATCCACACAATCTTTCCATCAAAATAGAAATGAGTTGTTGAGTAAAATTGCATAATGAGCTCATCATTCCATTTAGTCAACTTCTGACCCACAAACTTGTCAACTCCATTGAGCTTGAAGCTTTCATGTACTCTTGGGAAATGATCTTCATTTTCATCAATGAATTCCCAATCAACCCAATTCATATCACAGACAATGGGCTTCTTGTCAAGCAACACTGTCTCATAGAAATCTTGCTGTTCTTTGGTATGGAAACTATAGTCCACAGTAGTCCTTCTCCTCACAACATATGGATCAGCTTGTCTCCACAGTCTAAGACCTGCATCCTTTCTCTCTTTCATGTTCTCAGCCACTAGATGATTGTCATCATGGTCTGGAATCTTTGGCTTGAGTTTCCTGAGCACTTGGGCTTCATCATCTTCTTCTTCAACCTCAGGCACTGGGGCCTAGTTCTTCTCTGCATCAGGAATGTTCCTAGTGCTTCTCTTGGGTGCAGTCTTGGAGGATTGAGCTAGAGCTTTGGGGGCTGTCTTGGGCTTTGAAGGAGCAGCACCAGACTTGATGACATCCCCCATCAGCTTTTGTGACTTGGGAGGAGGTGCAACATCCTCTTCTTCCTCTTCAGAATCTCTCCTCATTGATGGATGTCCAATCACTCTTGCCATAGTTTTCCCAACCCTTTCTTTGCTCTTTTTGCCATCATCATCTTTTCTGGGCTCAAGAGTGAATTCCATTGTCTCTTGTGTTGATGCCCTGGCCTTTGACATAGGCACTCTCCTAGCAGATGCTTTCTTGTGCTGGCCTGGCTTGGTGGAGGCAGCAGCATCATGCTCTTTCTTAAGCACTTTCTTCTTCAAAGTTACTTCTTCAACCTCAAAGTCTTCATCCTCTGAATCAGAAGTTTTCTTCTTCCTCTGCCTAGTTTGTGCCTTAGGCAGGTTGCTTGGTGTGCTCCTGCTACCCTCATCAAAGCTTCCAGAGGGACTAGTGCCCTCACTCAAGTCCATATGCTCCTCTGACTTGTTCTGACTATCACTCTGATCAGACATACTGCACTGCAAACTGAGAGCTGACCCTGGGAATAGTTGTAGATGAGATAGAGTAGATGAGCATCACAAAGTGCAGAGTTTTATTTTGAAAAAAGAATGAGTCAAAAACTTAGTTTTAGTTTTCCACAGGAAGCATTTCGGAGCTACCGATTTGTAAAACTCAGTGACACCGAAGCAACTTTGGAGTTTAAACTAGTGGAATCGGCCAGACCAAGACACAGTTTGGTGACTCTGAGTTTGCTAGGGTTTCACAAAGTCCTGATCTCGGTCACACCGATTTGAAATTTTCGGTCAGACCGAAAATCACATGTGCAATGGCCTAAGCCAAATCGGTGAGACCGATTTCTACAATTCGGTCGGTCTGAGATGAGTTCAGCGGAAACCTAACCCTAAATTTTTGAATCAAAACTAATCTAAAGGATGTTTTCTGTGGATAGATCAATCTCATACTTGGAAAGAAACATGGCATTGCCTTTGTGCTAAGAATCGGAGTTAAAAGAATGCACAAAGTGTCGAACTCATACCCTAACTTGGCGACGAGCTTGCTACGGCAGCAACGGAGGTGAGGATTTCCGTTGATGGCGGCGGAGACCAGCGGCGGGAGGTCGCTGGCGATGAGAGGACGATCTAGAGACCCGAGACGGCAAAGCAGGACACGCGCGGGCGAAGAGGTTTTGGAGGAATTTCCAAATTTTGACCCGTCAGTATATATATCCTGACACTATCAGTGTGACCGAGTGGAACAACTCGGTTGCACCGAGATGCAGAATCGCAAGCGGTTACTGCAACTCGGTGTGACCGAAAAGTTCTAATCGGTTGCACGGAGATTGAAAACTATATCAACTCAGTGAACTCGATATGATCAAAATGGATGAATTGGTCAGACCGAAATGCACAGAGAGGTTTTGGAAGTTTAAGTCTATGACGAATCGGGACTCCGAGTGCTCCTCATCCAAAGGGTTCAAATTTGACTTAGATCAAACTTTGTGACGTAGCATGAATAGAGTTTGAGACGAGAAAAGCATAGATAGCTAAAGGAAGTTCTTAGGCATTCTTGTCCATCCATTTGGCAAAAGAAGAAGAGCCAAGCAATCAAAGCAACAAATGGATGTCCTCGAATGAGAAAATATGCAATCAACATGCTCACCCAATAAAATGGCAAATGAAATATGTGGCAAAGCATGCACAATCACTCTAGCATCTATCAAGCAATTGGCGATGACTAGGTCATCTATATATGAGTATATTGACTTAGGAGTCAAATGAGAACATTTGATCATAGGTCATACTCATCGTTTAAGTACAAGTAGGGTTACCACTTTTACATAAAGCATTGTTGAGTTCACACCATTAGAGTTGCTTTATCTCAATTCTTAGAGTAAAGCTCCCCTAGATGTGATATCCCCCTAAGAGGGATGAACTGACCTTGGGGTTTGTCGATGATGATTTCATGTAGATGTTGAAGATGTGGATGCTCATTGTTGATGTAGATCATTTGAAGCAATCCACTGGAGTTTGTTACACTTTCAATACCTACATGGGTTAGTCCCACAAGGAACAAACAAGGATATCCATATACATAGAGTGAAGCACACACATGATGATGTCCATGAAAGCATTAGATTACCTTGTCCCTTGTCTTACTAACAATAGGGTTTGTGACTCCTTGAACTAGTGAAAGATGTGGAAGTTGGTTGCACTTGTTCTTGCCAAAATGAATATGAGTGAAGTATGTTGGCGGAGTCACCCTCAAGAACTCTCTAGTTCTTCTTCTTTAGGATCCACATCATCTTGATGGGAATCCTTGGGGTTGTACATGTACTTGATGAAGTAGAACTTGATGTAGTCTTGGGAACCCACTTGACCAAGGCATTTTGAGCATCTTCAAATGCATCAATCTCCTCTTGAAGCTTGTCCTTGCCTTTTAGCTTGTGGTCTTGTGGTGGAAGATCATCTTGAGCTTGTGTTCCCTTGAAGGAAGTAAGATCATACTTCTCTTGTTGAGGAAAAAACTTCGTCTTGGGGTATTGATCTTCTTACCACTCAACTCCATTGGCATTGAATTTTCGTTCAAAACCAACACCTTGATTCTTCCGGTGCCTTCCTTGCTTGCGTACAATTTCCTCAAATTTCTTACTCCCAGCAAGACTCTTGTAAACACCTTTCTATATAATTCCCTTCAATAAGCTATTTTCTTGCTCAAGTGTAACTTGGCTAAGAGAATCATTAGTGGAATCAAGAGAACTACTAGAAGCAACAATATTGAATTTAACATGATTATTGTTACTACTAGTAGAAGAATCTTTCTTGTTCTTGTTGCTAGATTATACTTGTGGCATGTAAGTAAATAAGAGTAAATGCTTGGCAATGTAAGAAGAACTTTCCTTTTGAAGATCATCATTGATGGCTTTTAAGAACCCACGTTCTTGCTCAAGATTTAGCTTCTCGGAGCGTAGCTTCTCATGAGCTTTTTAAAGTTCTCGATGATCTTCTAGAGTAGTTTCATGAGCTAATTTGAGAGTGTTTAGTTCTTTAGTTAGACGCTCAATCTCCTTCTTATCATTGTCATTTTTTCATCTTGATTATCATGATTAATAGCATTTTCATCATAATATTCATCACTAGAGTTGTCAACAAGTAAATCATCATCACCTAGCAAGTCATCTTCATCACTATTAAAATCAACACACTGGGGTGTGTTATCTTGGGGCCTTTAGCCATGAAGCATCTCCCAATTCCTTCATTTGGTGAATCAAATATGTCATAGGAGTTGGTTGACACAAGTGCTAGACCGGAAACACCTTCATCTTGAGTATATTAGGAGTCGGAGTGATAACTTCTCTCAGAGTGGTGGTAGGAGTCGGAACCGGATACCCATTCACCAACATGAGCTTGATGTCTTCATTTTGTGTAGCTCCTTGATGACTTGTCCTTCCTTTCCGAATCCTTGCTTCTTTGAGAGGTTCTTCGTTCATAGCGATCATCTCTACTCCTTCTCTCTATTGGAGGCGATTCTTCCCTTTTACTTCTCCTTTTAGGTGAGTCTTCTCTTTTTTAGGGAGCCGTACACTCATTGGAGTAGTGTCTGGGTCTTCCACAATTATAACAATTTCGCTCACGACTAGAAGATCTTTTGTCATTATAGGACCTTGACTTGGAACTTCTTTCCTTGCTTCTACTCTTGTAGAATTTGTTGAAGTTCTTCACCATTAAGCTCAATTCTTCATTGAAGGCTTGTTTCTCATTTGATGATGTAGGAACATCACATGAGGCTTTGTAAGCACCACTAGACTTGTTGTAAAGCTCTTCTTTATCCTTGAGTGACATCTCATGAGCAATAATTCTTCCAATGACTCCAGTTGGCTTGAGATCTTTGTAGTTTGGCATCATTTGGATCAAAGTGCACACGGTATCATATTTTCCATCCAAGGCTCTCAAGATCTTTTTGATGATGAATTTGTCGGTCATCTCTTCACTTCCTAAGCCGGCAATATCATTTGTGATGAGAGCAAGCCTATAGTACATTTCAGCGACACCTTCACCATCCTTCATTTTGCACTCGTCAAGTTGACTTTGAAGCACATCCAACTTAGATTCCTTGAAGGAGTCGGTACCTTCATGCATATCAATCAAAGTATCCCAAATTTCTTTTGCATTCTCAAGATGGCTAATTTTGTTGAATTCTTCGGGGCACAATCCGTTGAAGAGGATATCACAAGCTTGAGCATTGTATTGCAACATCTTCAATTCTTTCGCGGTAGCTTCACGATTTGGTTCTCTCCCATCGAAGAATTCACCTTGCAAACCAATACACACAATAGCCCAAACGGCGGGGTTATGTCCAAGAATATGCATTTTCATCTTATGTTTCCAACTAGCAAAATTAGTACCATCAAAGTAAGGACCTCTACGGTGGTAATTTCCCTCACTAGACGCCATACTCTCCTAGATTGTGAAACCAAGAATATGATCAGCAAAGCTATGGAAATCAATGCAAATGGAGACAAAGCTCTGATACCACTTGTAGGATCGAAAGTATGTCTAGAGGAGGGTTATTAGACTACTCGACCAAATAAAAACTTAAGGTTTTCCCAATTTCAATTCTTGGCAGATTTTAGCAACTTAACACAAGTCAAGCAATCACAATACAATTCAAGCAAGCACGCAAAGAGTATATGAGCAGCGGAAAGTAAAGCATGCAACTTGCAAGAAAGTAAATGGGAGGAGTTTGGAGGGAGCAAACGCAATGTTCACACGGAGATTTTTGGCATGGTTCCGATACATGGTGTTATTGTACATCCACGTTGATGGAGACTTCAACCAACGAAGGGTAAAGGTTGCGCGAGTCCACGGAGGGCTCCACCCATGAATAGGTCCACGAAGAAGCAACCTTGTCTATCCCACCATGGTCATCGCCCAAGAAATACTTGCCTCACTTGGGTAGATCTTCATGAAGTAGGCGATCTCCTTGCCCTTACAAACTCCTTGGTTCAACTCCACAATCTTGACAGAGGATCCCAAGTGACACCTAACCAATCTAGGATACACCACTCTCCAAAAGGTAATAGATGGTGTGTTGATGATGAACTCCTTGCTCTTGTGCTTCAAATGATAGTCTCCCCAACACTCAACTCTCTCTCATAGATTTGGCTATGGTGGAAAGATGATTTGAGTGGAAAGCAACTTGGGGAAAGCTAGAGATCAAGATTCTTGTGGTTGGAATGGAATGTCTTGGTCTCAACACATGACATGAGTAGGTGGTTCTCTCTTAGAAAATGGGTAGTGGAAGTGTAGGCATGTTCTGATGGCTTTCTCCATGAATGAAGAATGGGTGGAGGAGTATATATAGCCTCCACACAAAATCTAACCCTTACACACAGATTCCCAAACTCGGTGAGACCGAATGGTAAAACTCGGTCAGACGATTCAGGTCAAAATATGACATTAGGCTTTTCGGTGGGACTGATACAATCAACTCAGTGGGACCGATGTCCTAGGTTAGGGCATAATGTAATCTCAGTGTGACCGATCACATGAACTCGGTGGGACCGAATTCAGTAATAGGAACATAGAGAGTTGGTCGGGAAACTCGGTGGGACCGATTCGCTCATCTCGGTGAGATTGAAACGTTACGAAAAGGAAACAGGGAGTTTGCATTGCGACCTCGGTGGGACCGATTCACTCATTTCGATGGGACCGAAATGTTACGAAATAGAAACAGAGAGTTTGGAATCCCATCTTGGTGAGACCGAGATCCCTATCGGTGAAATCGAACTGACTAGCGTTTGTGGCAGTGGCTATGTCAAGTGAACTCAGTAGCGCCGGATAGATCAAATTGGCGGGGCCGAGTTTAACTTTTAGGTTCAGGACATATGTGGAAATGAGAAGTGGTTGAGGGTTTTAGAGCATATCACTAAGCATTTTGAGCAAGTAAGCCATAAAGCAACACCTCATCCCCTTTTAATAGTATTGGATTTCCTATGGACTCAATGTGATCTTGAATCACTTAAATATTAAAGGTAGAGTCTTGAGCTTGTTGCCAATATGTGTCCTTAGCATTTTGAGGGGTCCACATCTCTAGTCCATGCCATGCCAATCATTGAACTCTCTAAAATTATCTTCTTGAAAGAGCATTAGTTCAGTTAGCTATATGTTGTTAAGAATTACCAAAATCACCCAGGGATTTGTTGCACTTTTAGCAGCGCCCGACCCTTAGGCGTTGCACTATCTATTGGCTGCCCCCACCACCCCCACCCACACCCGAAGCTAAGCGTCCCCTCTCTGCCCCTCTCCCCCCTCTCAAATCCTTCTCAAATCTTGCAAATATGGAGTATTTTTCTATGGTTTTCGAAGCCAATCCCTCCCTTAAGGTAATCTCCTCCGATCCCCTTGTTTTCATCCGTAGGAATTGTCACATTTGCTCAAATTTTGCTACTTTGGGGAAACCCTAGTTTTGTCTTTGATTTGGAAATTTGCGTTGAAACATGTTATTTTTCTTTGCCAATTTGCTAGGTTAGGCTTCTTACTATGCTAGGGTTAGGGTTATGTGTGTTGTTATGTTGGGGTTAGGGTTAGGGTTATGCTATGGTTAGGGTTGTGGTTATTGTTAAGTGGGGGTTAGGGTTATTGTTTCATATCTATGTTAGGGCTTATGTATTTTGTTAAAATATTCGGTTAAGTACTTATTGGATATATGTGTTTTTATTATTATTTTAGGGATGGGAAGAACATGTGTTTATGTTCATCATGTGGATAAAGAGGCCTTTTTGAAAGGCAATGTTGAGCCGGACCCGAATGAGCTTGACATGGTGTTTGAGAGTAGTCCTAGCTATGCGGATGTCTTGGAACAACTAAGGAAGGATTTGAATTGGATGGACCCAAGTGACGTTGTTGAGTTGGAGGGAAGGCATAATGTTGGTTTTGGACACATCCGTTGTAAGACAATGCTTGTGAACTCGGAGCAATGTTGGGTTGCATACAAGGAGACGGTTGCCGAATCTCTAGACAAGGCTCTTGAGTTATTTGCCTCCAAGAAGGTTGAGTCTAGTTTGCATTCGGACTTGAACCAGAACACCTACCTGTTGGTTGCTAGTACTCCCCCACCCATGAACCAAGATCAAATTAGTGAACCTAATTTGCGCAACAAGTTTGGCCAACATTGAGCCGATTTCAGACAACCAAAATGAAGCTTTTCAAGAGGAGAATGATGAGTACAAGGAGGATGACAACAAAGTGATCTCCATGACAACAATGTGGATGATCTCGACAAATATCATGTGCAAGAGACGATGGACCAATCCATCCCTTTTTCCTATTCATATGGATCAGACTCGGATGATGATGGTCCCGATGAAGAAGTTGATGAGGAGGGGTTCACGGTGAAGGAGGCCGAAGCATTTAAGAAGGTATTCCGGCGGGATCACAAGACACCATTGTTCAAGTATCTTAGTCTCCCGTATGAAGCCGTTTTAGATGGTGGCAAATGTATATCTCTTGGCGGTAGGCCAAGTTCCCACCGTGATTTGGAAGACGGCAAGAACGGGATATATCCCAGTTGTGAGTTTGAGTCCTTCTTGGAATTGAAGATATGGCTCGACAACTACTCGGTTACGCATTATCGTCCACTTAGAGTGGCCAACTCGGACGTCAATGTGCGCTACACGGTTAAATGTGAAGTGCCAAGATGTCCATGGATTGTGCGTGCAAGGCCATGGAAAGGAGGTCCCACTTGGCGCATAGTGAATTGTGTACCAAGTCACATGTGCCGACACAATGTAGTGACCACGATCCCAATGGAACAAAGTCTCTGTGCTTAAGTGTCATCCCTGGATCGGTAATGCTAACACACACAGTACTCGAGGAATTATAACAGAGTTCAATCACACACTTATTACATCGAGGTCCTAAAAAAAGTATGATTACACAAATAAAATGGCTGAAGGCCATCTAAGCATAATAACTGTGGAATCTTCGAAGGTCAATGAGTCCATCAACTCCAAGGCATAGCTGAGTGCATGACAACAACCTATCGCACCTTATTCGTCGTCTGAGAAGTCTGTGACATGATACATTGTAGCCGTGTAGGTCAGCACATTGAATATGCTAGCAGAGTTACACTGTAAAGCAATGAATGCAAAGAACTATATCTACATGCATATTTGGCTGGTGGAGGCTCTAAGTTTAAAAGTTTTGCATAAAGATAATTTTTTCCTACAACAAGGGAATAAATTTTATTCACTACTCCCAAGTTGTACCAATATTTGATAAGGTTCCTCCAAGTCAAATCCCAATTAAGTATCATCATTAAACCCAATTCAGTTAATTAAAGAGTGATGAGATCAACAATAATATCCAATTCGAGATACTCAAGATGTCCATAACCAGGGACACGGCTAACCATGATTAGTTTATACACTTTGCAGAGGTTGCGCACTTTTCCCCACAAGACTCGACCGCATCCATGATCGGAAGATCGAGACATAGTCTTTCTGAAGCATTAACTCTCTACTCCGGGCAGATCGGTACACCAACTTTCCCCTACATCTGCTAGTCCACCTCTTCGAGAGCTCATACAACTTACTCAACTATGCTAGAGCCCATAATGGCTTGTGGCTGCACATAGAAGTTTTTAGTCATGAAATATCATATGATCCCTTTGAGCCTGGGTGGCGAACCGAGGAAAAATCACAGAGATACTCTAGGATTTCCCTAATGGACCAACACTGGGTTTCCCAGGTGCCCCAACCAATCCACCGAGATGTGTATTAAAGTTGCCACCTTAATGTTATCCAAGATTAATAACTCTCATAACTTCCATGTGTATCACGATCCAATCCCTGTCTACGAGCATGGCTAAGCAATAATAGAGCATAACATATATTGCTGGGATGATCAAAGGTATTAGGTTCCTACCTCAAGTACTACAACCAAACCACATGTACCCAATCCTACTCATACAAATATTTGAGGGCAAAACTAATGCATAGTAAAAACTGGGTATTGAAAGGTATGATCAAAGTGTAACTTGCCTTGCTGACGATCTGCAAACTCTAGAGATTCGTTGTAACAAGCTTTGCACTCTGATAGTCTAGCGTAGACAAACAATAGCATACATCAAGCAAACGAGGCAAAGAGAAATCGAGAAAAGATCCAAATAAAACTCGAAACAAGAAAATAGCTAACCTAAATAGAAAACCAAAACTAATAGAATTTTTTTAGGTGGATTAGATCTTAAGAGTAGGTACATGTGATCTTGCTCTCGGTGCATTAGTCATTATGCTCATAAAATAAGAAAAAACAAGCAAATAGCTAACCTAAATAGAAAACCAAAACCAAAACAAAACCAAAACCAAAACAAGAAAATAGGTAACCTAAACAGAAAACCAAAACCTTGTTCATCATGCTCATAAAATAAGCAGGGGCATTAGTCAAACCAAATGACATAACTGTATACTCATATAGCCGATACCTCGTAGTAAAAGTTGTCTTAGGTATATCCTGCTCTCGGATCTTCAACTAGTGATAACCTGATCGAAGATCGATCTTGGAGAAAACCTTAGCTCCTTGTAGCTGGTCAAACAAATCATTGATCATCGGTAAAGGGTATTTGTTCTTGATCGTCACCTCATTTAGTGCACAATAATCAACCACCATCCTCAAAGATCGATCCTTCTTCTCAACTAGATGCACTGGGGCTCCCCAAGGCGATGAGCTCGGTCGAATATAACCTTTCTCCAATAAATCCTTGATCTGCTTCTTAATTTCCTCTAGATCATTTGCGGGCATCCAATATAGTCTCTTTGATATTGGTCCGGTGCCTGGCAATAGCTCAATCAAAAACTCAATGTCTCGATCCGGTGGCATGCCTGGTAACTCTTCCGGAAATACAACGGGATAATCCTTCACCACTGGTACTTCCTCCTGAACAACTCCAGATAGCGAATTCACCTGTGTCCTCCTCGACGTATGCCTAGACACATACTTGATCCTCTTTCCTTCTGGGGTGGTTAGAAGAATTGATTTACTGGCGCAATCGATGTTCCCTTCAAACTTGGATAGCCAATCCATGCCTAGTATCACATTCAATCCTTATGACTCCAAAACAATAAGGTCGGTGGGGAAAACATGTCCACCTATGGTTACTGGCAACTGATAGCATCCCCTACTAGCCATATACTCTCCTCCTGGGGAACTTACTAACATAGGTGACTTAAGGGCTACTGTTGGCAATTTAAACTTGCCCACAAATCCCCTTGATATGAATGAATGCGATGCACCAGTATCGAAAAGAACAAGTGTTGTAAATGCATTAATCAAAAACTTACCGACAACTGCATCGGGCTGCTCCTCAATCTCCTCCACACTGATGTGGTTCACCCGACCTTTGGTGAAGGGGTTGGGCTTCTTTGCAGAACTTCCATTGCCATTTCCATTCTTTGCTTCAGGACATTCAGTAGCGTAATGTCCAGTCTTCCCGCACTTGAAACAAGTAATGTGACTCAGATCCCTCTTGGCTGGTGTTGCGGGGTTGGAACGGTTCGGACTGTTGCTCCCTCCATTCCCATTGCCATTTTTAGGGCCACCATGGTTGTGCGAACTTCCTCCATTGTGCGTATGCCCTCCATGATTATGGCCTCCATGGTTGTGAGTATGTCCTCCCGAGTAAGGGGAATAGCAGGGCTTCTGCTGAGCTCCAGAAGTGTATCTCCCCTGTCCATACTTCCTCTTGCAATTATCAATCCGTTGTTGCTTGACTTCTATCATGAGGGCCCTATCTACCAATTCCTGGTAGTTGTTGAAAGTTGCCACCATCAACTGCATGCTTAGTTCATCATTAAGTCCCTCAAAAAACTTCTCCTGCTTTGTGGCATCGGTGGCCACGTCATCCGAGGCATATTGTGCTAACTTGCTGAACTCATCCACATACTGTCCCACTGTGCGACTCCCTTGGCTCAAGTTGCGAAACTCACGCTTCTTCAAACTCATGGCTCTAGCTAAAACATGTGCAGTGCGGAAGGCCTGCTGAAACTGATCCCATGTAACTGTAGCTATGGGGTAAGTGGTGGTGAAGTTCTCCCACCAAGATGCTGCGGGTCCATCCAGCTGATGTGCGGGAAAGCGCACTCTCTCCACATATATGCATCCAACAGTGGTCAGCTCTCTTCCAATCTTGCAGAGCCAATCATCTGCCACAATCGTCTCAGTGATGCTAGAGAACACCGGCGGATTCAACCTCAGAAAATGGGCTAGGTTGTCAACAGGGGGTGGTGGTGGATTGTTGTTGTTGCCTTGGTTCTGGTTCTGGACTAACAACTGCATCAAGGCATTCTGCTGCTGGATCAACTGGGTGAGCTCCAGCGGGAAAGTGAATCTGGTGTCATGTCTCGAAGGCATCTGATGGGTTAGAGGGGGTGAGAAAATAGAATAGAATGAGGTCTAAGAGAGATTTCACTACCCATATGCACATGAGGCAAATACAATCAATTCACTTCATTCAATATCAAACAAGGTTCACACAAACGATCTAAACTACGATTACAAATCGATCGATGCTAACTACTTGGAACAATACTACTAGTAACTTGGTGGTCGTCCAGAAATTTTGATCACAGGAAGACTCCATAATATCTGCTCCACCTTCATCAACATAATCGTCATCCGTGTCATCATCTGCATCACTATCTGTGTCAGTGTCGTCCAACATGATGTAGTCCTCTGAATGAATCTCCACTTCAGGCTCTCGCTTTAGTTTCACCACGGGTATTCCTAGCTTCTTCTTCAGTTCTTCTTGCTTCTCCAGTAGCACAACAATTTCTTTCTCATATCCATCGCGTGTAGACTTCAGTTCCTCTTCTAGATCTATGTTCCTCTTCATCACCTTCTTGGTTTTCTTCATGATGGCGATCTTCTGGTTCTCATATCGACGAATGTGGTCACCCATCTCTTGAATGTATGTTGCAATTGATCCATCCTTCCTGGTACGAATCATCTCCCATTGCTCGTCCCGGTGTCCACATATCTGATAGATGGTGTCTTCAAGATCCTTGTTGTACTCCTCACATATGCATCCAAAGGTGATGTGGGCTGCCATGCTCTTTTCCAAATTCCAACTTGGCACATCCAGGTATAAATCAATAGGCTCCGTTGTTGGCGCAAACGTCCTTACAAGTACACGAACTTTGATCCTCCAGCGCTCCTCTTCCGGCATTGTTGCAGTGAAGGTTCCAGTGAAGCTTGGTAGTCCGATGTTCAGATACTTAGTGACTTCCTTCAAGTGTCGTCCGAAAGGGGTGTCGTCATCCGGCTGAGTGATCTTGTTCCTGGGGTCCGCCATCTATAGAGTAGAAATAGAGGAGAATTAGAAATGAGCAAACAAGAGAATCATGTGGCTTTTCCTAGTCGTCGCACCCTACAGTCAGTGTGTGCTCTGATACCATCTTGTAGCAACCACGATCCCAATGGACCGAAGTCTCTGTGCTTAAGTGTCATCCCTGAATCCGTAATGCTGACACACATAGTACTCGAGGGATTATAACAGAGTTCAATCACACACTTATTACATCGAGGTCCTCAAAAAAGAGTATGATTACACAAATAAAATGGTTGGTGGCCATCTAAGCATAATAACTATGGAAGCTTCGAAGGTCAATGAGTCCATTAACTCCAATGGCATAGCTGAGTGCATGACAACAACCTATCGCACCTTATTTGTCGTCTGAGAAGTCTGCAATTGAAGGAAATATGCCCTAGAGGCAATAATAAAGTTATTATTTATTTCCTCATATCATGATAAATGTTTATTATTCATGCTAGAATTGTATTAACCGGAAACATGATACACGTGTGAATACATAGACAAACATAAAGTCACTAGTATGCCTCTACTTGACTAGCTCATTAATCAAAGATGGTTATGTTTCCTAACTATAGACATGTGTTGTCATTTGATTAATGGGATCACATCATTAGGAGAATGATGTGATTGACATGACCCATTCCGTTAGCCTAGCACTTGATCGTTTAGTATGTTCCTGTTGCTTTCTTCATGACTTATACAAAGTTCCTGCAACTATGAGATTGTGCAACTCCCGTTTACCGGAAGAACACTTTGTGTGCTACCAAACGTCACAACGTAACTGGGTGATTATAAAGGTGCTCTACAGGTGTTTCCGAAGGTACATGTTGGGTTGGCATAATTCGAGATTAGGTTTTGTCACTCCGATTGTCAGAGAGGTATCTCTGGGCCCTCTCGGTAATACTCATCACCTAAGCCTTGCAAGCATTATAACTAATGAGTTAGTTATAAGATGATGTGTTACAGAACGAGTAAAGAGACTTGCCGGTAACGAGATTGAACTAGGTATTGGATACCGACGATCAAATCTCGGGCAAGTAACATACCGATGACAAAGGGAACAACGTATGTTGTTATGCGGTTTGACCGATAAAGATCTTCGTAGAATATGTAAGAACCAATATGGGCATCCAGGTTCCGCTATTGGTTATTGACCAAGAATAGTTCTAGGTCATGTCTACATAGTTCTCGAACCCGTAGGGTCCACACGCTTAACGTTACGATGACAGTTTTATTATGAGTTTACAAGTTTTGATGTACCAAAGTTTGTTCGGAGTCTCGGATGTGATCACGGACATGACGAGGAGTCTAGAAATGGTCGAGACATAAAGATTGATATATTGGATGACTATATTCGGACACCGGAAGTGTTCCGGGTGATTTCGGAGAAAACCTGAGTGCCGGAGGGTTACCGGAACCCCTCCCGGAGAGTTAATGGGCCACATGGGCCTTGGTGGGAAGAGAGAGGGGCGCCCAGGAAGGGCCGCGCGCCCCCTCTCCCTCTGGTCCGAATTGGACTAGGAGGGGGGGGGGGTGGCGCCCCCCTCTTTCCTTCCCCTCCTCTCCCCCTTCCTTCCCCTCCTAGTAGGAGTAGGAAAGGAGGAGTCCTACTCCTACTAGGAGGAGGACTCCTCCTCCTGGCGCGCCCAACAAGGGCCGGCCGGCCTCCCCCCTCCCTCCTTTATATACGGGGGCAGGGGCACCCCATAGACACAGAAGTTGATCTACGGATCGTTCCTTAGCCGTGTGCGGTGCCCCCCTCCACCATATTCCACCTCGGTCATATCATCGCGGAGTTTAGGCGAAGCCCTGCGCCGGTAGAACATCATCATCGTCACCACGCTGTCGTGCTGACAGAACTCATCCCCGAAGCTTTGCTGGATCGGAGCCCGGGGATCGTCATCGAGCTGAACGTGTGCTGAACTCGGAGGTGCCGTACGTTCGGTGCTTGGATCGGTCGGATCATGAAGACGTACGACTACATCAACCGCGTTGTGCTAACGCTTCCGCTTACGGTCTATGAGGGTACGTGGACAACACTCTCCCCTCTCGTTGCTATGCCATCACCATGATCTTGCGTGTGCGTAGGATTTTTTTTGAAATTACTATGTTCCCCAACAGTGGCATCCGAGCCAGGTTTTATGCGTTGATGTTATATGCACGAGTAGAACACAAGTGAGTTGTGGGCGATACAAGTCATACTGCTTACCAGCATGTCATACTTTGGTTCGGCGGTATTGTGAGATGAAGCGGCCCGGACCGACATTACGCATACGCTTACGCGAGACTGGTTTCACCGTTACGAGCACTCGTGCTTAAAGGTGGCTGGCGGGTGTCTGTCTCTCTCACTTTAGCTGAATCGAGTGTGGCTATGCCCGGTCCTTGCGAAGGTTAAAACAGCACCAACTTGACAAACTATCGTTGTGGTTTTTATGCATGGGTAAGAACGGTTCTTGCTAAAAGCCCGTAGCAGCCACGTAAAATTTGCAACAACAAAGTAGAGGACGTCTAACTTGTTTTTGCAGGGCATGTTGTGATGTGATATGGTCAAGACGTGATGCTATATTTTATTATATGAGATGATCATGTTTTGTAACCGAAGTTATCGGCAACTGGCAGGAGCCATATGGTTGTCGCTTTATTGTATGAAATGCAAACGCCCTGTAATTGCTTTACTTTATCACTAAGCGGTAGCGATAGTCGTAGAAGCAATAGTTGGCGAGACGACAACGATGCTACGATGGAGATCAAGGTGTCGCGCCGGTGACGATGGTGATCATGACGGTGCTTCGAAGATGGAGATCACAAGCACAAGATGATGATGGCCATATCATATCACTTATATTGATTACATGTGATGTTTATCCTTTATGCATCTTATCTTGCTTTGATTGACGGTAGCATTTTAAGATGATCTCTCACTAAAATTATCAAGAAGTGTTCTCCCTGAGTATGCACCGTTGCCAAAGTTCGTCGTGCCCAGACACCACGTGATGATCGGGTGTGATAAGCTCTACGTCCATCTACAACGGGTGCAAGCCAGTTTTGCACACACAGAATACTCAGGTTAAACTTGACGAGCCTAGCATATGCAGATATGGCCTCAGAACACGAAGACCAAAAGGTCAAGCGTGAATCATATAGTAGATATGATCAACATAGTGATGTTCACCATTGAAAACTACTCCATCTCACGTGATGATCGGTTATGGTTTAGTTGATTTGGATCACGTGATCACTTAGATGACTAGAGAGATGTCTGTCTAAGTGGGAGTTCTTAAGTAATATGATTAATTGAACTTGAATTTATCATGAACTTAGTACCTGATAGTATTTTGCTTGTCTATGTTTGTTTGTAGATAGATGCTTCGTGCTGTTGTTCCGTTGAATTTTAATGCGTTCCTTGAGAAAGCAAAGTTGAAAGATGATGGTAGAAATTACACGGACTGGGTCCGTAACCTGAGGATTATCCTCATTGCTGCACAGAAAAGTTACGTCCTGGAAGCACCACTGGGTGCCAGGCCTGCTGCTGATGCAACTGACGACGTTAAGAACGTCTGGCAGAGCAAAGCTGATGACTACTCTATAGTTCAGTGTGCCATGCTTTACGGCTTAGAACCGGGTCTTCAACGATGTTTTGAACGTCATGGAGCATATGAGATGTTCCAGGAGTTGAAGTTAATATTTCAAGCAAATGCCCGGATTGAGAGATATGAAGTCTCCAGTAAGTTCTACAGCTGCAAGATGGAGGAGAGTAGTTCTGTCAGTGAACGTGTACTCAAAATGTCTGGGTATAATAATCACTTGATTCAACTGGGAGTTAATCTTCCGGATGATAGCGTCATTGACAGAATTCTCCAATCACTGCCACCAAGCTACAAGAGCTTTGTGATGAACTATAATATGCAAGGGATGAACAAGACTATTCCCGAGCTCTTCGCAATGCTAAAAGCTGCGGAGGTAGAAATCAAGAAGGAGCATCAAGTGTTGATGGTCAACAAGACCACTAGTTTCAAAAAAAGGGCAAAGGGAAGAAGAAGGGGAACTTCAAGAAGAACAGCAAGCAAGTTGCTGCTCAAGAGAAGAAACCCAAGTCTGGACCTAAGCCTGAAACTGAGTGTTTCTACTGCAAGCAGACTGGTCACTGGAAGCGGAAGTGCCCCAAGTATTTGGCGGATAAGAAGGATGGCAAAGTGAACAAAGGTATATGTGATATACATGTTATTGATGTGTACCTAACTAGAGCTCGTAGTAGCACCTGGGTATTTGATACTAGTTCTGTTGCTAATATTTGCAACTCGAAATAGGGACTACGGAATAAGCGAGCACCGGCCAAGGACGAGGTGACGATGCGCGTGGGAAATGGTTCCAAAGTCGATGTGATCGCGGTCGGCACGCTACCTCTACATCTACCTTTGGGATTAGTTTTAGACCTGAATAATTGTTATTTGGTGCCAGCGTTGAGCATGAACATTATATTTGGATCTTGTTTGATGCGAGACGGTTATTCATTTAAATCAGAGAATAATGGTTGTTCTATTTATATGAGTAATATCTTTTATGGTCATGCACCCTTGAAGAGTGGTCTATTTTTATTAAATCTCGATAGTAGTGATACACATATTCATAGTGTTGAAACCAAAAGATGCAGAGTTAATAATGATAGTGCAACTTATTTGTGGCACTGCCGTTTGGGTCATATTGGTGTAAAGCGCATGAAGAAAATCCATACTGATGGACTTTTGGAATCACTTGATTATGAATCACTTGGTACTTGCGAACCGTGCCTTATGGGCAAGATGACTAAAACACCGTTCTCCGGAACTATGGAACGAGCAACTGATTTGTTGGAAATCATACATACTGATGTTTGTGGCCCAATGAATGTTGAGGCTCGTGGCGGGTATCATTATTTTCTCACCTTCACAGATGATTTGAGCAGATATGGGTATATCTACTTGATGAAACACAAGTCTGAAACATTTGAAAGGTTCAAAGAATTTCAGAGTGAAGTAGAAAATCATCGTAACAACAAAATAAAGTTTCTACGATCTGATCGTGGAGGAGAGTATTTGAGTAATGAGTTTGGCCTACACTTGAAACAATGTGGAATAGTTTCGCAACTCATGCCACCTGGAACACCACAACGAAATGGTGTGTCCGAACGTCATAATCGTACTTTACTTGATATGGTGCAATCTATGATGTCTCTTACTGATTTACCGCTATCGTTTTGGGGTTATGCTTTAGAGACGGCCGCATTCACGTTAAATAGGGCATCATCAAAATCCGTTAAAACGACGCCTTATGAACTGTGGTTTGGCAAGAAACCAAAGTTGTCGTTTCTTAAAGTTTGGGGCTGCGATGCTTATGTGAAGAAACTTCAACCAGATAAGCTCGAACCTAAATCGGAGAAATGTGTCTTCATAGGATACCCAAAAGAGACTATTGGGTACACCTTCTATCACAGATCCGAAGGCAAGACATTCGTTGCTAAGAATGGATCCTTTCTAGAGAAGGAGTTTCTCTCGAAAGAAGTGAGTGGGAGGAAAGTAGAACTTGATGAGATAACTGTATCTACTCCCTTATTGGAAAGTAGTTCATCACGAGAACCAGTTCCTGTGACAACTACACCAATTAGTGAGGAAGCTAATGATAATGATCATGAAACTTCAGATCAAGTTTCTACTGAACCTCGTAGGTCTACCAGAGTAAGATCTGCACCAGAGTGGTACGGTAATCCTATTCTGGAAGTCATGTTACTTGACCATGATGAACCTACGAACTATGAGGAAGCGATGATGAGCCCGTATTCCGCAAAATGGCTAGAAGCCATGAAATCTGAGATGGGATCCATGTATGAAAACAAAGTATGGACTTTGGTTGACTTGCCCGATGATCGGCAAGCCATTGAGAATAAATGGATCTTTAAGAAGAAGACTGACGCTGATGGTAATATAACTGTCTATAAAGCTCGACTTGTTGCAAAAGGTTTTCGACAAGTTCAAGGGGTTGACTACGATGAGACTTTCTCACCCGTAGCGATGCTTAAGTCCGTCCGAATCATGTTAGCTATTGCTACATTTCATGATTATGAAATTTGGCAAATGGATGTCAAGACTGCATTCTTGAATGGATTTCTAGAAGAAGAGTTGTATATGATGCAGCCGGAAGGTTTTGTTGATCCAAAAGGTGCTGACAAAGTGTGCAAGCTCTAGCGTTCCATTTATGGACTGGTGCAAGCATCTCGGAGTTGGAATAAACGCTTTGATAGTGTGATCAAAGCATATGGTTTTATACAGACTTTTGGAGAAGCCTGTATTTACAAGAAAGTGAGTGGGAGCTCTGTAGCATTTCTAATTTTTATATGTAGATGACATATTATTAATTGGAAATGATATAGAATTTCTGGATAGCATAAAAGGATACTTGAATAAAAGTTTTTCAATGAAAGACCTCGGTGAAGCTGCTTACATATTAGGCATCAAGATCTATAGAGATAGATCAAGACGCTTAATAGGACTTTCACAAAGCACATACCTTGACAAAATTTTGAAAAAGTTCAAAATGGATCAGGCAAAGAAAGGATTCTTGCCTGTACTACAAGGTGTGAAGTTGAGTCAAACTCAATGCCCGACCATAGCAGAAGATAGAGAGAAAATGAAAAATGTTCCCTATGCTTCAGCCATAGGCTCTATCATGTATGCAATGCTGTGTACCAGACCTGACGTATGCTTAGCAATAAGCTTGGCAGGAAGGTACCAAAGTAATCCAGGAGTGGATCACTGGACATCGGTCAAGAACATCCTGAAATACCTGAAAAGGACTAAGGATATGTTTCTCGTATATGGAGGTGACAAAGAGCTAATCGTAAATGGTTACGTCGATGCAAGCTTTGACACTGATCCGGACGATTCTAAATCGCAAACCGGATACGTGTTTTTATTAAACGGTGGAGTTGTAAGTTGGTGCGGTTCTAAACAAAGCATCGTAGCGGGATCTACATGTGAAGCGGAGTACATAGCTGCTTCGGAAGTAGCAAATGAAGGAGTCTGGATGAAGGAGTTCATTTCTGATCTAGGTGTCATACCTAGTGCATCGGGACCAATGAAGATCTTCTGTGACAATACTGGTGCAATTGCCTTGGCAAAGGAATCGAGATTTCACAAGAGGACCAAGCACATCAAGAGACGCTTCAATTCCATTCGGGACCAAGTCCAAGTGGGAGACATAGAGATTTGCAAGATACATACGGATCTGAATGTTGCAGATCCATTGACTAAGCCTCTCTCACGAGCAAAACATGACCAGCACCAAGACTCCATGGGTGTTAGAATCATTACTATGTAATCTAGATTATTGACTCTAGTGCAAGTGAGAGACTGAAGAAAATATGCCCTAGAGGCAATAATAAAGTTATTATTTATTTCCTCATATCATGATAAATGTTTATTATTCATGCTAGAATTGTATTAACCGGAAACATGATACACGTGTGAATACATAGAGAAACGTAAAGTCACTAGTATGCCTCTACTTGACTAGCTCATTAATCAAAGATGGTTACGTTTCCTAACTATAGACATGTGTTGTCATTTGATTAATGGGATCACATCATTAGGAGAATTATGTGATTGACATGACCCATTCCGTTAGCCTAGCACTTGATCGTTTAGTATGTTGCTATTGCTTTCTTCATGACTTATACAAAGTTCCTGCAACTATGAGATTGTGCAACTCCCGTTTACCGGAAGAACACTTTGTGTGCTACCAAACATCACAACGTAACTGGGTGATTATAAAGGTGCTCTACAGGTGTTTCCGAAGGTACATGTTGGGTTGGCATAATTCGAGATTAGGTTTTGTCACTCCGATTGTCGGAGAGGTATCTCTGGGCCCTCTCGGTAATACTCATCACCTAAGCCTTGCAAGCATTATAACTAATGAGTTAGTTATAAGATGATGTGTTACAGAACGAGTAAAGAGACTTGCTGGTAACGAGATTGAACTAGGTATTGGATACCGACGATCAAATCTCGGGCAAGTAACATACCGATGACAAAGGGAACAACGTATGTTGTTATGCGATTTGACCGATAAAGATCTTCATAGAATATGTAGGAACCAATATGGGCATCCAGGTTCCGCTATTGGTTATTGACCAAGAATAGTTCTAGGTCATGTCTACATAGTTCTCGAACCCGTAGGGTCCGCACGCTTAACGTTATGATGACAGTTTTATTATGAGTTTACAAGTTTTGATGTACCGAAGTTTGTTCGGAGTCTCGGATGTGATCACGGACATGACGAGGAGTCTCGAAATGGTCGAGACATAAAGATTGATATATTGGACGACTATATTCGGACACCGGAAGTGTTCCGGGTGATTTCGAAGAAAACCGGAGTGCCGGAGGGTTACCGGAACCCCTCCCGAAGAGTTAATGGGCCACATGGGCCTTGGTGGGAAGAGAGAGGGGCGCCCAGGAAGGGCCGCGTGCCCCCTCTCCCTCTGGTCCGAATTGGACTAGGAGGGGGGGCCCTCTTTCCTTCCCCTCCTCTCCCCCTTGCTTCCCCTCCTAGTAGGAGTAGGAAAGGAGGAGTCCTACTCCTACTAGGAGGAGGACTCCTCCTCCTGGCGCGCCCAACAAGGGCCGGCCGGCCTCCCCCCTCCCTCCTTTATATACGGGGGCAGGGGGCACCCCATAGACACACAAGTTGATCTACGGATCGTTCCTTAGCCATGTGCGGTGCCCCCCTCCACCATATTCCACCTCGGTCATATCGTCACGGAGTTTAGGCGAAGCCCTGCGCCGGTAGAACATCATCATCGTCACCACGCCGTCGTGCTGACGGAACTCATCCCTGAAGCTTTGCTGGATCGAAGCCTGGGGATCGTCATCGAGCTGAACGTGTGCTGAACTCGGAGGTGCCGTACGTTCGGTGCTTGGATCGGTCGGATCGTGAAGACGTACGACTACATCAACCGCGTTGTGCTAACGCTTCCGCTTACGGTCTACGAGGGTACGTGGACAACACTCTCCCCTCTCGTTGCTATGACATCACCATGATCTTGGGTGTGCATAGGAATTTTTTTGAAATTACTACGTTCCCCAACAGCAACATGATACATTGCAGTCGTGTAGGTCAGCACATTGAATATGCTCACAGAGTTACACTGTAAAGCAATGAATGCAAAGAACTATATCTACATGCATATGTGGCTGGTGGAGGCTCTAAGTTTAAAAGTTTTGCATCAAGCTAATTTTTCCCTACAACAATGGAATACATTTTATTCGCTACTCCCAAGTTGTACCAATATTTGAGAAGGTTCCTCCAACTCAAATCCCAATTAAGTATCATCATTAAACCTTCAGTTAATTGAAGAGTGATGAGATCAACATTAATATCCAATTCCAGATACTCAAGATGTCCATAGCGTGATTAGTTTATACACTCTGCAGAGGTTCCGCACTTTTCCCCACAAGACTCGACTGCATCCATAATCGGAAGATCGAGACGTAGTGTTTCTGAAGCATTAACTCTCTACCCCGGGCAGACCAGTACACCTACTTTCCCCTACATCTGCTAGTCCACCTCTTCGAGATCTCATACAACTTACTCAACTATGCCAGATCCCATAATGGCTTGTGGCTGCACACGGAAGTTTCTAGTCATGAAATATCATATGATCCCTTTGAGCCTGGGTGGTGAACCGAGGAAAAATCACACGGGTACTCCGGGATTTCCCTAATGGACAAACACTGGGTTTCCCAGGTGCCCCAACCAGTCCACCCAGATGTGTATTAAAGTTGCCACCTTAACGTTATCCAAGATTAATAACTCTCATAACTTCCATGTGTATCACAATTCAATCCCCGTCTACGAGCATGGCTAAGCAATAATAGAGCATAACATATATTCTCGGGATGCTCAAAAGTATTAGGTTCCTACCTCAAGTACTACAACCAAACCACATGTTCCCAATCCTACTCATGCAAATATTTGAGGGCAAAACTAATGCATAGTAAAAACTGGGTATTGAAAGGTATGATCAAAGTGTAACTTGCCTTGCTGACGATCTGCAAACTCTAGAGATTCTTAGTAACAAGCTTCGCACTCTGATAATCTAGCGTAGACAAACAATAGCATACATAAGCAATCAAGCAAACGAGGCAAAGATAAATCGAGAAAAGATCCAAATAAAACTCGAAACAAGCAAATAGCTAACCTAAATAGAAAACCAAAACTAACAGAATTATTTTTAGGTGGATTAGATCTGAACTGTAGGTACATGTGAATATGTGAGCCTTCTCTTGGGGCATTAGTCATTATGCTCATAAAATAAGCAAAAAACAAGCAAATAGCTAACCTAAACAGAAAACCAAAACCAAAACAAAACCAAAACCAAAACAAGCAAATAGCTAACCTAAACAGAAAACCAAAACCTTGTTCATCATGCTCATAAAATAAGCAGGGGCATTAGTCAAACCAAATGACATAACTGTATACTCATATAGCCCATAACTCATAGTAAAAGTTGTCTTAGGTATATCCTGCTCTCGGATCTGCAACTGATGATAACCTGATCGAAGATCGATCTTGGAGAAAACCTTAGCTCCTTGCAGCTGGTCAAACAAATCGTTGATCATCGGCAAAGGGTATTTGTTCTTGATCGTCACCTCATTCATTGCACGATAATCAACCACCATCCTCAAAGATCAATCCTTCTTCTCAACTAGAAGCACTGGGGCTCCCCAAGGCGATGAGCTTGGTCGAATATAACCTTTCTCCAATAACTCCTTGATCTGCTTCTCAATTTCCTCCAGATCATTTGCGGGCTTCCGATACAGTTTCTTTGATATTGATCCGGTGCCTGGCAATAGCTCAATCAAAAACTCAATTTCTCGATCTGGTGGCATGCTTGGCAATAGCTCAATCTAACTAACTGAAAAAAATAAAACCGAAAAGAACCGGAGAAAAATCGGATTAGTTTATACCGGTCAACCAGGGTGGCGAGGTCAACGGCTGGGTTTCGGCGTCGGCGGCTCCTGGCGAGGCGGGGCGAGGCGAAGGCGGCGGCAGGTTGCAGCGGTGGCTTGCAGCAACGACGGTGGAGTGCAGCGCGGTGGCGGCGGATGCTGCGGCGGCGGGGCGACTAGAGGTGGGGAGGCGAGGGGCCGGGGCCTCGGCTTATAAAGGGCCGGGGGGTGGCGGCTTGGGGGAGGGGCCAAGGCGGCGGGGAGGCCGACCCGGACATGGCGGTGGCGGCAGTGTCGGGCACCAGCCAGACTCCGAGCGGGAGTAGGTCGGGGCAGGCGAAGGCGGCTGGGCCGCGGCCTGGCGCTAGCTGGGCCGGCCCAGTTTGGGTGCGAACTTTTTTTAAAACGATTTCCACGACAAAAATCATAGGAAAAATAAAAATAAAAGTCCTAAAATTTCAGAAATAATTTTCACCATCCCTACCTAATATTTGGGACAGGATGAACATTTTTCTGGGCTAAATGCAATTTCTAAAAATGCATGTTTTTCTCTAATTCAAATAAAATGCAAATAAAAATTCAAATAAAATAATAATTTGATTTCAAAATTTATTTTTCCAATATTTCCTCTATTTTGAAGAAGTCATTTTATCTTCTCTCATTATTTTTATTATTGGAAATAATTGGAAATAAATTATTTGAAAATCAAATTGATCCTCTTTTCAAATTTGAATAAATTCAAAATTGAAAAATTAAATGAAACCTCCAACTCTCTCCTTGGGTCCTTGAGTTGCCTAATATTTCTTGGATCACAACCAAATAAAATAAAAAATGCAAATAAAATATGAATGCATATGAATGATCTATGTATAACATCCAAATTGAAAATTTGGAATGTTACACACAAGAATGTGGATTACAAGCTTGTGTCCCAAGAACACAGACAACTCACATCCGAGTTCATCGCTTACAGGTTTTCCAACCAAATATCCACACTTCCAACAATGAGCATTAGGAGTGTCGTTGACCTTGTGAAAGCCATCTTTCATTAGAAGGTGAAGTACGGCAAGGCATGGAAGGCGAAGCAAGCCGCATTCAAGATGTTGTGTGGCAATTGGGAGGAAGCATACAACCGACTCCCTAGGTTGTTGTTAGCTATGGCCACCACAAACCCATGCATGATTCATGTGGTCGAGCCTCATTGGCACAAAACATTAATTCACAACGGGAGGACCGTGTGAGTATTTGGCCGTGCATTTTGGGCCTTTGAGCAATGCGTGGGGGCTTTTGGGCGTTGTCGGCCTGTCATCGCCATTGATGGCACGTTCTTGACCGGACAATACAAGGGCACTATATTGGTTGCAATAGCAAGTGATGCCAATAACCGGGTGTTGCCTTTGGCTTTCGCTATGGTTGGCGTGGAGAACAATGATAACTAGGAGTGGTTCTTGCATCAATTGAGAACAAGGGTATTATCGGCTGAAAGGGAAATTTGTGTCATATCAGATCGCCATCAAGGAATTCTAAACGTGGTGGTGGTTGACATTTCGGACATGCAAAGTTGCACCGTCGATGGTGCATGAGGCACTTTTGTGCAAACTTTTATAGGGCATGTGGTATCAAGGAGTTGGCCGATGATCTTCAAGATTTTTGTCTCGCTTTCTCCAACAAGCGGTTCGCCAACTTGTACAATGCATTTCTCACACACAAGAAACTTGATCCCAGTGGTCTTGACTTTTTCAATAAGAACATTGTAGAAATAAATAAGTGGGCACATGCTTTCGATCAAGATGGCCGGAGGTATGGTCAAATGACAGACAACATGGCAGAATGCTTCAATAAGGTGCTGAAGGGTGAAGTGCATTACCCGTGACGGCAATAGTTCAATACACATTTGACAAGATGAATGCATAATTTTTAAAGTACTCAATGGAGACGGATAAGCAGATTGTTGGTGAGAACAAGGAAAAGCACAAGTACAATTTCCCACCAAAGGTTGAAGAATGGTTGGAATTTCAATCATGGAAGGCAGACTCCCAAGAGGCTATACTATGTGACGACAATGATTGGATGTATGAAGTGAAAGAGCCTAGAAGAACCACAAACAATGGCCACCAACACGAAGGCCGGGTTTTCAAGGTCTCCCTAACACGGTGTGATTGCACTTGCATGAGGCCATCGTTGCTTCATCTCCCATGCTGGCACTTGTTAAACGCATCTCGTGTTAGGAACGTGGACGTCAATCACCCTCTTATTGTGCGGGAGTCCGAGTTCTCAATCATGACGGAAAAGAATACATGCCCCCCGTTTCAGCCATACTTGGACCGATCACAATGGCCGGAGTATCATGGAGTTCAACTATGGCCAAACCCAGAATTGAAGGTCATCAGATGGGGAAGACGTAAGACACAGCGTCTTAGAGGTGACATGGACAGATGGGGCCGTGGTGGCGGTCAAGAATCCGGCACCGGCCAATTCCAAGAGCCTCGTGAGCAATCCTGTTGTGGGGAGTGCAATGGTGGGGGACACAACATGAGAACTTGTAGCAAACCAAGAAAGAGATCAAAGAAAAATGATGCAAGCTCAAGCCAAGCAAATGGTAGCCAACCAAGTCAACCAAGTAGTAGCCAACCAAGCCAAACAAGTGCCCAAGTGCCAAACCAATCAAATAAACCAAGCCAACGAGGAACTAGGCAACAAAGAGGGAGTCAACTAGGTCCTATAAGAGGCCTTGGTGGTGGTAGAGGCCGTGGTGATGGTCTTGGCCGTGGTGGTGGTAGAGGCCGTGGTGATGGTCCTGGCCATGGTGATGGTAGAGACCGTGGTGATGGTCTTGGCTGTGGTGGTGGTAGAGGCTGTGGTGATGGTAGAGTCCGTGGTGGTGGTCTAGGCCGCGGTGGCGGTTGCTTAGAAAGAGAGGTGTCGATAAAAACAAAAATACGGACATAGCAGCATCATGTGACTTATTATAACAACAACAAACTTTAACATAATACTTGTATCACAGAACTTTTATCATAGACTTCTCATGAACAAGTGACAATTCATCACAACATCGAAGTATAAAGCATAAACTCTATTGGAAACCAACAAACTATGCTCTCAGTCAACTTTGCAACTACAATTCATCATCATTTCAGGAAGGGTCACGTATCGGGGCGCGCCAGGAGACCCTGGTGGATGCTGCTCCCCTCGAGCAGCCCCAAGGTGCTTCCTTAACCCACTGGATTTCTTTTGGCCCAAAAAAATCCTGCAGGAGTTTCGTTGCATTTGGACTCCGTTTGATAATGATTTCCTGCGATGTAAAAAACAAGCAAAAAACAGCAACTGGCACTGGGCACTGGGTCAATAGGTTAGTCCCAAAAAATGATATAAAGTTGCTATAAAATGCTTGTAAAACATCCAAGAATGATAACAAGACAACATGAATACTTCATAAATTATAGATACTTTGGAGATGTATCAGCATCCCCAAGCTTAATTCCTACTCGTTCTCGAGTAGGTAAATGATAAAAGAAATAATTTATGAAGTGTGAATGCTAGCAAAGTCCATAAGTTTGATTAATGATAATTTTAATCAATTTTCCTATCATCATAACAGCGAAAAAAATTCTTATAAAACTTCTGATGTTATAGTAGCAACCAATTCACATGTTAAGGTTCAAACAATGAATTCTCTTGAAACTCAACAACCTGTGTTCTCAGTCACCAAGCAATTGCAATTCAACTTATTCAATAGAGTCTAAGTAAGAGCTCAACATACTTAAGCATCATATAGTATTCTATGATTGCTAACACTCACCGCGTACACATGAGCAAAACCTTTCAACCAGACACATAGAAAGATAGGGGCTTATCATATCGGCTCCCAACATATTCACCTTTGGGTGATGTCAACAATAATAACTCACCCATATCCAACTGGATATATGTGCCTAGATCTTTCCTCACCACATGATGCTTGCCAAAGGATAAAAATAAAAAGGAATAGAGAGAAAAACTTTGACTCTTGCATGAAAGTAAATACTGAAAAGTAAAAGATAGGACCTTCGCAGAGGCAAGCAGAGGTTGCCATGCGCTTATTTGTTTGTATGCTCAACCCCTTAGTGCAAAAGAACATCATGTTATATTGCCCCTTATGATAGCAACCTTTATTATGCAGTTTGTCACTTTTATTCTTTGCCATCACAAGTTCGTAGAATGCTCAATTTTCTCTTACACTAAATGATCTAACACTTTTAGAAGTAGTTTTTCTTGCCTTATTGCACCAATGACAACTTACTTGAAGGATCTTTCTCAATCCATAGGTAGGTATGGTGGACTCTCAAAACAAGATTTGTGTTCAATGGTTTTTGGATGCACAAGTAGTATCTCTACTTGGTGCGGAATTTTTGGCTAGCAAAGATAGGGGGAAAGCACCACATTTTGAAGGATCTATGACAATATAACTTCTGTGTGAATATGAACAAAAATAAATCATTACATTGTCTTCCTTGTCCAATGTCAAAATTTTTGGCATATAATATTTTTATGGGGGCTCACAATCACAAAAGATTTCCAAGATAGTGTATTTGCATGTGAAAGTTCTCTTCCTTATACTATTTATTCGTGAATTGCTTGCATGACCAATATTGTGATTGTCAAGCCTCAAAAGATTTCACTTTCTAAACCCAATGTGAAGCTACCACTAGGCATTATATAATTTTAACTTCATGGCATTCAATTTATTCAACAATTTACTCACGGGATATAAGTGAAGCACTAGAGCAATTCCATAGAAAAGAGCTTCGTTGACGGGATGTGTTTTCCACTTACCTAGCCTCCCTGGCAACTATTTGAGGACTCTATTTTATTTATAAACTTTTAGAGCTAATTATTTTATTAAAACAACAATCAAATCAAAACAAAATGACATTCCAATCATAGCACAACTCATGTGAAGAAGCAAGAACTTAGGCTCAACCGATACTAACCGATAATTGTTGAAGAAGAAAGGTGGGATGCCTTCTGGGGCATCCCCAAGCTTAGATGCTTGGGAATTCTTGGAATATTAACTTGGGATGCCTTGGGCATCCCCAAGCTTGAGTTTTTGTGTCTCCTTAATTCCTCTCATATCACGGTTTCCCTAAATCTCAAAAACTTCATCCACACAAAACTTAACAAGAACTCGTGAGATAAGTTAGTATAAATTAATGCAAAACCTTATCATTATCTACTGTAGCAAATCACTAAAATTATTATTCAACATTGCATAATAAATTATTCTGAATATTTAATACTCCTATCCTCAAATAGAACCATTAAACAAGCAAACAATGCAAACAATGTAAACATAACAGCAATCTGCCAAAACAGTACAATCTTTAAAGAATGCAATAGTATCAATACTTTTTAAACTCCAAAAATTATGAAAAAATACCACATTGTATAAAATTTATCATATGTTATTTTTCAAAAAGTTTCAATATTTTATGACATTCTGAATTTTCTCGGGATTTTTTGCAATAGCGGTAAACTTTGTGTTTTTAAACTGCAACAAGTATACTTGCAAAATAAGCATGGCAAAGGCTATCATTGCCACTTTTATTGAAATAAAAGATGCAAAACATTATTATAAATAAATACAAGCAAATCCTAACAAAATAAAATGATGCTCCAAGTAGAACTCATATCATGTGATGAATGAAAACATAGCTCCAAGTGAGGTTACCGAGAATGTTGGAGACGAAAGAGGGGATGCCTTCCGGGGCATCCCCAAGCTTAGTTGCTTGGATCTTCCCTGAATATTACCTTGGGGTGCCTTGGGAATCCCCAAGCTTAGGGTCTTGTCACTCCTTATTCTCCTCATATCGACATCTCACCCAAAACATGAAAACTTCAATCACACAAAACTTAACGGAACCTTGTGAGATAGGTTAGTATGATAAAGAGAAAACCATTTTGCTTTGGTACTGTCAAAGACAAGATTCATAATTGTCTCCAAACAATGCCTACTGTAGCATAACATTTCCACAATTTATATTGAGTAATATAAGCCATAGAAACAAGGAAACAAGCAAACTATGCATTGAAAATAGAATATGTCAAAAACAGAACAGTCTCTAGTAATCTGTACTCAACCATACTTATGCTGCTCCAAAAAATATGAAAAAATTATAACCACGTGAGAAATTTGTATATTAATCTTATGCAAAAAGAATAAACTCAAAAGAACTCTTCTGTAAAAAATGATAGTTATCTTCGTGAGTGAAAAAGTTTCTGTTTTTCAGCAAGATCAAATCAACTATCACCCAACATGATCCCAAAGGCTTTACTTGGAACTTTATTGAAAAAAAGCAATAAAACATGATTACCACAGTAGCCTAATCATGTGAACACACAAAAACAGTAGGGGTAAATGTTGGGTTGTCTCCCAACAAGCGCTTTTCTTTAATGCCTTTTAAGCTAGGCATGATGGTTACAATAATGCTTGCTATGTCTCGAGCTTGCGTTGGTTTTCCTTGAAGAGGAAAGGGTGATGCAGCACAGTAGCATAAGTATTTCCCCCAATTTTTGAGAACCAAGGTATCAATCCACTAGGAGTCTCCTCACAAGTCCCACGATCCTACACAAACAAACAAAGAACTCGCAACCAACGCGATAAAGGGGTTGTCAATCCCTTCACGGCCACTTGCGAAAGTGAGATCTGATAGAGATAATATGATAAAATAGATATATTTTTGGTATTTTATAATATAGATGCGGAAAATAAAGATGCAAATAAAAGTAGATTGAAATCTTATATGATAAAGTATAGACCCGGGGGCCATAGGTTTCACTAGAGGCTTCTCTCAAGATAGCATAAGTATTACGGTGGGTCAACAAATTACTGTCGAGCAATTGATAGAAAAGCGAATAATTATGAGATAATCTAGGCATGATCATGTATATAGGCATCACATCCGCAACAAGTAGACCGACTCCTGCCTGCATCTACTACTATTACTCCACACATCGACCGCTATCCAGCATGCATCTAGAGTATTAAGTTCATAAGAACAGAGTAACGCATTAAGAAAGATGACATGATGTAGAGGGATAAACTCAAGCAATATGATATAAACCCCTTCTTTTTATCCTCGATGGAAACAATATAATACGTGTCTTGCAACCCTTTCTGTCACTGGGTAAGAACACCGCAAGATTGAACCCAAAGCTAAGCACTTCTCCTATGGCAAGAAAGATCAATCTAGTAGGCCAAACCAAACCGATAATTCGAAGAGACTTGCAAAGATAACTCAATCATACATAAAAGAATTCAGAGAAGGTTCAAATATTATTCATAGATAAACTTGATCATAAACCCACAATTCATAGGATCTCGACAAACACACCGCAAAAAGAGTTTACATCGAATAGATCTCCACAAGAGAGGGGGAGAACATTGTATTGAGATCCAAAAAGAGAGAAGAAGCCATCTAGCTAATAACTATGGACTCGAAGGTCTATGATAAACTACTCACAACTCATCGGAGGGGCTATGGTGTTGATGTAGAAGCCCTCCGTGGTGGATTCCCCCTCCGGCAGAATGCCGGCGACGGCTCCAAGATAAGATCTCACGGATACAGAAGGTTACGGTGGTGGAAATATTTCTTTGGCGGCTCCCTGGATGTTTTCGGGGTATGTAGGCTTATATAGGAGGAAGAAGTACGTCGGTGGCCGCCCGAGGGGCCCACAAGATAGGGGGGCGTGCCCAGGAGGGGTGGACGCGCCCTCCTATCTCGTGGCCACCTCGGCTGCTTCTTGGCTTGCACTCCAAGTTCTCCGGATCACGTTCGTTCCAAAAATCACGCTCTCGAAGGTTTCATTCCGTTTGGACTCAGTTTGATATTCATTTTCTTCAAAATACTGAAATAGGCAAAAAAACAGTAATACGGGTTGGGCCTCCGGTTAGTAGGTTAGTCCCAAAAATGATATAAATATGTAAAATAAAGCCCATGAACATCCAAAACAGGTAATATAATAGCATGGAACAATAAAAAATTATAGATATGTTGGAGATGTATCAAGCATCCCCAAGCTTAATTCCTGCTCGTCCTCGAGTAGGTAAATGATAAAAACAGAATTTTTTATGTGGAATGCTACCTAGCATAATTCTCAATGTAATTTTCTTTATTGGGGCATGAATGTTCAGATCCAAATGATTCAAGATAAAAGCTTATAAAATATAAAAATAATAATGCTTCAAAGCATACTACCAAATAATCATGTCCTATCAAAATAGCATAGCCAAAGGAAGCTTATCCCTACAAAATCATATAGTTAGGCCATGCTTCATTTTCATTACACAAAATACTCCCATCATGCACAATCCCAATGACGAGCCGAGCAATTGTTTCATACTTTTTAACGCACTTCAGCTTTTTCAACTCTTACGCAATACATGAGCGCAAGCCATGGACATAGCACTATGGTGGTCTATTGTGGTGGTTGTGAAGACAAAAAGAGGGAGAAGATAGTCTCACATCAACTAGGCGTATCAACGGGCTATGGAGATGCCCATCAATAGATATCAATGTGAGTGAGTAGGGATTGCCATGCAACGGATGCACTAGAGCTATAAATATATGAAAGCTCAACAAAAAGTACTAAGTGGGTGTGCATCCAACTCGCTTGCTCACGAAGACCTAGGGCATTTTGAGGAAACCCATCATTGGAATACACAAGCCAAGTTCTATAATTAAAAATTCCCACTAGCATATGAAAGTGACAACATAGGAGACTCTCTATCATGAAGATCATGGTGCTATTTTTGAAGCACAAGTGTGGAAAAAGAGATAGTAGCAATTGTCCCTTCTCTCTTTTTCTCTCTTTTTATTTTTTATTTTTCCTTTTTTTCTTTTCTCTTTTTTTTTCCTTTTTTTCTTTTATTTTCTTTTTATTTTTGGTGGGCTTCTTTGGCCTCTTTTATTTTTTTAAAGTCCGAAGTATCATCCCGACTTGTGGGGGAATCATAGTCTTCATCATCCTTTCCTCACTGGGACAATGCTCTAATAATGAAGATCATCACACTTTTATGGATTTACAACTCAAGAATTACAACTCAAAGCTAGAACAAGATATGACTCTATATGAATGCCTCCGGCGGTGTACCGGGATATGCAATGAATCAAGAGCGACATGTATGAAAATAATGAAGGTGGCCTTGCCACAAATACGATGTCAACTACATGATCATGCAAAGAGCAATATGACAATGATGAAACGTGTCATAATAAACGGAACGGTGGAAAGTTGCATGGCAATATATCTCGGAATGGCTATGGAAATGCCATAATAGGTAGGTATGGTGGCTGTTTTGAGGAAGGTAAATAATGGGTTTATGCTACCGGCGAAAGTTGCGCGGTAAAATAGAGACTAGCAAAGTGGAAGGATGAGTGTGCGTATATCCATGGACTCACATTAGTCATAAAGAACTCATATACTTATTGCAAAAATATACTTAGCCCTCGAAGCAAAGTACTACTACGCATGCTCCTAGAGGGATAGATTGGTAGGAAAAGACCATTGCTCGTCCCCGACTGCCACTCATAAGGAAGACAATCAAAAGAGCACCTCATGCAATAAATTTGTCACACAACTTTTACCATATGTACATGCTACGGGACTTGCCAACTTCAACAGAAGTATTTCTCAATTTCATAATTATCCACTAGCATGACCGTAACATTACTACCTTTATATCTCAAAACAATTATCAAGCAACAAATTGATCCTAGTGTTGAATGCTCTTTCTATGATAGTTTTTATTATACCCAACTTGGATGCTCATCATTCTAGGACCAAATTTGTAACCATAGCAACCAAGTTGTTCTAAAAGACTCAAAATAATATAAGTGAAGCATGAGAGACTAGCAATTTCTTCAAAATTAATCCACCGCCATGCTCTAAAAGATATAAGTGAAGCACTAGAGCAAAAATTATCAAGCTCAAAAGATATAAGCGAAGCACATAGCATATTCTAATAAATTTCAATCAAGTAGGCTTCTCCATAAAGGTGCGTACAGCAAGGATGATTGTGGTAGACTAAAAAGCAAAGACTAATATAATACATGACGCTCCAAGCAAAACACATATCATGTGGCGAATAAAAATATAGCTCCAAGTAAAGTTACTAATGAACGAAGACGAAAGAGGGGATGCCTTCCCGGGGCATCCCCAAGCTTAGATTTTTGGCTATTCTTGAATATCTAGGGTGCCATAAGCATCCCCAATCTTAGGCTCTTGCCACTCTTTATTCCATAGTCCATAAAAGCTTTACCCAGAACTTGAAAACTTCACAACACAAAACTCAACAGGAAATCTTATAAGCTCCGTTAGTGAAAGAAAACAAAACCACCACATAAGGTACTGTAATGAACTCATTCTTTATTTATTTTGGTGTTAAACCTACTTTATTCCAAGTTCCCTATGGTTCAAACCCTTACATACTAGCCATAGATGCATCAAAATAAGCAAACAACACACGAAAAACAGAATCTATCAAAAAACAGAACAGTCTGTAGCAATCTGTAACTAATGCAAACTTATGGAACTCTAAATATCCTACCAAAATAGGACGTACTGGACAATTTGTTTATTGATCAGCATCAAAAAGAATCAATGCAAAATCACGTTTCTGTGATTTATTTAATTTTTTATCGTGAGCGCAAAGTTTCTATTTTTCAGCAGAATCAAATCAACTATCATCATAGGTTATCCTATAGGTTTTACTTGGCACAAACACTAAATAAAACATGAAAACACATCTAAACAGAAAGTAGATGCAAAATTTATTACTAAACAGAAACAAAAACAAAAAACACCAAGAAAATTGGGTTGCCTCCCAACTACCGCTATCGTTTAACGCCCCTAGCTAGGCATAAAAGCGAAGATAGATCTAAGTAGTGCCATCTTTGGCACTTAAATTTTTAATGGGGTTATGCTCAGATCTGGGAGGCTCTTTGCGTTTCCCTTCATGCTCGGAGATCTTTTGATCTAAGGCATCCAACCGCTTATTAAAAAGTGCAATCAAGTTATTCATGGGTTGATATTTCCACCAATATTCTTAAGTGGTTCAACAAATTTTTGCAATTCACATAGTTTCTCTAAAATTTGAGTTCCTTCATGAGAGAAGGGTGATCCCTTTTGTAGGGGAAGTACTCCTACTATCCCTTCTATAATTTCATACGCAAAACTAGGATCAACTTCAATAAAACACCCTTTTGCTGTAAAATCAAGGAGTTGTCTATGGGGTAGGGTTAACCCAACATAAAAATTGCGAATTAAAATCTTGAAATCTCCTTCTATAGCGCAACTACGATAGGATTCTAACATCTTGAACCAAGAGTGAAGTGGGGGAGGGTTAACCAAGCATCTTTTAAATTTTCTCCTTGTCTTTATTTGAAGTGAAGAACTTCAAAGTCGAGAGACGAAGGGATAAAAACAGAGCTAGCCATAACGACAAGGCAAACGATCTAACACATGAGCAAACAGAAAAAGGCAAGCGAAAGAGAGAGGAGATTGGGAAAGAGAGGGCAAATAAAATGGCAAGGGTGAAGTGGGGGAGAGGAAAACGAGAGGCAAATGGCAAATAATGTAAATGCGAGGGAGATGAGTTTGTGATGGGTACTTGGTATGTCTTGACTTGAGCGAATACCTCCCCGACAACGGCGCCAGAAATCCTTCTTGCTACGTCTCGAGCTTGCATTGGTTTTCCTTGAAGAGGAAAGGGTGATGCAGCACAATAGCGTAAGTATTTCCCTTAGTTTTTGAGAACCAAGGTATCAATCCAGTAGGAGGCTCCTCACAAGTCCCACGAACCTACACAAACAAACAAAGAACTTGCAACCAACACGATAAAGGGGTTTTCAATCCCTTCACGGCCACTTACAAAAGTGAGATCTGATAGAGATAATATGATAAGATAAATATATTTTTGGTATTTTATAATATAAATGCAGAAAATAAAGATGCAAATAAAAGTAGATTGAAAGCTTATATGATAAAGGATAGACCCGGGGGCCATAGGTTTCATTAGAGGCTTCTCTCAAGATAGCATAAGTATTACGGTGGGTGAACAAATTACTGTCGAGCAATTGATAGAAAAACGAATAATTATGAGATAATCTAGGCATGATCATGTATATAGGCATCACGTCCGCAACAAGTAGACCAACTCCTGCCTGCATCTACTACTATTACTCCACACATCGACCGCTATCCAGCATGCATCTAGAGTATTAAGTTCATAAGAACAGAGTAACGCATTAAGAAAGATGACATGATGTAGAGGGATAAACTCAAGCAATATGATATAAACCCCTTCTTTTTATCCTCGATGGAAACAATATAATACGTGTCTTGCAACCCTTTCTATCACTGGGTAAGAACACCGCAAGATTGAACCCAAAGCTAAGCACTTCTCCTATGGCAAGAAAGATCAATCTAGTAGGCCAAACCAAACCGATAATTCGAAGAGACTTGCAAAGATAACTCAATCATACATAAAAGAATTCAGAGAAGGTTCAAATATTATTCATAGATAAACTTGATCATAAACCCACAATTCATAGGATCTCGACAAACACACCGCAAAAAGAGTTTACATCGAATAGATCTCCACAAGAGAGGGGGAGAACATTGTATTGAGATCCAAAAAGAGAGAAGAAGCCATCTAGCTAATAACTATGGACCCGTAGGTCTGTGGTAAACTACTCACAACTCATCGGAGGGGCTATGGTGTTGATGTAGAAGCCCTCGTGGTGGATTCCCCCTCCGGCAGAACGCCAACGACGGCTCCAAGATGGGATCTCGCGGATACAGAAGGTTACGGTGGCGGAAATATTTCTTCGGTGGCTCCCTGGATGTTTTTGGGGTACGTAGGCTTATATAGGAGGAAGAAGTACGTCGGCGGCCGCCCGAGGGGCCCATGAGATAGGGGGCGCGCCCAGGAGTGGTGGGCGCACCCTCCTATCTCGTGGCCGCTTCGGCTGCTTCTTGGCTTGCACTCCAAGTTCTCCGGATCACGTTCGTTCCAAAAATCACGCTCCCGAAGGTTTCATTCCGTTTGGACTCCGTTTGATATTCCTTTTCTTCTAAATACTGAAATAGGCAAAAAAACAGCAATACGGGCTGGGCCTTCGGTTAGTAGGTTAGTCCCAAAAATTATATAAATGTGTAAAATAAAGCCCATGAACATCCAAAACAGGTAATATAATAGCATGAACAATAAAAAATTATAGATACGTTGGAGACGTATCAATGCTCACATAAAAGTAAAGAATTGAAACACAAAGAGATCATCATGAAGCATATGAATAGCACATTTATGTCTAACCAACTTCCTATGCATAGGGATTTTGTAGCAAACATCTAGGGAGGGTTTTGGAATATTTGGGATTTTATAGGGTAAAGAGGCGGTCCGGCGGGCACCCGAGGTGGGTAGCACCCACCAGGGCGCGCCTGGGCCTCCTGGCATGCCCTGGTGGGTGCTGCTCCCCTCGAGTAGCCCCGAGGTGCTTCCTTAGCCCACTGGCTTTCTTTTGCCCCAAAAAATCCTCCATGAGTTTCGTTTCATTTGGACTCCATTTGATAATGTTTTCCTACGATGTAAAAAAACAAGCAAAAACAGCAACTGGCACTAGGCACTGGGTCAATAGGTTAGTCCCAAAAAATGATATAAAGTTGCTATAAAATGATTGTAAAACATCCAAGAATGGTAATAAAACAACATGAATACTTCATAAATTATAGATACGTTGGAGACGTATCACGCATTAAGTAAGATAAGATGATGTAGAGGAATTAACTCAAGCAATATGATGAAAACCCCGTATTTTTATCCTCGATGGCAACAATAAAATACGTGCCTTGCTTCCCCTACTGTCACTGGGAAAGGACACTGCAAGATTGAACCCAAAGCTAAGCACTTCTCCCATTGCAAGAAAAACCAATCTAGTAGTCCAAACTAAACCGATAATTCGAAGAGACATGCAAAGATATCAAAGCATGCATATAAGAATTCAGAGAAGACTCAAATAATATTCATAGATAATCTGATCATAAATCCACAATTCATCGGATCTCGGCAAACACATCACAAAAGAGTATTACATCGAATAGATCTCCAAGAACATGGTATTGAGAATCAAAGAGAGAGAACAAGCCATCTAGCTACGAGCTATGGACCCGTAGGTTTGTGGTAAACTACTGACGCTTCATTGGAAGTGTAATGGTGTTGATGTAGAAGCCCTCTGTGATCGAATCCCCTTCGGCAGGACGCCAGAAAAGGCCCCTAGATGGGATCTCACGGGTAGAGAAGGTTGCGGCGGTGGAAAAGTGTTTTCGTGGCTCCCCCTGATGTTTTGGGGTATAAGAGTATATATAGGCGAAGGAACTAGGTCAGGAGAGCTCTGAGGGGCCCACAAGGTAGGGGCGTGCCCTACCCCCTGGGCGTTCCCTCCACCCTTGTGGTCGCCTCGTTGAGTCTCCGACTTCATCTCCAAGTCTCCTGGTTTGCTTCTGGTCCAAGAAATATCATCGCGAAAGTTTCATTCCGTTTGGACCCCGTTTGATATTCGTTTTCTGCAAAACTCTAAAACAGGCAAAAAACAGAAACTGGCACTGGGCTCTCAGTTAATAGGTTAGTCCAAAAAATAATATAAAATAGCATACAAATGGATATTAAATATCGAAAACAAATAATATAATAGCATAGAACAATCAAAAATTATAGATACATTGGAGACGTATCAGCAGTCGCACAAGAGAAGAAAAGAGAATCAAGAAGAAGGGAAAAAGGACCTTGCTCGATGCAATAGAGCACCGTGACCTTCTTGTATTCGACACTATCATCTTCAATTTGGCTGTGAACCAAAATGTGTGACATATGTGCTATGACTCCTTTATGTCTATGACTATGTGTTTTGGACTACTCTATGTGCTATAACTCCTTTATGTGTGTATGACTATGTGATTTGGACTACTCTATGTGCTATGTCTCCTTTATGTGTTTTGGAATACTATATGTGCTATTACTTATGATTATGTGACATAGTATGCGAACCACAAAACCTAAAAAGCAGTTGGAATTTGAAATCAACAGACAGTGCAACGCCCAACTGTTAGGCGCTGCACAACACAGTGCAGCACCTGAGCCATAGGCTCTGCACAATGACTTCGTGAAATTTTGCCCCAAAAACCTACTGGAAGCGTTCCGTTGCTCTCCGGTTAGCCGTGTCTAGATGTGCAGTGCCTAAGGGAGAGACGCTACACTAGACAGTGTAGCGCCTCTCCCTTAGGTGTTGCACATCTGGACACGGCTAACCAGAGAGCAACAGAATGCTTCCAGTAAGTTTTTGGAGCAAAAAAATTCAAAGTCAGTGTGCAGCGCCTTTGTGTCAGGCGCTCCACTATGCAGTGCAGCGCCCAATCCTGAGGCGTTGCACTGTCTAGTGCAGTGCCTAAGACCTAGGCGCTGCAAACAAACTTAGAGAATTTCTGCCCCAAAAAACCTACTAGAATGCTTCTATTGCTCTCTGGTTAGCCGTGTCCAGGTGTGTAGCGCCTAAGCGAAAGGCGCTGCACTGCATAGTGAAGCGCCCCTCACTTAGGCGCTGCACATCTGGACACGGCTAACCAAAGAGCAACAGAAGCATTCCAGTAGCCATTCGAGCTGTGCAGCGCCTAAGGGCTAGGTGCCCCACATGTTATGTGCAGTGCCTAGTCCTTAGGCACTGCACATCTGTGTGTCACGTAGGCTTCCCTCAACCCCTCCCACCCACCGCCACCCCACACTCCCCCATCCCACACACAAACCTGAAGCTCCGTGCCTCCCCTCTGCCCCCTCTCTCCCCCTCTCAAATCCTTCTCAAATCTTGCAAATCTGGAGATTTTCTCCATGGCTCTCGAAGCCAACCCCTCCCTTAAGGTAATTTCATCCGATCCCCTTGTTTTCATCCAAAGGAATTGTCATTAGCTCAAGTCTTGCTAGTTTGGGGAAACCCTAGTTGTTGCTTGGATTTGGAAATTTGTGTGGACATTCGTGGGGAAACCCTACTTTTGGCTAGGGTTAGGCATTTGAATGTGTTTATGCATTTACCTCTATACATGTTAATGTGTTGAAATTTGTGGGGAAACCCTAGTTTTATAGGCATGGCTTCATCCAGTTCCATGACGAGGCCACCGTGTGTTAACCAATAAGACATGCCAAACAAGTGGGAGAACACATCTTTGGACAAGGTGAAGGAGAAAGATGTGAACATCCCGCCATGTTGGTGTGGAGATGTTTGCAAGGTGAAGGTGTCCACTGACCGAAAGAAGTCATGAACGGAAGGAAGGAGATATTTTGTATGCCCCAACTATGCTTATGATCATGCACTTCCAACAAACGCCTATGACCAACCACCGGTATGCTAAAGAAGTAACACATTACTCTCAAATGTGTGTCAACACTAAAAAAAATTGTATGCAGTCACCGCCTCCTCTATGCAAGTACTTCACGTGGATAAATAATGAAGTGCCAGAAGATGTCCAAAAGGACCAATATCAAGATTTTCTTAGGCGCCAGCGGCGGTTCGAAGAATTGCTTCGAAGAGGCTTGGAGGAAGAGCGTCGTCAAAATGAGAGGATGGAGCGGAAGAAACGAGAGGAGGAGAGGGCACTCCAAGCGAAACTTGCTCGTGAGGAGGTAATACATCTCCAACGTATCTATAATTTATGAAGTATTCATGCTATTATATTATCATTCTTGGATGTTTTACAACCATTTTATAGCAACTTTATATCATTTTTGGGACTAACCTATTGACTCAGTGTCCAATGCGAGTTGCTGTTTTTTACATTGCAGGAAATCAATATCAAACGGAGTCCAAACACCGCGAAACTTTTTGTGGATTTTTCATGGACCAGAAGACATCCATTGGGCCAGAGCAACACTTGGGAGGGTGCCCTGAGGGGGGCACAACCCACTAGGGCGCGCCTGGCCCCCCAGGCGTGCCCCGGTGGGTTCTGCCCACCTCGGTGGCCTCCCGCACTCCCTCTTCGCCCTATAAATTCTCAAATATTCCAAAAACCCTCGGGGAGAACCTAGATCAGAAGTTCCGCTGCCGCAAGCCTATGTAGCCACCGAAAACCAATTGGTAGCCCGTTCCGGCACCCTGCCGGAGGGGGAGATCATCACCGGTGGCCATCTTCATCATCCCGACGGCCACCACGATGAGAAGGGAGTAGTCCACCCTCGAGGCTGAGAGTTTTTACCAGTAGCTATGCGTTTAATCTCTCTATATCGTGATCTTAAGATGTCACGATCTTGATATATCATGGGCTTTGTTAACATAGATGGACCATATGATGTTTATCCCCTCTGTACTCTTGTTGTGATGAATTGAATCTTTACCCTTTGAAGTTTTGTCTTGTTGGATTAAATGTTCAGATCTGAGAACACATGATGTATGTCTTGCGGTATGAATACTTGAGGTGACAATGGGGTATCATATTGATTCACTTGATGTATGTTATGGCACTCAACTTGTGGATTCCCGAGGTGACATTGGGGTAATCTATGCATAGGGGTTGATGCACATTTTTATTAGCTTTTCTTTGGTAGAAACTTTGGGGTCTCCTTGTTGTTCTTTGTTTGGATTGAATATTATGATCATGAAGTTCTTTGATGCATATCGGAGAATTAACTCACAGATACTTGTTGTGACATTGGAGTATCTAGGTGACATTAGAGTTGGTTGATGTGTGTCATATGTTGTTATTTTAGTACGAACTCTTGGTTAGATTGATCGTAAAGAATAGCTTTGTGTTATTTTAGTATGAACTCTAAGATAGATTGATCGGAAAGAATAGCTTTGAGGTGGTTTCGTACCCTACAACAATTTCTATCTTTTGTTCTCCGCTAATAGGAACTCAGGAGTGATTCTTTATTGCACTTTGAGGGATAATCATATGATCCAACTATGTTAGCATTGGTGAGGGATTGCACTAGTGAAAGTATGCACCCTAGGCCTCATTTTCCATCATTGCAATACCGTTTGTGCTCCGTTTTAATATTTACTACCTTGTTGTTTTTTTATTGTTCACACTACAAAAACTCATATCTACTATCCATACTACACTTTTATCACCATCTCTTCGCCGAACTAGTGCACCTATACAATTTGCCATTGCATTGGGTGTGTTGGGGACACATGAGATTTCTTGTATTTGATTGCAGGGTTGCTTGATAGAGACTATCTTCATCCTACGTCTCCCACGGATTGATAAACCTTAGGTCATCCACTTGAGGGAAAATTGCTACTGTCCTACAGAACTCTGCGCTTGGAGGCCCAACACGAGTCTACAAGAATAAAGTTGCATAGTAGACATCAGGAGGAGAGGGCAAGAAAGCTTGCAAAGGCTCGTGAGGCGTAAGAGGAGGATGAGGCACGTGACAAGAAGGGGAAATGGCCTCGCTCAACTCAGTACGGACTTTGCTTTGGTGCACTCGTCATGGAACCGCACATACCCATGCCGTATTTTTCATGAACTATCTTCTAGGGCAAGAAGCCATTTGTCATCAACTATCTCATAGAAAGCCTAAATTTGTCATTTCTAATGAATATGTCGTGGACTATCTTATAGACCTAATTTGTAATTTCTAATGAATGTGTTGTGGTTGTAGACATAATTTGGCTAGGGTTAGACATTTGAATGTGTTTTCATGGACTATCTTTGGAATCATACAAGAAGTGCTCCTGTTTTTGCAGTTTTGCAGTTAACAGTAATGCAGCGCCAGGGGTCAGGCGTTGCACACTGACTTAGGATTTTTTTGGCACGATAAGCTGCTGCAAACCTTCTGTTGCCCTCTGGATCCACATCCAGATGTGCATCGCCGAGGCCTCAGGCTACTGTGCAGCGCCTGAGGCCTAGGCGTTGTAGTATTGTTAACTACAAAACTGCAAAAAATAGAAGTCATTGAAAACAATTTCAATTCGCTTGAATATCACAGCACTTACAATAACTTGAACTTCACACCAATTTGAACAAACACAAGTAATAACTTGAACATCACATCATTTAAGACAATTCAAACATAACTACAAGTTCGCGAACACAAGTAGCACACTACTAAGAGTTCACCACATATCACATAACCTCACGAGTTCATCAACCTAATGAAAAGGCGACAAGTTCGGTTTCATAATGAAAAAGACAACGACTAACGCGTTCCGCGCGTGTTCCTACTGCCACGCCTGGTGGTTATCTTCTTCCTCCTGGTAGGAGGAGCCTCCTCTTCCTCCTCTTCCTTCTCTGCCTCATCATCCAAGCTCTCCATCCGCAAGCTCCGTACGACCACCTTTCGTTTGCCTCTGTTGTCATAGTCGGTGGGCGTGAACCGGCATATGGGTTGCCTAGGCTTCAACATGTATGCGGACTGAACTTGAGCGTCCGCCAAAGTCATGTCATCATCAAGGTCATCAACCTACCACACAATCAAACAACATGGTAAAGACCGGCGTCGTAATCAAGTGACAATTACATCTCTTGGGTGACCGCGCCCTCATCATCCACATAAGCATATGAGGAACTCACATCGTCCCCCTGATGGTGAGATAAGGGGTTCGATGGTGTACCAGACCTAGAGGCAGATGGTTCATCATATTCTATGTGGCAACAAGCGAGAAGGTTCGATAACCTCCTTAACTTCTGGGTCTGATGATGTAACATGAACAAGTGTATAAGATACCAAATCCGCAACATACGTAACATGGACACCTAAGTGTGATATGTACCTTGAGGAATTTTTATAGTGGACCTTCATCATTGCCTTCTCCAACCGGTGTCTTCTCCAGAATAGACTGGCTTTCATCAGCCGCTTTCTTGATCTGGTTGCGCTGCGGATGAGAACGAAGTAACACGTTAGCCATTCAAACATGTGTAATACGACCAACGGGAAAGTAAATAAGGGAACACTTTACCACATAGTTAATCACCGGAACAGCAGGGACTCCTAACCCTTCCCTAAGATTTTTGTTGTATTGCTTCTTTGATAGATCCTCAAAGTTTGCGGGGTATTCAAGAATATCCTCATTGTATGCCGGTGGGCATATCTCAACTCAAGCATTTTCAAGAAACCATCATAGGTAGTTATCGAAAGCAAGTGAGCTATGCTCACGAAGCTGGGCGCCTACACTTTTACGAGCTTGCTCCACACTAAGATGGAAACGGGTAACATACGATGAATGATGCTTGTCCCAATACATTATCTTCCGCTGCCTTCTCCTCTCCAACCTGCATGGTAGAAAACCAAACATTAGCACAATCAATAAGGAGTGGCGATGCTAAGTCAATACGGTTCATGCTCTCTTACCTATGAAGTGCTTTGTCTGTGTCCACTTAGGGAGTCCTGGACAAGGGGGTGTCCGGATAGCCGGACTATCATCATCGGCCGGACTCCAAGACTATGAAGATACAAGATTGAAGACTTCGTCCCGTGTCCGGATGGGACTTTCCTTGGCGTGGAAGGCAAGCTTGGCGATACAGATATGTAGATCTCCTACCATTGTAACCGACTCTGTGTAACCCTAGCCCTCTCCGGTGTCTATATAAACCGGATGGCTTTAGTCCGTAGGGAGAACAACAATCATACCATAGGCTAGCTTCTAGGGTTTAGCCTCCTTGATCTCGTGGTAGATCTACTCTTGTAATACCCACATCATCAATATCAATCAAGCAGGACGTAAGGTTTTACCTCCATCAAGAGGGCCCGAACCTGGGTAAAACATCGTGTCCCTTGTCTCCTGTTACCATCCGCCTAGACGCACAGTTCGAGACCCCCTACCCGAGATCCACCGGTTTTGACACCGACATTGGTGCTTTCATTGAGGGTTCCTTTGTGTCGTCACCGATAGGCTCGATGGCTTCTTCCATCATCAACAACGACGCAGTCCAGGTAAAAGACCTTCCTCCCTGGACAGATCTTCGTATTCGGCGGCTTTGCACTGCGGGCCAATTCGCTTGGCCATCTCGAGCAGATCGAAAGCTACGCCCCTAGCCGTCAGGTCAGATTCAGAAGTTTGAACTTCACGGCTGACATCCGCGGGGACTTGATCTTCGATGGATTCGAGCCACAGCCAAGCGCGCCGCACTATCACGACGGGCATGACTTAGCTCTGCAGCCGGACAGTAACCTGGAGGCCGCACACGAGTCCGCTCCGATCTTCAATTCGGAGCCGGCTGCGCAGATCGGGGATGGGTGGCTAGACACCGCCTCGGGGGCTGCAACCTCTACGGCGATAGAGCCGAACACTGACCTAGTCCCTCATGAAGCTCGTGACTCCGAGGTGCCGGACTCCTCGCCAAACTCTGAACCTCCCGCGCCCCCTCCAATCGAATCTAATTGGGCGCCGGTAGTGGAGTTCACCGCTGTGGACATCTTTCAACACTCACCTTTCGGCGACATCTTGAGTTTGCTAAAGTATCTCTCGTTATCAGGAGAGCCCTGGCCGGACTGCGGTCAGGACGGTTGGGGTACGGACGACGAAGAAATTCAAAGCCCACCCACCACCCACTTGGTAGCCACTATCGACGATATAACCGACATGCTAGACTTCGACTCCGAAGACATCGACGGTATGGACGATGATGCCGGTGACGACCAAGAACCAGCGCCTACTGGGCACTGGAAAGCCACCTCATCATATGAAATATACATGGTGGATACACCAAAAGGAAGTGACAACGAGGAACAACGGGACGTGGCGAAGTGCAACTCCCCCAACAAACAACCGAAACAGCGACGCAAGTGCCGCCTGAAGTCCCGCCTCGATAACAACGGCACCCATACTGACCCAGCCTTAGAGCAGGGTGAAGCGGTGGACGACGAACATGCCACCAAGCAACCATCCAAACAGGATGGATTGGACAAGCAACCCATCCCTGACGAAAACAACAGTCCAGACGATCTCACGCCCGACAAACCACCGGAGCATAAGAACCTTCATAAACGGCTCGTCGCCACTTCAAGAAGTCTGAAGAAGCAAAAGCGGAAGTTCAAAACAGCGGAGGACACACGCAGAATGAGATGGAGCAAAGTACTCAATACCACAGATAAATACAGCAATAGTCAACAGGCGAAGAGCTACCCGAAGCGCAAGTTGTTGCCCGAATTTGACGATGAGGTCGTAGAGCCCCCACAGTCAAAAAACAAAAACGCTGCCTGGACGGATAGACAACCAGATGACAGGCTAAGAGCGGCAAGGGGCGCCGCACACAAGCCGGCATACGATCCACATAAAGATCCTTGCAAAAAAGATGGCCCGGTTAGGTCCATCTATGGGCCAAAAAAGAAGACTCCAGGGAGCAATACAACCCGCCGAATATTTAAAGACAACGGCACACCTAAATACAGGGGCGTCGCACACCCACTATGTTTCACCGATGAGGTACTGGACCATGAATTTCCAGCGGGATTCAAACCCATCAACATAGATGCATATGACGGAACAACAGACCCCGGAGTCTGGATTGAGGACTATATCCTACACATACATATGGCCAGAGGAGACGATCTCCATGCCATAAAATACCTACCCCTCAAGCTCAAAGGGCCAGCTCGGCATTGGCTCAAAAGCCTCCCAGAAAACACCATTGGAAGTTGGGAAGAGCTCGAGGATGCGTTTCGAGCAAATTTTCAGGGGACTTATGTCCGCCCTCCGGATGCAGACGATTTAAGTCACATAACTTAACAGCCCGGAGAGTCAGCAAGAAAATTCTGGAACAGGTTCCTCGCCAAAAAGAACCAAATAGTTGACTGTCCGGACGCCGAAGCCTTAGCAGCCTTTAAGCACAACGTCCGAGACGAATGGCTCGCCAGACACCTCGGTCAGGAAAAACCAAGAACGATGGCCGCACTAACAAGCCTCATGACCCGCTTTTGCACGGGGGAAGACAGCTGGCTGGCTAGATGCAGCACCAGCAACCCGAGTACATCCGAAGTCAGGGATGGAAATGGGAAATCACAACGCAGAAAAGATCAGCGCCGGAATAAGGAAAATGGCCCAAATAGCACGGCGGTCAACGCTGGATTCAAAAGCTCTCGGCCGAATAATAAAACACTGCCCCTCAAGGACAACATTGATGAGCTATCCTACCTAAACAAAATTTTGGATAGAATATGTCTAATACATAGTACCCCCGGGAAGCCTGCAAACCATACCCACAGAGATTGTTGGGTCTTCAAGCCGTCCGGCCGAGTTAACGCCGAACGCAAGGGGTTCGACACACCAAGCGAAGACGACGAACCCCACAAGCAGCACGCCGGAAAACAGAAGACTTTCCCACTAGAAGTCAAAACAGTGAACTCACTCCATGTGATAACACGGAAACATAGTGCGGCACCTGCTATACCAGGACACCATCCGCAGAATGGGGATAGACCCTACCGAAACTCACCATAGCAGCACTTCCTTCAAAGGAGTGACACCTGGCCTTTACGCCAAATATACAGGCTCTGCACTACTAGAGGTCGTGTTCGGTTCATCCGACAACCTCCATCGCGAAAAGCTCATTTTCCATATCGCCCCATTCAAAAGTAGCTATCAAGCACTACTGGGACGTGAAGCATTCGCCCACTTTAACGCAATACCGCATTACGCGTCTCTTACGCTTAAAATACCTGGTCCATACGGCATAATCTCAGCAAAGGGTAAATCTGAGTGTTCCTCGACCACGGAAAACGTGAGACTGCTTTGACAGCCGCACACTAATCCGACCTTGCTGGTCAAAGCCCTAAAACAGGTCATTCAGACCTTGGACACGGTTAGGCGAGTCCGGCATAAATGAACAAGGGGCTTCACCACCGCATACCCCTTTACAAGGGGCTGCACGTACAAACAATGAGAGCCAATAAAGCTCAAATTCATCATACTTTATTTTAACTACACCTTTTGCACGATACTTTTCCAAACTAAGTTCTTCTGTTTTACAGATGAAGCACGTGCTACACCCATCCATGATACAGCACAACGGAGACACAGGCGCAGACGTGCAGCAGGGACCCGTTACAAGGATTCTTTTCAGATTAAGACCCTGCGTAAACCTTTCTTACAGTCTCTTGTTGATACACATCCCCCGGTTTCTTACCATAACCGAGGAGGAGGCTGGCGTTTTGGCATCGGCCGCGTCAGAAGTTCCCGCCCGTACCTGGACACTAGGGGCATAGGGCATTGTCATGCCCGGTATCATAAAGACCGAACACCTCAGGGAGTGTTCAGCATCTCGAGTTAGGCCTTATATGCATCAGCTCCGAATCATGTCTTTGGTCAAATGTTGGGTTTTCCCGGCTCCTGTGTTTTGCTGCCTTACGTTCCGCATCATCGGCTAACGTGGCACCAGGAGAACTACTGCGATTGTGCCCCGGTTCGGCCGGCCGAGCACCTCAGTAGAGAAAGCCGAAAACTGACTGTCATGATATAGCGAGAGACTGGTCAACCACTCGATCGACTACTGGATTGTTTAGAATTCCTCCGCTTTGACGAAGGACCGCTTCCCGGTCAGGCACATACGCGCCCCGAGTTCGGAGAAGCACGGTGCCTCTAGGGGCTATATAGTAGCCCCACCTTCGAGCTCCTATGGCTAAGTGAAAGTGATAAAGCATTATAGTCCGGTTGCCTAGTTTGCTATGCTATCACCTCCTTCAAAGGACCAAGACATTGGATTAAGTGTGAAAAAGCGCTTTTCTTTTTGCAAACACCCCCGCACCATGTGCGTGGAGGCTGAAGCCAAAGACGGCCATCTTTCAGGTTATACATACACGGCCGCACAGGAGATAGTTCAATACTTGAACGCACATGTATAAAAAGTTATTGCATTATAAACATGATCTCATAAATCATACACGTCATTTGAACATAACATCTTTCGAGCACTGCGACTCTATTAAACGAGCGCCCTGCAGGACTTCCTCAAAATAGTGCTCGGCGGGTAATCGGCCTTTGTCTGAACCCCGGGATGCAACAGCAGTGGCATCCATCTCCGCCCAGTATGTCTTAACACGGGCGAGAGCCATCCGTGCACCTTCTATGCATGCCGACCGCTTCATCGCCTCGATATGCGGCACCGCCCGAAGGAATCGCTGCAACAAGCCAAAATAACTCTGAGGCTTGGGCCTTTCCGGCCACAGATGAGCGACCACACTTGTCATGGCAAGTCCGGACAATCTATTCAACTCAGCCCACTCAGCCAGCCGGTCAGTCAACGGAAGTGGACGCTCCGGACTATGGAATTGAGACCAAAAAAGCTCTTCCATTTTGTGATCCTTCTGGCTTCGGAAGTGCACGACCGCGTCCGCCGCACTCGCCGCCAAATCCAGATAAGGATCCTCCGCACCACACAATTGGCCCAACTGAGCATACTTCGGATCCGTGAACTTCCTACGGAGCAGAAAGGGCTTTCCAGCCGCAATATCTCCGGCCTGACGCAGTTCCTCCTTCATAGCCCGCATCACACTACGGGCATCCTTGGCTTCGGCGGCGGCCCTCTTCAGGTCATCTTGCTCCGCTCGGCGTTCTCTTTCAAGAACCTCATAGCGGTCGGTAGCATCTTTTAACTTCACGGCCATTCTGGCCATCTCCTCCCTGCTTTGGCAGTGAGCAGCCTTTTCGACTTTTAGCTCTTCCGCTGCCTTCAAGGCAGCCGCATCACTTTTTCTGGCTTGCTCCTTGGCTCGAGCAAGCTCTGCTCGAAGGTCTTCCACAGCAGCGGCACCATCTGCATCAAGCATACAAATTGTAAGGAACAGGCATCAGCTCCCTTACTAAGTGGCCGCGGAGCAACCACCTACCTTGTGACTCGTTAAGTCGTTTATTGACTAGCGCAATGTCCGCATCCGCAACGTCGAGTTGCCGCTTCAGCTCGGCAATTCCATCGGTCCGGCTGGCCACCGAACGTTCCGCCACCTTCATAAGAAAGGCGACATCCTATAACTGAGATTATGACCCTCGGCACGTTGTCGCTTTCGACAGCATACCAAGTCTCAGGGGCTACTATCTATACAGGGTGCACTCCATGTGCAAAACTGTCAAAAGGTATGTCATTTTTTGCGTACCTCAAACCCCGTCAGCAAACTTCCGGCGGCCTCATACAACCCGCTCTCGGCGGATGAAATCCTTTCAATCACCATACTCATTAATGTGCGGTGATCTTCTGAGATAGACGCCCTCTTGAGCAAATCCTGCAGCTCCACCGGCCGTACTCCAGTGGGTGCCGAACTCCCCGGCCCTGCCGGACTCGGGGAGACCCTCCGTGACGACACCTCAGGGTCGTCCGCCCCTTCCGACGGGGCGGCAGATGGAGGCGTTTCGCTCTCCATCATCTCCGGGCGAAGGTCCCCCGAAGATGAGCTCTGCTGAGATAGGCTGAGATCTGAACTACAAGGTGAAAACTTCGGTTACCCTTAAAAATAAAGTAGGGGTGTCCCCTATTACAAAATTCCCCCTTTTTTACTTACGGCTTGCTAGAGGGCTGATTCCTCTGGGGAGACTGTGCGGCCGGGGCTCTCCCCTGCACAGGACCTTCCGGTGCGGATTTCTTTCCCCGCTTTGAGGCCTTGGCCTCCGGATCTTCGGATGCGGTACTCTTCTCCCCCTGGAGGGAGGGATTCTCGATTCCCCCCTTACTAAAAGCCTCCTTGGCAGAGGTGGTAGTTTCCCTGTGCCCCCCTTCGCCCTCCTCCGAAGGTGCAACCTCCAACATTTTGATTAACACGGGATCCGGCGTGATCTCAGGGAGGGGGGCCGGACACCGTATCAGTTTTGCTTGCGCTATCCACTCCTGTCCAAGGGATAGCTGGTTAAAAGGCAAAACCCATGATAAATAAACGGACAATATGTCCGGACATAGGGCTACTTACTTGAGTATCTGGGTGATTGCAGCTCAGGCCAGCATCCTCGGTCAAGTCCGGACGCATCTCTTGCGGTCCGAGGAACAATTTGTACATCTCCACGGGTGTCAAACCCATGAAGTGTTGGAGAGCTCGTGTCACCTCCGGATTAAATTCCCACAGGCGGAGGGGGCGACGTTTCTAGGGTAGAAGGCGCCGAATCAGCATAACCTGTGCCACTACGACCAGATTGATCTCCCTTTCTTGGAGGTCTCGAATCCGGTCCTGCAACAGGGGTACGTCTTTGGAAGGCCCCCAGTCAAGCCCCTTGTTGACCCATGATGTCAGCCGTTGTGGAAGGCCGGGCGAAAGACGGGCGGCGGCTTCTGCCTGCTGCCCCTGGGAGCGGTGATATAGAACCACTCCTGTTGCCACAAGCCGAGCTCCTCCTGAAAAGAGCCCTCGGGCCATGGAGCATCGGCCCTCTTGCTTATAACCGCCCCTCCGCACTCCGCCTGATGCCCCTCAATCATCTTCGGCTCCACGTTGAAGGTTTTGAGCCACAAGCCGAAGTGAGGGGTAGTGCGGAGGAAGGCTTCACAGATGACAATGAATGATGAGATGTGGAGGATGGACTCCGGAGCCAAGTCATGGAACTCCAGCCCATATTAAAACATGAGCCCCCTCACGAAGGGATCCATCGGGAAGCCTAAACCCCGACGGAGGTGAGACACGAACACGACGCTCTCGCCGGGCTCAGGAGTAGGAATAACTTGCCCTCGGGCAGGCAACCTATGCGAAATCTCGTAGGTTAAGTACCTGGCGTCTCTCAGCTTTAGCACGTCCTCTACCGTGACGGAGGAGGGCATCCACCGGCCTCGTAGGTCAGAGCCGGACATTGTCGAAGGTCGAAAGTACCTGAGTCTGGAGCCCTGGGTGTTGGAACTCGGGGCGAGGGGTGGATTCGATTGAGGATTGAAGAAAAAGAACGGGCCTTGGTCTCATTATAAAGAGGGAGAATACCAAGAGCCGTCCCCGTGACCCGCTTTCGATGGAGGAGGCGTGGCAACGGGCGCGGTTGGGTTACCCACGTCTGTATTGATGGGAATCCCGGAATAAGGGGAACACGATCTCTGCTTTGACAAGACGTGCCAAGGGAACCGCTTCGCTAAACACGCTGAGGTGGTACAATAAAAACGATTCGAGTAAAGGCTTGGTAGTGGTGTGACGTCACGCCATGAAATACGTCAGCAGATTGAACTTGTGTAAATATTATTCTCTCTACGGTGGTATGTGGAGTTTATTTTGCAGAGCCGGACACTATCCTGGTGTTCACAATCTTCTATAAATTATTCGGAGAAGGAACCCGCCTTGCAATGCCGAAGACAACATGCGCGCCGGACTCATCATCATTGAAGCCTGGTTCAGGGGCTACTGAGGGAGTCCTGGACTAGGGGGTGTCTGGATAGCCGGACTATCATCATCGGCCGGACTCCAAGACTATGAAGATACAAGATTGAAGACTTCGTCCCGTGTCCGGATGGGACTTTCCTTGGCGTGGAAGGCAAGCTTGGCGATAAGGATATGTAGATCTCCTACCATTGTAACCGACTCTGTGTAACCCTAGCCCTCTCCGGTGTCTATATAAATCAGATGGCTTTAGTTCGTAGGGAGAACAACAATCATACCATAGGCTAGCTTCTAGGGTTTAGCCTCCTTGATCTCGTGGTAGATCTACTCTTGTAATACCCACATCATCAATATCAATCAAGCAGGACGTAGGGTTTTACCTCCATCAAGAGGGCCCGAACCTGGGTAAAACATCGTGTCCCTTGTCTCCTGTTACCATCCGCCTAGACGCACAGTTCGGGACCCCCTACCCGAGATCCGCCGGTTTTGACACCGACATCCACCCATTCCGACGGGTGAGGCTGGAACAGACCAAACTGACGATACACGTGATGTGGCAAATGAAGCTCAACCGCCTAGTTGCATATCAGTGGGCACCGCATAAGCCAAAGATCCCTATCCCACAATCACATCAGGTTGAGGACAAACTCATCGGTGAACCCTACTGTGCCACTGGCGCCATATGGCTGCCATTCCACCTATGAAATAGGACAACAACACAATTGATGACAAGTTATCAGGCAAGCATGACAAATGACTCATGTAATGTCCTCGTTACCTGCTTACGCGTAATCGTGTCCAACTCGGCGATGTACTTTTGCTACATGAGATTGACATCGTTCGTCATCTCGGATACCACATCCCACTTGTAAGCCCAAGTGGGGCATCGTAATTCTTCATCTTCATCCCAAGAATTAAAGTTGACGCTCTTCATGCGTCCAACAAGCAGATGCTCCCAGCTCCATACAGAAAGTAGAAGCAAATTACTACCAATGCATGCACTATCTGTGATCCTACAACACGAATCATCCAACTGCATATAAAAGAAAACAATGTTAACTTAACAGCAAGGTTGCATTACTAATGAAGAAATGAATTGATAACAAAACAAACCAACTACCTGTCGGTACAAGTAGGCAAGAGTCGATGAACCCCAACTCCATCTGCTATCAAAGATGGCCAACGCCTTCAGCCACATCCATGGAGTGTTCTTGCCTGTGGCGTCAGGAAAAGAAAGTCCTCGAGATAACGTACCACATATAGACACGAGCATCTGTCTGGATCACATCATCAGTGGCATCCACGGGGAAATGAGCAAAGTTTGCTTGAATCCATGAGAAAGCAGCTCTGTCTGCTTTCCTTTCCTTCTTCTTCTTCTCTTGTCCTCCCTCTACATTAGCCTCAGCCTCGGTAGGAGCCATACCGATAAGAGCAGTCATCTGCTAGCGCCACCCATCAGAATTGGTGCTCATACATAGAGGCCTCTCGTCGATAGGAAGACCGGTGATCAAGGAGACATTCTAGAGCGTCACGGTCATCTCCCCAGTCTGAAGATGGAAACTGTGTGTCTCCAGCCTCCACCGATCAGAAAGAGAGGACACCAGTGGAGCGTTGAGGTTCGGCATGGACCGGCTGATGAAGTGAATCCACAGGAGGAGTCCTGTCTGCTGGATGTAGGGTGTCTACCGCTCATCATAGGGCATGGCAGCACCAGAGACCCCGTGATACCGAATCTTCAGAGGTTCAAACTTCTACAAAAAAACAAGTAATGACAAATCTTAGGGCATGTCAATTTCAACTAAAGGAAAATTTGCAAAAAAATAGATTACTCATTATTACCATCCCCTTTTCGCGCATCATGTAGGCCCGGTGTTGTGTGTCATGGGCATCATTGAGAAGGCAAACCATCCTTACAAAGTTCAAACAATAAACATATATGAGTTCATCTCAAATATCAGTATACACTAAACATCTCATATGTGTTCATCTAAACATCTCATATGTATTCATCTACAAGAATCTCAACATCTCCTTCTCACACAATGAATAAATGATTTACAATATTCATTTGAAAAATTCTCATATATATCTCTTGTGTCATATGTGTTCATCTCAACATCTCATGTTTCAAATAAACTCAACATCTCATATATATCTAAAAAAACTCAACATCTCATATATAGCTACAAAACTCAACATCTCATAATTATCTACAAAACTAGGCATCTCATATATATCTAAAAAACTAAACAATCTAGGGTTTCACTAACAAGAATCATATATTTTGAACTAATGAACAATACTAGGGTAGTACCACTATGACTACACGTCCTAAATCACAACACCCAATCTTGGACAAATAAAGATCCAAACCAAGGAAATCAAGGGTTCCACCCAATCTTGGACAAATCTCCAAAATGACAACGAATTTACGGAAGAAAAGAAAGGGAACGGAGGAGTTTAACTAGTAGGAGGGATTAGAGATCGATTCCACAGCTGAAATCTCTAGATCTGAGAGGGGTGTTGTCGGTGTCAAAACCGGCTGATCTCGGGTAGGGGGTCCCGAACTGTGCGTCTAGGCGGATGGTAACAGGAGACAAGGGACACGATGTTTTACCCAGGTTCGGGCCCTCTTGATGGAGGTAAAACCCTATGTCCTACTTGATTGATATTGATGGTGTGGGTATTACAAGAGCAGATCTACCACAAGATCAAGGAGGCTAAACCCTAGAACCTAGCCTATGGTATGATTGTTGTTCTACGGACTAAAGCCATCCGGTTTATATAGACACCGGAGAGGGCTAGGGTTACACAGAGTCGGTTACAATGGTAGGAGATCTACATATCCGTATCGCCAAGCTTGCCTTCGACGCCAAGGAAAGTCCCATACGGACACGGGACGAAGTCTTCAATCTTGTATCTTCATAGTCTTGGAGTCCGGTCGATGATGATAGTCCGGCTATCCGAACACCCCCTAGTCTAGGACTCCCTCAGTAGCCCCTGAACCAGGCTTCAATGACGATGAGTCCGGCGCGCATGTTGTCTTCGGCATTGCAAGGCGGGTTCCTTCTCCGAACAATTTATAGAAGATTGTGAACACCAGGATAGTGTCTGGCTCTGCAAAATAAATTCCACATACCACCGTAGAGAGAATAATATTTACACAAGTTCAATCTACTGACGTATTTCGTGGCGTGGCGTCACACCACTACCAAGCCTTTACTCGAATCGTTTTTATTGTACCACCCCAGCACGTTTAGCGAAGCGGTTTCCTTGGCACGTCTTGTCGAAGCAGAGATCGTGTTCCCCTTATTCCAGGATTCCCATCAATACGGATGTGGGTAACCCAACCGCGCCATTGATTGCGGCGCTTGGGGGATAAGCGAGTTTTATCAGGCCGGTGGGGACGCGTGTTTCCATCCGCCCATATAAGGGGATAAAGATCCAACTCTTTTACCTGCACCTTCTTCCTCCTTGGCTTATCCATCTCCGTGAACCCGAGCTCCAGCTCCCAAGTCTGCACATCTCACCTCAACCTTCTCCAACTATGTCCGTAGCGGGAGGCAAGTGGATGGCCTCCTCCGTTACGGAGGGGCACATCCAGAAGCTGCGCAGCGCCGGATATCTGTCCAGCGACATCGCGCACTGGCTCCCCGACGAGGGACAGCTCATTCCCACCCCCAGGCCCCATGAGAGGGTAATATTTCTTCCCCATTTCCTTCGCGGACTGGGCTTCCCACTCCATCCCTTTGTCCGGGGGCTCATGTTCTACTACGGCCTGGATTTCCATGATCTGACCCCGAATTGTATCCTCAATATCTCGGCGTTTATCGTCGTGTGTGAGGCCTTCCTCTGCATCCAGCCCCACTTCGGCTTGTGGCTCAAGACCTTCAGTATCAAGCCGAAGGTGGTAAAGGGCAGCCAAGTGGAGTGCGGAGGCGCCATGGTGGGCGAGATGCTCAACGTTACTTGGCTTGAGGGCACTTTCGTGGAAACCATTAAGGGGTGGCAATTGGGGTGGTTCTACATCACCGAGCTGCGTGACCCTGAATGGGCAGCGGCCCTCGAATTCAGATCTGGCATCCCCATACGGCTCACCTCCTGGAAAGAGAGCGGCCGGACATGGGGTGATTCAGAGGAGCTGACCGGGCTCCAAGCCTGCATCAAAAAGCTGGTGAACAAGAAGCTCAAGCTTGTCATGCTTGTCCGTCGGATTCTCCCATGCCAACGACGGGGCTTCAGTATGTGGGAGTTCGATCCGGCGCAGCACCAGACTTTGAGCAGGCTCTTCGACACCGTACGAAGATGTCTGGAAGGTGCTGTTTAAAGGTGCCGAGGCCCCCGCATCCGCTACCGAAGATCGCGGATTCAGCTCGCAGCACCCGGCTAGCGAGGTAAGTGATTTTGCCCTTTATGGGACACTTATTTTCCATAGTTTGACTCTATGCGGGATCTAAACTCCCTCTCCTTTGACAGGACTGGCTGAAGAAGCCTGAACAGACTATCTGTCCGGCCCCATTGCCAGAGGACCCAGCGGACGCCCGCTTAACGGGGCTGCTGGCTCCGGCACCCCACGTTAGGGGTGGGCAAAAAAGACCGAGGACCGAAAACCGCACCGAAAAACTAGGACCGAAGCCGATTAAACCGAAAACCGAAAATTCGGTGCTCTGTTCGGTACTGAACTAGAGAAAACCGAATTCCATTCAGTGATATCGGTTTCCATGCACGATGCATCGAAGTAACCGAAAACACCGAACTGCAGGTTAAAAAGTGAATGAGCCCAGAAGCCCAACAAAGAAAAGTGGCCCAGCAGGCCGACATCCTTCACACACATCGTATTGGATCCATAGAAAAGGATCGTACTTCCACACAAGGATGACACACCAAGGGACTCCCAATTCCCCAATCCTAACCTAGCCGCCATGCTTCCTCCTGCCCTCATCCCCAGTAGACGGCAGCACACCAGCGCCACAGTAGCTTGACCGCCTCGCAGCCAGCGCGAGGCAGCTTATTTCTTTCATCCCCTCGTATCTTCTTGTTCCACTGGATTGCATATTTCTCCCTTTATCTCTTTTATCACCGACTGAGAATTGTTTGTTTACTTTGTTCATCCCTTGACGAGAAGTTGAGTACTGCAGTAGTACACAGGCATGCTACCGCTAGGAAGATTTGTTTTTGCGTTCTTCCTTTCTTCCACCGCTCATTTTTTCTGTCAATTTTCTTTCTTCCATCACCTGGAAGCCCTGCTATTAAACATGTTTGGTTTCCTTGGGTTAAAACCGATAGCCGAACCAAACTTTCGGGGCACCGAATTGTCGGTCAGTTGATTTCCTATTACCCGAGAGGTTAGCATTTTCTAAGAACCGAAATTGTAAAAGGACCGAAACACCGAACCGTTCCGTTCGGGGGAACCGAATGCCCAGCCCTACCCCACGTGGTGCCGGAGAAGAAGGCCAAGAAGAAGGCCATGGGCACTCGGAAGAGTTCCCGTTTTCAGGGGTTATCGGACGATGACTCCGAGGCAGACTCGTCCCACAAAGGCGAGAAGGAGAAGAAGAAGGCCTCTCCCCCAGCGGGGGGAGGGAAGAAAAGGAAGGCTTCCCCAACGAGGGAGGCCGAAGGATCCAAGAAGGGAAAGACTGTTCCCCCAGACTGCTCCGCTAACGCCAGTGATGACGACGAGGATTGGCCTCCAAGGGCCAAGCCCCTGGCGAGATCGTAAGTATCCGGACTCCCGGATAAATTCATGGTTTTTCTTTTCGCCACATAGTGTCTTTCTAATGCCGCATACAACCCTGCAGTCCGCCCAAGGATGATTTTCTCGCTTCGTCGAGCGGGTCCTTGGGTGCGTCGGATATGGATTCCCTGCCGACCGCCTCCACCCCTCGTGATGCGGATGATGCCGAGGTGGGATCCCGGGACGGGACCCGCCAGGAGGAGGAGGCCCTGGAGGTGCCGCGGGGCAACCTCCCGGATTTTGCACCGGACTCCGCACCGGAACCTGAAGTGGCTCCAGAGTCCGGCGGGCGGCCCCTTCGTAAGAAGGGCAAGACCGCGACGCCGGTGGCCTCTGTCCAACCGGAGGCGCCGGATAGCTTGCTGGAGGCATTCAACGGCGCCTCCATTGAAGAGGAACACCGCACCTTCATGAGTGCGGTGATTCAGAAGGTTCAGCTCGCCAAGAGCGGGCTGACCGAAGCCTGCAGCAGCCTTCTAACAGGCTTTGAGGTAAGAATTTTGATATACGTAGAATAGTACCGCATAGACAGTAGCCCCTGATGCTCGGTTCGGTATTCGGAAAGAAAAGCCGGACTGAGGATCTAAAAAGATGTACGCAGGAGTCATATATAAAAAATATGTCAATATGGGATTGCAGGCTATGCTGCTAACCTCTGCCGCACTGACTGCGGAGGTCAATGCTTTGAAGCAAAGCCTCGACCGGTCCGAGAACGAGCTCGGCCGTGCCAAGAAGCAGCTCGAGGACAAGGAAGGTGAATAACACCGTATTAAGATTGTACCTTACAGAAAAGGATTTGGTTGCAAGAAATTGACAAGAATAACATGGGTATTGCAGGTGCCACGACCGAGGTGGCGACCCTGAAGGAGGCGGTGTCCACGGCCGAACGTAATGCGGCCGCGGAGCGCACCGAGCAAGAGAAGCAGGAGGCGCGGGTGGCGGAGGTACAGCAAGAGCTCCAGGATCTCGTGGAAAAACATGAGAGCCTGGAGCGTGACTCGAAGACTCGAGAGTCCGAGCTTGCATCGGCTCTTGAGAGTGCCAAAGATGCTAAGGCCGAAGCCTACAAGGCCCTCCAAGAAATCGAGGCGTTGAAGAAAATAGCAGTGGGTAAGGCATTTTTCATGCAAAGTAAGCATGTGAGTGTGAATTACCTATCACTTACCCGAATTCGGAGCTCTCCAGGAGCGTTCGCAGATCTTCCTTGCAGTGTGTCTGATGCTGCCGCTTTCTACCGGGCCGAGGAGGGGAGCTCAACGGAGAAGGTCTTCTGGTCTCAGTATGCTGAGGCCGGACATCCGGTGCCCCTTAGCGACCAGCTGAAGCAGCTGGTGGAGCTCCACAAGGTGGCCGAACAGGCCATGAGGGGCCTCATAGTTCGGCTGTGGCCTAAGGAGGCCATGCCTGGGAGCTACTTCGGCCTGGTGCGGCGGCTGGTGGATGCGTGTCCATGGATTGAAGTCATCAAGCACTCCGCCTGTATTGAAGGTGCCCGTCGGGCCCTTGCCCGCGCAAAGGTGCACCGGGGCAAGATGGATGCTGAGAAGCTTGTGATGGACGCGCCACCACTGGGCAAGGAGTATCGTACTCCCGAGATGTATTATAAGACTGTTCTGAAGGGTGCCCGCACTATTGCGGGTGAGTTCTCCAAAGATGTAATATTTGAGTAGACTCGCATTTTGTTATCCTGTGCGCTGAAAACTTTGTCCATCTGCGCTAAGCAACGCTTGTTAATTTAAAATATTACCTTCTGTGCGGCCGTTTATCAAATCTGAGAGATGGCAAGTCGTCGGCTTCGGCCCCCATGCCGCGAGTGCTGGGGTGTTCGGGATAAATTTGAGCGCTCTTGTTCCCATTTTTGGGTCCATCTAGGGAGGCACTCAACACAATGAACAAGGCAACCGGACTTATAATGCTTGAACACTCTCACTTAGCCATAGAATTCTATAATTTTAAATTTCGGCGAAGCCCCTAGTGTTCGGAAGGCCGAATTTGGGGCGCTATCCACGCCTGGGCCGGACAAAGCCGGTTCCTCTCTCTAGGCGGCATAAGTCTTTAGGGACTCGAAAAAACCTCTCGAACAGCGACCGGCTCTCGCCTCATCATGACGGTCAGTTTTAGCTTTCTCCACTGAGGCGCTCGCCCAGCTCAACTGGGGCGCAATCGCAGTGGTTCTCCCAATGCTACCTTAGCCGATACAACGGAACGTAAGGTACCAAAGCATGGGAGCCGGGCAAACCCAACTATTGACCCAAGACATGATTCGGAGTCGATGCATATAATGCTATAAGTTCGGGGTGCCGCACTTGTGAAAGTGTTCGGACTTATCGCACCATGATGTGGGAAACATAATCCCCTGGTGTATTTAGCCGTACCAAAGTGTACGGATGCAACATGTCATAAATGAACATATGTATTAAGAAAGGAATGCAATTGTAAGCAAAAAGGTGCATTGTTTATTCAAGAAATACTGCTATGAATGCAAAACGATACAAATGGTGCAATAAGCAAGGGATGAGACTATTAAACATGTCCCCCTCCAGGGGTAGGCTGCGGAATGGTGTATAAAACAGATTTAATGCTCATAATGGAGACCACCTGGATATTCATCGTAGCCTTTCTCCTTCCCCGGCTGTTGTATCATGAGTTCGGCAAGTCTACTGCCGGACAGGGCCTCTGATGAACGGGGTCCTGTGGATAAAGAAAAAATAAAAGAAAAAAGAACGACACACTTGAGAGCCCCTGGTGTGGTTAAGCCGCATTCTGGGCCTATCGTGGTCGTGCCCCTCCCCCTATGCCCATGGTATCTTCAGAGCGTAATGATGTACACGAAGGACCCGTCTTGAAATTTTGTAGGGGCTGGGGTTGGGGCCGCATTGCTACGCGTGCTCGGAACGTGCCAAGTGATCTTGTTGTAGGTTACTCCGGGCGCGTTTAGCCATGTCCGGTCGCTTGACGGCCGGACTCGAGAATTGCCTTAAGAGGCTGCACTGTACTTCTGCCGCGAGAGCCGTTGTATGTTCCTCCGTTCGGAGAGAGCGTTCAGTGTTTCCGTTGACCGTGATGACTCCTCGAGGGCCTAGCATCTTGAGCTTAAGGTATGCGTAGTGCGGCACCGCATTGAATTTTGCAAACGCGGTGCGTCCTAGCAGAGCATGATAGCCGCTGCGAAACGGAACTATGTCGAAGATTAACTCTTCGCTTCGGAAGTTATCCGGGGATCCGAATACCGCTTCCAGTGTAACTGAGCCTGTATAATTGGCCTCTACACATGGTATGACGCCTTTAAAGGTCATCTTTGTAGGTTTAATCCTTGAGGGGTCTATGCCCATTTTTCGCGCACTATATCCTGATAAAGCAGGTTCAGGCTGCTGTCGCCGTCCATCAGGACTCTGGTGAGGTGAAATCCATCCACGATTGGGTGTAAAACCAATGCGGCAAATCCGCCGTGGCGGATGCTGGTGGGGTGGTCCCTCCGGTCAAAAGTGATTGGGCAGGAGGACCATGGATTGAACTTCGGGGCAACTGGCTCCATCGCGTATACATCCCTGAGTGCACGCTTCCGCTCCTTTTTGGGCATGTGGGTTGCGTATATCATGTTCACCGTCCGCACTTGTGGGGGGAAACCCTTCTGTCCACTATTGTTCTGCGGTCGGGTCTCTTCCTCGTCATCGCTATGCAGCCCCTTGTCGTTGTTTTCAGCAATTAACTTGCCTGCCTGCTTGAATACCCAACAGTCCCTGTTGGTGTGGTTAACTGGCTTTTCGGGGGTGCCGTGTATCTGGCACGAGCGGTCGAGTATTCGGTCCAAATTGGACGGACCCAGAGTAGTTCTTTTGAATGGCTTTTTCCGTTGACCGGGTTTAGAGTCTCTGAATCCAGCATTGACTTCCGTATCCTCGCTATTGTCGCCGTTAATGCGGCGTTTGTTTTTGTTGCGACGCGGCCTGCCATTGCGGTCCTTGATATCCGGACTGCCAGAATTTTTACTGAGGTTGTTGCTGCGTGCTAGCCAGCTGTCCTCGCCCGCGCAGAAGCGGGTCATGAGTGATGTGAGGGCTGCCATGGATTTCGGCTTTTCCTGTTCCAGGTGCCGGGCAAGCCACTCGTCGCGGATGTTATGTTTGAAAGTCGCGAGGGCCTCCGCATCCGGGCAACCGACGATTTGATTTTTCTTGGTTAAGAACCGTGTCCAAAATTGTCTGGCCGATTCGTCTGGCTGCTGAATTATGTGGCTTAGGTCGTCAGCGTCTGGTGGTCGCACGTACGTGCCTTGGAAGTTATCGAGGAATGCGGCTTCCAGGTCTTCCCAACTCCCAATTGACTCTGCTGGCAAGCTGTTAAGCCAATGCCGGGCTGGTCCTTTAAGCTTGAGTGGGAGATATTTGATGGCGTGGAGATCATCACCGCGGGTCATGTGGATATGAAGGAGATAGTCCTCGATCCAGACCGCGGGGTCTGTTGTGCCATCATAAGATTCAATGTTCACGGGTTTAAACCCTTCGGGGATTTGATGATCCATTACTTCATCTATGAAGCATAGTGGGTGTGCGGCGCCTCTGTATTGGGCGATATCACGACGGAGTTCAAAAGAGCTTTGTATATTTTGTTCGGCCCGGCCGGACTTACTGTGTCCGGCGCGATGGTTGTCGTCGCGTATCATGGGGCGCCCACGCGATCCATAGACCGATCTTGATTGTCTTGCCTTATCCTCCAATATATCTCGCAAGTCCAGAGCATTCCCCTGTGGCCTTGTGCTTTTCGAGCGATGCCGGGGTACGGTTCTGGTGGAGGGCCTAGAGGCCTCTCTGTCGCGGCCACGGGGTGGTCGGTCCGCCGTATTGTCTGCTGGTGATGCAGGTTCATATGCCTCCTCCTCTAATCGGGGGAGCAGCTTGCGTTTAGGGTAGCTTTTGGAGGGCCGGTCGAGCTCATGCTCTTCGGCCGCAAGGACTTCAGTCCATCTGTCGGCTAGCAGATCTTGATCAGCTCTAAGCTGCTGCTGCTTTTTCTTGAGGCTGTTTGCCGTGGCCATAAGCCTGCGTTTAAAACGCTCTTGTTCGACGGGATCCTCGGGCACGACGAATTCGTCGTCGTCGAGGCTTGCCTCATCTCCGGAGGGAGGCATGTAATCCTCTACTTCTTCGTCTGCTGCCTTCTCATGAGGGCTGGCGTCTCCGTCCTCCTGCGCTGAATCTTACTGGAGGGGGTTGTCTTCGGCACTGTCTGGGGTGTTATTATCTCCGGTGCCGGAATCTCCATTCTTGCTTTGGCGGGATTTAGAGCGGCGCCGCTGACGCCGGCGCTTGGGCTGTTTCTTGGAGGGGTCATCCTCCGCTGTTCCTTCGCCATTCCCATCCTTTGGGATATCCACCATGTATATGTCATATGATGAGGTGGCTTTCCAGTGCCCAGTAGGCGCTGGTTCTTGGTCGTCTCCGGCTTCGTCGTCCATACCGTCGATGTCTTCGGAGTCAAAGTCTAGCATGTCGGTTAGATCGTCGACAATGGCTACTAAGTGGGTGGTGGGTGGGCTTCGAATTTCTTCGTCGTCCGCATCCCAACCGTCTTGACCGCAGTCAGGCCAGGGCTCTCCTGATAACGAGAGATACCTTAGCGAACTCAAGATGTCGCTGAAAGGTGAGTGTTGAAAGATGTCCGCAGCGGTGAACTCCATGACCGGCGCCCAATCGAATTCGATTGGAGGGGGCGCGGGAGGTTCGGAGTTCGGCGAGGAGTCCGGCACCTCGGAGTCACGAGCTTCATGAGGAACTAGGTCGGTGTTCGGCTCTATCGCCGTAGAGGTTGCAGCCCCCGAGGCAGTGTCTAGCCATCCGTCCTCGATCTGCGCAGCCGGCTCCGAATTGAAGATCGGAGCGGACTCGTGTGCGGCCTCCAGGTTACTGTCCGGCTGCAGAGCTAAGTCATGCCCGTCGTGACAGTGCGGCGTGCTTGGCTGTGGCTCGAATCCATCGAAAATCAAGTCCCCGCGGATGTCAGCCGTGAAGTTCAAACTTCTGAATCTGACCTGACGGCCAGGGGCGTAGCTTTCGATCTGCTCCAGATGGCCAAGCGAATTGGCCCGCAGTGCAAAGCCACCGAATACGAAGATCTGTCCGGAGAGGAAGGTCTCACCCTGGACTGCGTTGTTGTTGATGATCGAAGAAGCCATCGAGCCTATCGGTGACGACACAGAGGAACTCTCAATGAAAGCACCAATGTCGGTGTCAAAACCGGCGGATCTCGGGTAGGGGTCCCGAACTGTGCGTCTAGGCGGATGGTAACAGGAGACAAGGGACACGATGTTTTACCCAGGTTCGTGCCCTCTTGATGGAGGTAAAACCCTACGTCCTGCTTGATTGATATTGATGATGTGGGTATTACAAGAGTAGATCTACCACGAGATCAAGGAGGCTAAACCCTAGAAGCTAGCCTATGGTATGATTGTTGTTCTACGGACTAAAGCCATCCGGTTTATATAGACACCGGGGAGGGATAGGGTTACACAGAGTCGGTTACAATGGTAGGAGATCTACATATCCGTATCGCCAAGCTTGCCTTCCACGCCAAGGAAAGTCTCATCCGGACACGGGACAAAGTCTTCAATCTTGTACCTTCATAGTCTTGGAGTCCGGCCGATGATGATAGTCCGGCTATCCGGACACCCCCTAGTCCAGGACTCCTTCAGGTGTGGCGGGAGGGGGGTCGAAGGGGGCGCCGCCGCTTCTCTCTGTTGACAGAGAGCAATTTACTGAGAGAGGGAAGAACTGCCCGGGGAGAGCTGGTCCGATGCGGCTTAAGTCAATGTGCAACGCCTAAGCGCTAGGCGCTGTACATTGTATTGTGTGGTGCCTAACGCTTAGGCGCTGCACGGCTGGCTGTGGGGCCGCGCCTGACCCCGGGCTCCCACGCTGGCCGGGCGGGCGGCACCTAAGACCAAGGCGCTGCATAGTGTAATGCAGCGCCCGGCTGTCAGGCGCCACATAAAACAGTCAGTTTGTGATTTTTTTTAAGGACAGTTCAGATCATAAATTGATTACGCCAACAGGTCAAATATGTGTTTTTTTGCTTGAGAGAGAATGATGAAGGACAGTCAGAAAAAGAAAAAATCTTTTCATCCACGACGGAGTCGTCCGGACTAAGAACAACATGCAACTTCGTTCGGTTGTTCATGCAAAGAGGTGGGCGAAGAGATGATTTCCTGCCGGAGCTGAAACAAAAATCACATCTTCGGCCCATGCGTGAACGAAAGATCCTCTTTGGCCGAGGCGCGGAAAAAAACGGGTTCTTCGTCGTGGCTAGGAACCAAGAGCACCTCTTCGGCCGACAAGCGACCGATAGAAATGCAATTTTTCAAAACGATAATAGTTTCAATAGCTTTGCTCCGGCATCAAGTGCAGCATCTGAGCAAGGTTTGGCGGAGGCGGACTGCAGTTCATTTGCACCGACGAAAGCGCGCGCGATATTTTCTCGAACCACAGAAAACCGACGCCATCTCAACCAGGCAGAGAGAATTCAGGTGGGCCGATCGTACTGCTCGCAGGCGCGGCCGGTCGGGGTCCAGCTCGGCTTCTCCATGTCCGCATCCGCGATCCGCAGCTCTTTCCTGCCAAACGCGGAGCACGGCGTCACGGCCCGATGCCACGGCGGTTGTCGCCGTCCCCAAACGTGCTAATCTACTGGTCTGGCCGACGGCCCGTAAACATCTCGCCGTTCAGCGCACGCTCGCCGATCGCCGCGGCGTACAGCGACACGCCATTGGCCACTACTACTACACGTGAAGCATTCGTTTCACTAGGGTTCGTGTCTCGCGGATCGTGTGGCTGCCTTGATTAATCTGGCACGGGGCTTTCGACGCAAAGGCGAGACTGCGACGGCTGTAGCTGTAGTGGCCTCTGGCCTCTAAAGGTCGTCGCGTGTGCGCCTCTTGAACCACCGATCGGCTACACAGTGCATTCGTGCGTGCGACTTGATTGTGCTTTGAGCTAGCTAGCTGTATGTATGGTCAGAACTGGGAGCCAAGAACCCAGCTGAAAGTGACATGGAGTTGGAGGGCCGCTCATCCTCGTGACGCCAACAGTGCTCTCTTAATTGCCATCTCCTGACCGACACTTGCAGCTCATACTGGCCTGATCACATTGATACTCAGATAGTACTACCTGTCATCTCCTTAATATCGACAACTTGGAGTAACAAGCTCAGAAGGCTCTGCTGCAAATCAAGTTGAGCTTTTCACACTTGTACAGCGTAGCTAGTGAATTATGAGCAGTCACCGCCAAATGAGCAGCCTTAAAATCACACAAGAGTGAAATTTGAAGCCGAAAGGTAGCATGTAACTATGCTTGGTGATTGTAAGCTGTACTGACAAGTTAGTACAGCAATGACTAGCGAAGTACTAGTAGTTGATGAATCAATTCACGACCCAAAACGTGTAGTACTACGTACTATACCAAAATGAGGCATTGGGATGCACAGTACGTAAAGCGTCGCCGTCGCCCAATTAATTTGCCCAGTTGTCTTGACGAAACAGGCGCGCATTCTATACGCCGAAACGCAGACGATCTTCTTGGATCATTCTTAATGCTTGTAGTTTCATCCTTTGTTGCGACACGAGTAGCTAAGCGGCGCACGAAAGGTAATGCCAATCTGGGATTTGATCAAGTCGACAGCCAAATCTTGTTTTGGCTTGCAGTCGAAGGAGAGCCGTGACCCATGTGTGGACGAGTATATTAGAGCTGCCAAACAAACTTAAAGCAATGCATAAACATTTTGCCCGTCTATCGCGACCAATACATATCGGATATTGGTTCTGGTTTTGCGTGTACGGAGGGTTCAACGCGAATGCAGCCAAGGACCAGTCAAATTCGGGCGTTTGCTGAGACTTGAGAGCTGAGACCATGAATTCGTTGACCTGTCTGTCTCTTTGCAAGGCTCTCCGCAGGCTGCAGCTAGACGGACAAAAATCTTCAAGTGGATATGCTTGTCCAGCATAGTAAAGAAAAGTTTGTGCCATCGGTTAGGACAAGCCATCAGCTTTGATGCACACGTGCATTTGAGGATTTCAACACAGTATCATTGTTCAGTGTTGCGTGTCACCATGCATGAATGGATTAGTCCATTTCGCCTCGCGTTAGCATGGCTAATTTAGTTGGCACAAAGATGCGACGAAGCAGTTTAAAAGGTGTAATCTCCAAAAGGGTTTCGAAGTATATGCTTGTCTGCTCGGAAGTTATCCATCAGCCGCGTTACCAAAGTCAGACAGAAATTGAAGAATATATAAATGATGAAACGTGATGTCAGTGGGAAGGTAGGCGCCTCGTCCCTGTTTACGTCTCCCACCTTCAAACTTTTGGCATGCATAATAACAACTCGAACGTGACATTGGCTGATATGCGTTTGATAAACACCCCAGGACTGAAAGCACGATACAAATATGCTTCAGTATCAACCTATAATTTGACTAATGCATGAGCCAAAAAGGCCCGCCGTCTGGTTGGAGGCTGAAAGCAACGCGCCAGCGCCGTGAACCGTGCTTGAAAAGCGACTTGAGGCGTCTGCCTGTCTCTCGGAGCTAGGAAGAAAACAAAGGTCATGGTGGTAGAAACCTAAGCTTATGGCTCATGCCCTTGTCTTATGCTCGGGTAGTACTACGACGTACTGCCCGGACCGGACGTGTGGCATGGACTGACACGGCTGCCGTTTCACCGGAGGAATCCAGACGGGATTATTACGGACTCGTCGATGTGACGCGCTGGTCCTATAGCAAACGCAGGAACGGAGCCCTGTGTGAATGCAGCACTAGCAAGGGTGCATTGTTCCTCGCCTGCTGTACTCTTGTTTACAGCAACAAGCGAAGAAGCATATCCTTGTGTCAACGGAAGATGCAACGCACAAGACTTCTTTGCTAAGCTAACCTTGCGCGGGCCGGCAGGGAATTCTCGACCGTTGATTTGTGCCTTGATAGGAGAAAGGAATATCCAGCGGTGCGCGGCCAGGTTTGTTCCCTGCTCTTAAAAAAATATATTACCAGATTTTATTCCTCACTAGCACATATGCCCGTGCGTTGCAAGGGGAGAAAAAAAATACTAATCAGTTAGAATTGTATGTAGAAAACTTAAATGAAATTACTTTAGCAGTCATCTTGATTATTTGATTATTTGATTTTGGGCTACGGAGCTAAAACAATTGGTGAGTATAAAAATAGGTCCAAAATCTAGCATGCATTGTTGGAATTATATGGGGTAAAAACTCTAATCAGTGGTAGAAAAATTAAAAATAACAAACATGTGGGCTGATCAAGGCTCGGCAAATAATTGTTTCAGTGCAATCTAGAAACATGCTGCTAGAAAAAGATTACAGAGATAATCTGACCTTTGCCAATCCCCACACTTCATTATTAAGCTAGCTACAATTCACAGGTCAGCTTGATCACAGCATGTTCAACATTAATTATCAGCTAAAGATAATGCTCTAAGAAAAGCTCATTTTATTTCCGTAATAATCACCTTTTGTTAAAATAGATTATTCCAAACTCCTTCAATCCTTATGGTTTGGTTATAATAATACGATAGAGGGCCACGTCAATATATAGATACAGTGAACTGAATATCAATAAATAATAGAGGATGTGAAAAATCCAAAAGTAATATGTCGACACGATAAAGTAAACTTAGTTACATAAAACAATAGTACCTTTCTTTCACTCATTCTCATGACCATTGTAGTATTGCTATTGCTAAGCATGATACAAACCTTTGTTAGCTATTGCAGTGACAATGAAAATGTGTGACTGAGCACGTGTATTGTTCAGCAGATCACATGATACAAACCTTTGTTAGCTATTGCAGTGACAATGAAAATGTGTGACTGAGCACGTGTATTGTTCAGCAGATCACATATGTATAGGAGTCAACTCGAAAGAGGAAACTATGTAAAAGAATTCTTCAAGGAAATTAAACAACATGGTTCACACTGTATCCATACTATCATCCTTGAGATTGCAAATATGACTTAGACGATCATACTGATAAAAAAAATATCACATCTAACTGCGTGTGACCGGAAAGCTCAGAGTGAAACACATTACTAACTAAACTGATATCTGCAAATGAAAAAGACATAAGCAAGAAATCAGGATTATTTAGATAGCTTGAAAAGTAAGGATTCTAAATCTGAAATAAGCTCTTGAGGGGTGATACATACTGCGCTCTGATGAATGAGTCAAAGCATAATGGAGATATTCACATCCAATGACACTGATGAGACCGAAGACATGAGACGGTGTATCTCTGTGGCATTCAAGTGCCTATTCCTTCACCCAAAGAAAGGTCAACTATGTCGAAAGCTTATCGAGATTTTTGTCATCTGACCTTACATGTAAAATATTTGCAAATGTATCATCTTGGGCTTGTTTAGTCCAGAATAAAACTTGGCTGTGCAAGCATCTTCATACCAAATAATCGATGCTATTTCTATTGGGCATCACAGAATACATGGGTTGTGACAATTTTAAATTGTACAATGTTTTCTGCTGATCATAAATCATGGATCAAGTTGGAGGCTTGTAAGTGATGATAATTTGCAAAACTCTGCTGGGTGACTCCTCTTCTAGTTGGGAATCTTGTTGCAATCATGTATCCGACCACAACACATATGCTGTAAAATAAAGAAAACCATGTTCATCCATCCTATTGCAGAGTGAACAACAGCATTCTGCAACTCAGCAAGAAGACCGAGGCGTTACAACTCTCTCTGCCGAAACATTACATAGAGACTGATTATGAACACAAGCAACACTACCGTCATATGAAGAATCACTCACAGCGAAAATGGAGTGACATACTTGTCCTCAAGCCAGCTTCCCACAAAGCAAATACAGGATGTAGTGCAAAATACAATGTTCCGTCGCGGCTCTCGGTTCCTCAATTACAGTATCTCAGGGAAAAATAAGGTTCCTACACATTTTGTAGTGATAAAAGAATTGTTGGGAGAGTAATATCACCATTTATTAAAATTCTCCCTGCAAGGAAAGCAGAGTCTGGCTCCTAAGATCGACTAAGTACCCTTCTCCATAATGGAACATGCAGTAGCTGAAAGAACCACCTCAAGATGATTGGTCTCCTTGCAGACCATGCTTCTCCTCGAGATGGATGCTTCATCTGATTGTTCAATCCATTTTCCTTGATGCTTCGTCTGATTGTTCCCTATTTGTTTCTTCCCTTCCTTATTTCCCTGTTAAGGGAACTCAATTCTTAAACTTATTTCTCGCTGTTGGCTTATTGATGATTCTGAAGACTGCTTGTTGACACCTAGGAAATTCAAAGGCATAAAGAAATTGAGAGGATTGGGTGTAAAGGGGCGAGGTGGGACTATTTAATAGAAGGAGCAACCATCTTTTCCACAAAAAACACTGGGCTAGCTCAGTTGGTTGTGGCAATAGGTATGTGACACGGAGATGGCTTCGTTGGGCGGGTGTTTTTTCCCAAGAAAATTGAGCGAGGGAGGGTAGGTGAACAGATCAAAAATACCATCAAGTCAAGTTGGTCCTTGCTGCAGCTAGTTGCACCAAGAGTTGCTCTATTACATGTACTGATGCGGGGTAAAAGGATTTAGATTATCTAATGTTATTGTCTAAAACCAAGAAGGAATAATAAAAATAATATTTGATCAAGGATGATGCAACTCCTTCAGCAAATTTCCGTGAAGTTCTGCTACCTGGTATAACATGTTTACTATTTGTATTATCACAGCTAACCACTAATGCACACCTTCAGCCAAATAACTACAGAGATGTACAGTGGAACCATTCAGTACCTGTGACCACGGCGGCGATCTTTTTTTGCTGGAACTGTTCTTTTTTTTGCTGGGGCCGGCCAACTTTTTTGATGGAAACATAAATTTGTTCTGTTGGCGGAAAATATAAATAGAGCATTAACTAACAGCAAGGCTATTGGATTTTGAAACCACAATAGTGAAATAAATAGGTAGAAATTCAGAAGAACTACTGCTATTTAGAACTGTAGTTGTTTAAGTCTGATATTAAAAAGACTAGTGTCTAAGAGTCAAACTACCTAACTGTGGTATTAAACACGGCAATCAAATGTTAAAAAGATCAGCTTTGTGGTACGTCGCAACTTGCAAGCTAGCACACTGAAAAACTGAATATATTCTGAAATCTGCATCCACGGGAAGATAAAAGTAACTGTTATACCTTAATAGTAACTGTTAAGAGAAGGAACAAATCTCGCTGGGAGACACCAGATACCATCACAACTTTGAACCTGCCACAAGGGATATTTCCCACGACGTGCCTCTTAAGACCAAATTCAGCAATCAACACCTCGTCAATTTGCTCTACGAAGTTCAGGCAACCATCATTAGGCACAAAGTCAGCAATCTTCTCCCCGTTCTTCATCAGGTGGTGGACACAAACACACTTAAGGATGACCGAGCTAGGTTGCTTGGCCTCAATAGTGGATACCACACCCGGGTAGCGTGTTGGTCAAGTACTTGCAGATGCTATTGCCGTCGCTCGTGCTCGGACATAGGGTTCGTGGGATTCCCAGTGGTATATGTGTGTGACCTCGTCGGAATGGGGGTGCAGCAAAAAAAACTGATTCCAATCCACACCTCTTTTAGATAATAGCACAAAAGATGGGAGAAGTTACAACATAAGTACATGATGAAGGTTGATTTGTTATCTCAAAATGTTAATATGGTTGGTCCATAAAGATGTAGCTACCCTTAAACATAGGCTTAAAAACTGCATTAAATTTTTATGCAGCGATGACAGATGAATAGGGGGCACATGGGATACTAACCTGATACTTCAGAAAAGAATGGTCAACAGTTAGCATTAGAGGATGTCAATTCTTGTTGCGCTTCATTCAGAGATATGTGCCTTGCATCATGTCATACATAACCAGAGGTCCTTTTTCTGTCTAACCAATCTTCCATCGTGACAGAGATATGCTAATGACATTTTTCCGATACCTGACTTTTAGACGTAATGGAGGCACAATTACAATGTCTATTCTTCAGATAAAAACAAGAGGGCTTGATGATCCTTATTGAAGATCTGAAAACAACTAAAGATATTGTTTGTACAGAAATCAACAATTATATGTTCAATTAGTTGTTGCTAGTAACCAGTTAGTGAATCAAATAACAACGATTTGGAGCTTTAATTAAAGGAATTGGTTCAGTTAAATCTTGAGTCGATGGCTAGGTTGTTACCTGACGAAAACATCATGCTGCCCCTGCCACCGGCCCAACAACTTGAACCCTGTCCTTCTCTGCATTAGGACAAGCCATTACGCCAGTCAAAGATCTAGCTTGTGAACTCTGCCACCATGCGCCTGCTGTATGGCGCCACCATGCATGTGAATTTCAGCAATTTTGTTTTGAGGTGAACACATCACTCTTCTTATTTGTAATTCCTTTTTATAAGTTGTATATAAGAGCAACCATAATGTGCTTTTCTATTTAAAAATTGAAAAAAAAGTCATCTCTTATAGGCATAACAAAAGAAAAGTGGAGGGCACTGTGAACATCAAATTTGTATATTAGCACATCTCATGGGAAATATTTTGCTAATTCATGAATTAATACACATGCATTAGCCATCACATTAGCAAGTCTATAGATACATGCCACTCTGTAGCTGAGAGATTGAAAGCGAGATCTGTTTTCGGTGGCCGATGTGCATCAAATGAGGAACTTTTTGTGGCTGCTCTCCATCGAATAGCAATTGAATCTCAATACCAATTAGAGAAGGGAGAGGTCGCAATGCTTATTAGAGAAGGGAGAGGAACTTACAGTAGCTACTCTGCATCAAATATGCCGATGCAACACATGTTATTTCCTTACCTAGGGACTTGTCCCTTCGACCGGCGTCCAACGGCAGCAGTAGCACCACCGGGGCACCAATCCAGCCGCGCAGGATCCCGCCACCTCTTCCTTCCCTTCTTCATCCCGGCTCTCTCTCTGGCCGCACGCAGGACAGCTGCTGCCGCCGTGCAGCTCGTCGCCCCCCCCACGCGGGAGACGGGACCTCCGCGTCGTTCCTCGCGCCCTCTCCTTCTCCCTGCCTCTCCTCCTTTATATCTTCCCTTACCTGTCTTTCTCACAGGTGCAGCGCCACCGTCGCCATGAAGAGACCCCGCCGGAGAATGTGTCGGCCAGCATGGCGAACACCTCGAAGATGAGCCCCGTGCCGTCAACGCCCGTCAGTTCAAGCATGGTGGCCGTGGCCGCCGGCGGCGACGCCGTTTGTTCGCACGGAGAGGCGAGGTCGAGGAGGATGCTGGCGCGCGGAGAGGTGCAACGGTCGTTGCTTGTGGTCGCCGGCGACGGCGGGTCGGGCGCCGGCGCACGACGGAATGGGCGTAGCCGCCGGCGCAGAGTGGATAAGAGGAAGGAAAGGACTGTGGACTGAATTGAAATTCTTATAGGGTTGTTTCTGTAATAAAACAGGGATGGCGGGTTGATTTCCTGGAAACTGAGGGGCTTTCTTGCAAAACAACCACGACGGACGACCAAGGGCAACCGATTGGTTTATTATATACACTAGGAAACATGCCCGTGCGTTGCAACGGGAGAAACAATCCACCCACATGAACATGTAATTTTTGAACGCATGGCAAAATATTCTAACTAAGATGAAATCAAAAGATAAAATGAGCAAAGCTACAGGATTAACATACATCTCCAGTGACAAGATTAATTGTGCAAAGCAAAAAAGGATAGCTATGTATCAACAGACTTAGCTTGATGCCACATCAATTCACATGTTTGCTGTTTAATCCTCAAATTGACCAATCTTGAAAATATTTTGTTGTTGAATAAATATGAACCAAAGGAATCGAACATATAAAATAATTCTAACCAATTAAGAATCTACAATTGACAAATAATCGTGGTGCTAATAGCAGAATGACCATTTTCTTAAACAAATTTTAGAACCAAAGATATTAAATGGGAAACTTCTGGCTTCTGAGATAATGGAACTGGGTCTTCTCATACTGCTCTAGTACATCCTTACCTTTTCATTTAGGACCTGAAAGCTGAAAAGAAGCAAAAATGAAAGTCAAATTTGTGGTCACCGGAAGCATTTACAATGTAAACCAAAAAATATAGTCTTCCCACGACTACCTTATTAGAGAACTTGTATATATTTGAAGGTGTGTCTAGAAGGCAATTAATTAAGTCTAACTGATGGATATCGTTTTTCTATCAGAAAAGTGGTTTTTCCAGTCATCAACTGATAAAAAAATGCATCCTATGCTCCAAATGGAAGGTAAATGCTGCATTTTGGAGGAAACGACATTCCAAACATGTTAAGAAACATGAATATAAGCAAAATCCGGGAAATTATTACAGATGATTTTACTCTTCTTGGAAGCAAGATAAGTTTGTTCGAATGTAGTCGAATTCATTTATTGTCAAACATTATAGTATTACTAACATGTCTACACTGTTAACTAAAATGCTAACTAAGTGGCAACTATTTTGTACTCCCTCTGTAAACTAATATAAGAGTGTTGAGATAACTAAAATAGTGATCTAAATGCCCTTATATTAGTTTACGGAGGGAGTACCTTGTAGTTGTGTTTTCTAGAGCTCACTGATGACAAGGGAACAACACATGTGACAGAAGAAGTAGGGGGCAAGGAGTTTAGTACTGTACATGATAAGCATCAAAAAGCAGTCTTTGATGTAAATACACAAGAGATTGGAATCTACAATGTTTAAAGATGGTAATTCCAAAAGGAGTAAGAATTCTCCTTGAAACCAGAAACATATGTACAACATGAGAACTACACAGATTTTCCATGGTCAACCATTGAGAAGTTTAACGCATGACAAAAGTGCAATACATCTACAGAAGATCTCCATTGATCACGTGGAGGCACGGCCAACGTACTGCTAAATGATAATATGCACTAAATAAGAGTTGGTAGAATATGATTTTGGTTTCACATCCATCTTCTGTAAAGCAGCGGCCCCTGCCATTAAATGCTGATGGGGAGACTCTGACCTGTGCATGTCCTTACTTTCTTCCTTAATAGCTACAGAAAATATGTAACAAATGAATAGGGGCAAATTCTACGGCAAGACAAACCAACAAGAACATCTAGCCTACAACCATGTTAGGAACCAGAGAAATATAGCTACTGAAACATATTATTATTTTCAGTCAACTTACATATATAGGGTGTAGTTTTTCCCCCCACCCCATCTTTACTAAAATGAAGCCAACAGAAATAATTTTAGGTCGTGAATTAACACACAGCCACGCACATCAGGAAGCTACCTACATAAGGACCAAAAATACCAGCCGCACGTCGCTAGCTACTAAGCACCGGTACACAGGAACAGGATTTATCCCATCACTGATTTGAAAATTTATGCTTCCAGTCAGTGATACTGCTCGACAGGATCTTTGCTCGGTCCGAACCAATAAATGGAGGTGCCTAGCTAAATGGGATTTAACATAAAATAAAACAACGTCGTACCTCAGAATCAGTGACCAAAGACCATAAGCTAGATGGAGATGGAGTAGCACCAATACCCAGAAAAACTACAACACCGCTGCTTTGATCTAAAGGTACTTTCTAATTTTTAGAAGTAGAAATCACAAGAAAAGTCACCTGAAAAGGAGCATCATAGGAACTTATAGCGAAAGCTAAAGGCATGGTAATTCTGGGCAGCATTCATAGTGTTGTTGGAACAACATGTGAGTGCAAGTATGATACTGAAGGTGCTATGCCATTGCATCTATTTAATAAAATGTGCAAAGCTAATTAACCTTGAAAGATCCGCTTGTTGAGTTCATCCTCTACATATCTATACACGCAATTTATTCAGGTACATTCCATTTTCTTTAACACTGAAAGAAACATAAAAATTGATTGACTTAAATGCAATATCACAATAAAACAGATCTGATGAGAAAGAGGAAAGGTGGATACCTTTGCTTATCTGACGAAGACGGGCGATGAACCCTGTGGCGGCGCGTTGAGCATGGCCTTGTGTAGACTGGCAACGCGGATCTGCGTTCCCACACCCACGTACAAGTCAGAGCTGTCACGTCGTGTCGCCGGTAGGGCTTCAATAGACGACGTCGTAAGCCTGCTCATAAGAATGATTTCTGTCAGGTCATTAGCAATTGTCTGAAGTGGATTTCAAAGTTTAGTTTGTACATAAAATCTGTTGTAACGTATACTGAATTGGAGTTCAGATCTGATATAGCGAAAGGAGGCTGCGACTCGGTGTACAGATACCTTAAACCTTGGGCGATGCCGATGGCTATTTTCATTCGTCTGAGCCAAAAGAATTGGGCTGCTTCACCATATAAAGGAAGAAAACAAATGAGATCAAATCTACGACACACAGAAAATGCAAATATTTAGTCTGTCCTAATGAAATTGAAGAGATAGACTTACAATGTAGGTGTAAGCTCGTATAGGGTCCCATTTGATTTTTACTCAAAGACTAACATCCTCGAGAATGGGTCACTCTATCTGCCATATAGCCTAGAGACTTTGCTATGTTCTCATGATTCAACCTTGTCAGATCAATAACCTACAATGTTCATCCCATTTTATTTATTTATTATTTGAGTTAAAAGGTGTTTCCGAGTCGCAATTTTAGAGAAACGATACCTTGTTTCGGTAAAAGAGCTCATGCTGGCTAGTCCAATGACCTTGAAAGGCGCATAATGATACGATAGAAACCTCAGATCCATTCTTCATTGTTTCTTTGTAGACTATAGTCTTTGGAGTTGAGCCAATTATGTTGCTAAAATCCTCACAAGCTACTTCAAGTTCCTGGTTACTCAACTATGGAAACTTTTCAGCATATCAGAATTTGAGGAAAGCATGAACAAATTAGCAACAATGTATGTTAGACAAATAATCAATTTTTTTATATAGTTAATACCAACCAATCAGTACTGTTATCTCGTCGCTCCAACTTTTTGAACTACTCCATGATGATATTCTTATAGAAGGTTTTAGATTACAGCTTCTGGAGGCAGTAACAACACCAGTGATCACAGAAACAAGCAGGAGAGCACCGGTTGCGATTTCCAAAACAATAAGCCAAGTCGGTTACTGCACTATCATCCTTATGCTCAGAAGTATTCTGTTTTCATTGAAAAATCATTCACTTTTATTCTGATTGCATAAACTGAAGGTTCGTTTTTTAGTCACACTGTCCCAAGACACACCTCAACTTGTATCTTCAAATTCGAGCTTAGCATAGAATGTGAGAATCGTCTAAAAGTTTAAGACATACACGTGATCCAAGTCAACCAATCTAGGCATGGTAAAGTCTACAAAGATGATTCACTACCTTACTGTGTTATCAATTGATGGAAAATTGGCACAGCTTCTACGATAATCCTGCTAGTACAACTGTAACAATTACAATAATAATCTTGGTTTTTCCATTTGAATAAAAGAACACAAACCATCATGAGCCCCCTATGAAATCAGCACAACCATGATTCTGATCTTTCTTTTTCTTTTTTTGCATGGACCATGATTTTGATCTGCTATAAGATTTATCCTTGAGTTCATAATATTCAGAGTAAAGACGTCACCAGTGGAAAAACTCCAAGAAAAACCATGTATGCGTGAAAGAAACATCAACTGTTAGCATTATCTAGATAATCATGGGAAGAACATATAGAAGTTAATAAAGTCCCAAAGAAATCAATCAAGCGTGCAGAATTTACATGGTTGCTATCTAGCTAGCATGGGCTATTACTATTAGCCAATGGAACACGTACCGGAGGATTCAATTAGGCATGATGTAGTGTAGTTTCGTGCACATCTGGTTGGCTTCCTTCATCATTGTTGCCGGCTAGTATGTGTGCATCTGGTCAGCCTGCTTCTTCGTAGTTCTACACCAGTACCTTGCTCGGAAGTGGATTTGAGTTTCACTCGCTGCTTCCTGATCCTCCCAAGGAGAGGCGCTCCTCACGCGCACCACTGCCCTCGCACCGCTGCACCCCTGCCGCACCCTTCCATCTTCCCCGTCCTTCTTCTCCTACCTCTCCTCCACCATGGATCCTCCTCTGTCTCTCTTTTCTCTACCAGAAAATCGAATCACCACCATGACCTTGGAGCTCTCCCTGCCAGCCACTGAGGCCCGCCTCCACTTGCAAGGACTTCGCGCCGCCGCACCGGATCTCTCCTTCTCCCGCGCCCGCTGGATCCCGCCGCCGCCGTTTTGCATCAAGCAGACGCATTGTCCCCAGCCTCTCGAGCCGCCGCATTGACCTGATCCAGAAGCTGCGCTCGAGCGCCAAGACGGGGCGGCGAGCGGGAAGAGGTGCGGCCGGGGCGGCGGGTGGGTTGAGGTCGGCCGCGGCGGCGCGTGGTGCGGCGGCGGCTAGGGTTGGCTCGGCCTAGGCACGGGCCAGGGTCGAGGCGAGGCGAGGAGGCAGACGCGTACGGGTATTCTTTTTCTAGCGAACCGTTTTTCATGGCAGCTTAATAATGGATTGCGGGTTGAATACGTGAAACCACAGGGGCTTTTATGCAAAAGTACTGATGACGGACGACCAGAAGCATTAGCTGCTTTATTAGTAGGGAAAGACTAGTGCATATGCACGTGATGCAATGGGAGATAAAATAGTATAAATTTAAAGTCAGTATGAATTATATACGCAAGCAAAACCCTGTGTGCACACGAAAAAGGAACATTTAACTTCTCGGTTTCGCCGCGCGTGAAGGAATCAATCTGCTATTTTTCCACTTATTGATCGAGGACATTTAAGATTTTGTTACATCATCGTATGACACAGAAGGCCCATGAGTTATTTCATCTATTTTTCCTTTCAATCCTTTCAATCGAGGGGATTTAAGGTATGAAGTTTCTGAATATTCTAAAAAACATGAACAATTTTAAAAATCCTGAACAGTTTTTCAAAAATTGTGTACACTTTTGAAAAATAATATATGAAGGGAATATCTTATAAAATTCACAATATTTTTTGAAAACACAATTGTTTTATAAAAACATGAAATTATTTGAATTTGTGAACATTTTTTCAAAACGGAACATGTATTGAAAATTCATAATTTTTTTAGAAAATGTATATCTTTTATACATGGACATTATTTTTAATTGTGAAAATTTCACTAAAACATGAATATATTTTGAATGTAGAGTATTTTTTTGAAATGCCATTTTATTTTTAGAAATTTTGAACAATCTTTAAAAAATAATTGAAAAATGGGAAATTTTTTTGCAAGTTTCTAATATTTTTCAAAATAGCAACAAAATTTTGGAATTCTGAACATTTTCAGAAATTTATTTTCTATAATTCTGAACGTTTATTGAGAATTTTAATTTACGAAATAAATTCTAAAATAAAATAAACCTAGAAGGGAAAAAGAGATAGGGAAAGATAAGTAAAAATAGAAGTAAAACACATAAATAAAGAAAAATGGGCCAACCCATTATAGGTTGTCCTGTGAGAAATTTGGACTATATATCGCCTAGTGCGAAAAATAGAAATTTCCCAGCTGCGTGGGCAGAAAAATAAGGGGCTTGCTTCGCTGGGCCAAGTGCGCGGCCCACATACAAAAATTCTTTTTCTAGCAGTCTAACACATAAGAATTTAGTACCACCTTGGATAGAAAAAATTTATTTTTGGTGATGAACGGATGAAAAAATTGAAGAAATACACCTTGCTTTATTAGTAGGTATAGATATAGATATAATGACCAAGTCATTTACAAGAGCTGGAAAAATAAAATCAAGAACATTCGAATCCCAAAAGCCGGACGATCTAGTGCTAGAACATATTTTGCAAGGCTATTAGCTAGTACTTCATTAGCCTCTCTAAAGCGTGACCAAACAATGTACTAGCAAATTTAGACGCCAAGTGTTTGCATTCCAGGATAATCAGAAGCTCATGCCCTAGGTATGCTTCATCTTGAACAACTGCCTCAACTCTAAAGGTGCTATCAGACTCAATAAACACTTGACTGCATCCAACATTTGCTGCCAACAGCAGACCGTTCTGAATAGCAATATTCTCCGCTGAATCCACATCACTAATATGAGGCAGGTACCATACTGAAGCTGCTATAAATTCACCATGCTTATCTCGTGCAACAACACCAGTTGTCGGTGTCAAAACCGGCGGATCTCGGGTAGGGGGTCTCGAGTTATGAATCTTGGATCAATGGGGAACAAGGGACGAGGGACACGATGTTTACCCAGGTTCGGGCCCTCTCAAAGAGGTAAAACCCTACAACCTGCTTGATAATATTGAAGTGCATAGGATGATTATAGAGTCAATCTACCATGAGATCAGGTGAACTAAACCCTATAGTTTATATAGACACCAGGGATACTAGGGTTACACATGGTCGGTTATAAGGAAGGAATAATCATGTCAATTTCTTCTTATCTTGACTTGGAGGACACACCAAGGCATCAAAGATCTCCTGCCCGGATACGGAGTTGCCTCATAGTCCGACCTCCAGCAGTTGTAGTGCGGCTCACCTGTCCGGCCCATAAGAGATAGCCTGGTAGCCCGAGGACCCCCTAGTCCGGGACTTCTTAGTAGCCCCCGAACTAGCCTCCAATGCCGGTGTCTCATGATACGTCTGAAGTCTCCGGCTTGCAGGGCGAGTTCTTCCCCCCTCCCCCCTCTCTATGTCGGGCTAGCCATTGTTCGGTCCTGATAACTTGTTCGATCCATCGAGCCATCAAGGGGCCCACATTATCAATTCTCACGCCAGATTAATGACATCCATTGGTTCTCGTGCGCCAAAAGGAGGCGGACGGTCCAATAATCTTTTACAGAAATGCCCCTTATGGGTCAGGTGGAAGGCCTAATAAATAGGCCATGAGCGTGAGGTAACTTATCCCAAATCGAGAAGCCGAGACACTAGCAAATTCGAGAGAAAATGGCCAGTGCTCCAAGCTCCTCCTCCCGCCCCCCACGGACCTCTCCCCGGCAACTAGGCGAATTGCACAATCTCTCATCTTCAACTCAACAGACTCAAGACACAAGGATATCTCCCTGCTTTAGATCTTGTTTCCACCCGTCCGGGATTAACTTCCACGAACGGTGAGGCCTTCGCAGAAAACTTCCCCGCTCCACGCATGGGAGAGAGGGTATGTTTCGTGCCCTTCCTCTTACGGGGCTTGGGCTTTCCGATCCACCCCTTCCTTAGGGGTCTACTAGAGTTCTACGGGATCCAACTTCACCACCTCACCCCCGGGTCAATCCTGCACATCTTGGGCTTCGTTGCCTTTTGCGAGATATTTCTGGGCTGCGGGGCCCATTTCAAATTGTGGAGAAAGTACTTTTGCCTCGTCCCACACACCTGGGGAGGGACCATCTTTGAAGTGGGCGGAGCCGAGGTATGGAGCATAGCCGGGACAGGGTACCCTATGGGGACCCGAAAGAAGGATTCTGACGAGTAGACCTCATAGTGGTTTTATATCGAAGACGTCCCCTTACTTGAACCAGCTTGGAGAGGACTGCCCGAATACTCGGGCGCTCCTTTAAAGAAGCGGTTTAATTGTTGGCTGAAAAACCCTTCCCAAGGGGAGAGTGCCGAAGTACAACGTTTGGCCGCTAAGGTGAGGTTGTTAGTTTATAGCAAACTAACCATCATAGACGTGATGGCCGCCACCACTACTCGATGCGTGCAACCTCTTCAACAAAGGATGCACCCCCTGTGTGCTACAATGGGACAAGCAACGCGACCCGCTACAAACGGCAGGGGACTAACAACCAGGTAGCAATGGCAGCTATATTGGCCGACCTCTTCAAGGGAGAGGAAGAAGAATTCGCCCGTCTAAGGAACAGGGACGACTATTCCAGCTATAACCCCATTGAATGGGTAAGCTCAATTTTCATTTGCACAGTTCGGACCTTATGTCTGCATCCACTAATCAGGTATTTCATTCTTTTGAACAGAATTGGAGGCCTCATGTTGAGGCCATCAGCTGCCACGCTCCACAACTAGAGAACCATTCCCGTGATGACGATCCAGGGTTCCACGACGACCCAGAGGTGTCAGTTGATTTCGAGGATGGTTTTTTTTACCAGGAGAGTCTTGACGACTCTAAGGTGGCCGTACTAGCCGATCACGCCGGGCCCCTTCCTTCTTCCGCTGTAAGTAGCAAGAAGGCCTCATCCCGAAATGGGTGTTCGCTTTGCGCCATTCCGAGTATGCTAACATTCACTCCCATGGGCCACCGCACTACACGCCAAACACCGACGAGAGCGGTGTCTACCATGTCAACACCAACCAATAGCGGAGCTTCTAAGCGCAAGGTAGCCGTAGGGGCTACATTGACCACGCCCCCGTCCAAGAGGTAATGTATATGAACCGATAGTTTGGTTGTTAATTTAGCCGTTGTGAGTACTCCTAACCTTGTTGTGACTTTGTAGAAGAAGTGTTCTGGCACCGCCGCTCGAAGACGTCGAGGAGGCGCTAAGGGGTAATCCCGAATTGAGATTTGCAGCGTGGGCCGGGGTCAATGCGGATACCTCCGCCGCACAACAGCCTCCCGAGGATCCTTAGGATGTTTCGATTACCAATTCTGAGGTCGAAAGTGTGATGAATTACCGGTGGCGCAAAGAGTCCCTGCGTCATACCGCATTTTCCGACTAGGAATTTAATGCGTTTAGTTCAGTAGACGCATATCTCGGAGCAGCCCGAACTGGCCTTGAGGGAGTTGCCAAACTTCTGCTGACAAATATGCATGTACGTGATTGGTTTTAAAACCAAACATAAATCCTAACCCAGTAGCTCCTAAGCTTTAATTTGGGTGGGACGGCCGAGTTAAGGATCTGTGTGTGTGTGTGTGTGGTATTATGCAGGCCTTAAGAGATCAGAACAAAAAATTGTCCAAGGACCTAGAGCTAAACCGAACACGGTTGGCTGCTGCAAAGGCCGAACTAGAGGAGGTCAAGAAGTTCACCAGGGAAGCACATGGTGAGGATAGAGGTTTGAATATGCACAAACTGTTCAGGGTGCTATGTTGAACACCGACTTCCCTTTGTAGCAGCTGAGTCCCTAGGTCAACTAAAAAACGACCTTGATGCGGCCAAAGAATCCCAAAGGCATGCCGAATCGCAGGAAGAAGCTGGCCACTGGGTACTGCCCCGAAGCCATGATTAAAAGAACAAACTCAAGGCAGAAAACCAGCAGGATGCCAAAGAAACCAAGAGTTTGAAAACTCAGTTAGCGCAAGCCCTTGAGGAGAACCAGAGTTTCAAAGGCGGCATGTTCGGTAAGTGACATTTCAACTTATGATCGCGTAGATATGCATGGCACATGAATGTAATGGACTTTCCATGCCTTGTGTAAGGTCTCCTTACCGGGCGGCCCAAAGAAGAGGTCAATTTATTTGGAGGGAACCTTTTAAAGGAACTGTCCATTGTGCATGAGCGAGCTCGGAAAGCTATGAAGAGCATGGTCAAGGCGTTATGGCCGACTGAGACGCCTCCCGAAGGGATGGCCTAATTGGCCAATCATTTCAAAGGAGCTCGTTGTTTCTTTGAGTTACGGAAGACATTAGCTTGCCGAGAAGGAGCGCGGGAGGCCTGGGCAATGGTGAAAACCCATTTTACCAAACTCGAGCCAGAGCATATGGCTCATGTTGGGGCGGTAGGGCCGGGCGAACAAGAAATACCCCTTCGCCTGGTATATGACCAAGTGATGCCTGCTGCTCGATACTACCAAGAGGACTGTGCCCTAGATAGCTTGATAGATAATCTTGAAAAGGAGCAAGGTGTTTGATTATATGTATCTATGTACTTTACATCAAACATTCTTTATCCGTACGGTAAACACTATCTTAACCTGCCATCAGCTTCCACCTCCCCGACCAGTGGCCGGGGAGTGTTCTGTACTAGATGACCTGAGGGAACAGGAAATCACTTCGGGTAACCAGGCAATCCGTCCATTTGGTGTGAATAGACAAAGCGCATGCAGAGAGTTATGTTATATTACTTTTTAACGTAAGAAACATCTTCCGAAGAAAATAGTTCCCCATGGGTTTGTTTCTTTGGGTTTTTCATGTTGACCATAGACGTTTGTGGCCGGATACCTGTAGTATGCGGATATTGGCTATTACAGGGAAAGAACCCCACTGTTTTAGTGGTGAACACCTAATTATTTTCACTTCCTTCATGGCTGGCCAATTATTTTCTTAAGAACGCTAGCTTTCGGCTTCTCCCATTTGAGGTACGTACACGGCGGACCTGGTCGTAACAATCACAAAGGTGCTCCCTTTATCCCCTAGTCGTACGATCGGGAACGTAGGGGGTAAGCATGGGAGCAAGGCAACACTGGTACAGCGAGGTGCTATATAAACGGTTTTTAACCCCTTTCCGCGATGGCGTTCTAAACCGTCGCCAAGTGAGTGACCGCGATAGGGGGGTCCTTCCCACATGATCCAAAAACCGTCGGGGATAGGGAGCCTTGATGCATATACAGTACTCCCTACTAGTTTGTGCTCACATTGTCATCGCAGTCGGTATTCTGTGGTGCTACATTTGCGATGCGTGACCCATCATAAATAGTTCACGATTATAGAAGTAGACAATCACACACATTTACTTTTCCTCGACTGTGTGCGATTCAATGTAAGAGCACACACAGTTGTCGCTATAAAACTGTATGTGAAGCTTGAATACATCCCACATGATTCATCCATCGTACCCGCGTCAGATGATCGACCTATCGCACGCGTTCTTCTATGACCAAACATTTGCGATGTGCACAACATCACAAACAGTCCATAATTATGAAGCGTGTGTGATAAGGTGACTACCGCAAACATTTAAGAAGAAAGAACTATGTGCGATGTTGTTGTTAATCGCACACGTTTTTTCTTGGCTAATCGTGTGTGTAGTAGAGATTGATCGCACACGTAGTGGATCCTAGAAACATGTCTAGTCTCCACATCTATCGCAGATGTTTCACTTTTGCAAACCGTGTGCAGTGTAATCCCTAATTTAAAAATCACATGTTTTGAATTTGAAAGTAGGCAATCACTTATGTCATATCTAACCATGTTTATTACAAATATAGGTTTAACCACGAATGCATAATTCGATGCATAGGTACATATACTGTAGAACTACAGAAGCATCAAGTAAAGAATGATGAACCACAATTGTACTAAAGACTGTAAAGAGAGAGGTGAAAGACATTCTGGTTGCTGGAGAAGGTGAAGCGGAATACCCATATTGTGCCCTCCTCCATGCGTAATGTGCACACGACTCTAGGCCAACCCCTTGTGATGGCTGCCCATCCATCCTTCGTTGTCTTCATTAGGACTTCTCGATGCTCATTGTAGTCTGCATGAAATACATTAACCTTCATTGCGTGTCCACCAATCATGTACTTTGCGAGGTAATGTTGAGTGAACTGCTTCGTGAACCACTGCAAACAAAAAAGATTCAGACATTGTTGTCTGACAACTCATTATGGGCAGTAAAAAGAGAAGGCTGCAGAGTTTGTAGTTACCATCCTACAACTCACTATTGTGTTGGATAGAGCATAAACAAATAATTTGCTTGCCTTCATTTGTATCTTTTTACTAATAATACTTATAAGTTTCCTCACTTGATGCTTGTTCATGAATATCTCATTGCCCCATACACAAAAAAGGGTTGATGTGTGGATTCTTGCCAAGGGCATATGTACCTACAAGCAACAATTCAATATTAGAAGCTAACAAGTGTCCAGGCCTGGATCTATATGCACTACATTATGGAACGACGGGGTGGGGGGTACAAGCCGATGGATGAAACTAACCTCGGCGAAAAATGGTGGCCTCTCCCGTTGTTGTCCTGCATAAGTAGTGGAAAGGCATGATAAGTACAACAACCTTAACATCAAACAAATATAGCAAAGGTAAACAACATCATATCCAAATGATAGATTGAATGTGTTGGTTTCAGCATGCTATCAAAGCAGATAAAATGGAAGGCAATGTTACTGACAATAGGCTTAACAGCCATCAAACATTGCAATTCAAGCTGGTATTGTTGAAAATGAATAGAACGTAGGTAATGCTTAAACATCACACTGGATAAATGTGTAGAACTTAAATAAAAGGCATGTGTTAACTACACCAGGCATAACTCGAGCCAAATATAGCCATTCAAACTGGTATTGATGCAGTCGAGCGGCATAGTTCTGACTTGCACATAATGAAAATCACATTGTGAATGATTGAAATAACACGGGTATGCGTCGGTGCTATACAAACGGTTTAAAACCCCTTTCCTCGATGGCATTTGGAACCGTCACCTAGTGAGTTTGGGCGATTAGGGGGTCCTTCCCACACGACCCAAAAACTGTCGGGGATAGGCCCTCCTGGGACACCAAATGAGTTCGTGTGCGATCGGGTGACCCACGGAAACTCAATCATTTCCGTAGGTATGTACATCCCACACAGTGAATCCCAGAAAACATTCCGTAGGTATGTACATCCCACACTGTAATCCCAAAAAAACTTTTCCGCGGGTATGTATATCACACACAGTCAATCCAAGGAATACGTTTCGGTTCTTATGTACATCCCACACAGTCAATCCAGGGAAAACCTTTCTGTTCGTATGTACATCCCACACATGTTTATGTATGGGCTCGTGTGTGCTATGTGTAACTAACACACACACTCTGCCTTGGTTAACTGTTTGCTTTCATCAACTACATCACACATGATTTGACGAAGAAAATTGTGTGGCATTGGGCTATCCATCACAAGCGTTTTTACTGCTAGAACCATTTGCAAAGTTCCATGACCCATTTAGCAGGTTTATTAGTTTACAGTTAATAATTCTAGTATTATGCAAATTCACATTTCATATCGAACAGCTGTTTGCCAATTTCATATCAGGCACATAAATATATTTTAACATCACAGTACAATAGCTACCTGAAGACATCACAATACAACATATAGCTAGTTCAGCTTCATAAGAACATTATTATAAAAATATATTCATTTCCCTAATTGAGATCATCCAGGCTCATCTTATCCACCTTTGCTTTGAGTTCAGTAAGAACCTGTTTTGCACTGGCCAACTGTAAAAGTGGCACCTCCTTCGCCAACACCATCTTAGCAAAGTCTGATTTAAAAAATCTGAGCTCATTCTCCACCTTCCTATTTTTATCCTGCATCTTCTAATATTCTTCAGCGTTGACAACACTTTCTCTAAGCCTACCTCTGTTCTCTTCCTCATACATGCTTCAGAGCTTTGCAAGGCACATCTTCAAAGACTGTGGCCACTCTTGATCAACCCACTCCAAGTAAGAACACTCCCGTTCATCCTATAATATTTAAAACTAGATCAGTAACAATTGTAGGGGAAATGGGTTTATAGCAACATAGAAAATCACCAAATACTTATTTTGAAAAACCGAAGAAACAGGTTAATTATGACATATCTTCTAAAAAAGATTAATGTGCAAATGAACTAATTGCTACTGAGACAAGAACCAAATTCTGAAACATCAGAAGCTATAATTAACCACAACAACGCTACAAGTTCTTACTCATGTACTATAAATAACAAATTGACCATTTTATGAGGGAGGTAAATATAACTGCAACAGTATAACGACATTGTTTGGATGACATCAAATTGATACTAACAGGTGTGTACATGCACAAATTTAGTAACATAGAACTAATAGCACTAAGGCGTCCACTATGTATGCCAAAACCTGTGTAAAGACAACTGTTGCTACATCTCGCATCGCTGCCCTGCACTGGCGAGCCGATGCAGCGAAAAAAATCAGGGAGCCGAACTCCGGAGCACCTAGTTGCTCCGATGCCCAGTCCCTTCATGGCATAAAGATTTAGTATTTTACTGCTTGGCTGCTCGGATGTGTGGACAAGTTGGCTCCACAAACTGATGAAGTGGTGCCAACTAATTTTCTAATGGCACCGCTGATGAGATGGCAACATTTTTAGATACTAGGTACAAACTGTGACACTGTCTTAGGATGCGTTTGGTTGAAGGTGTGGTATGAATGGGTTGGGACCGTGACAGTGTCTGAATCACATCTAACAAATGATTTGTAACAATGAAAGAGGATCTAACCTTCTCTGCACATGCCAGAAACATCCTCCCATTGTCCATAGATTCAAACGCAACTAGCTTCACGCATGGAGATTGATGGTGACAACAAGCAGACAGATCTTCAGCCACCCCGCTCCATTCATTGCAACTGAAGGTCCTAGGGAACTACAAGAGGAAGAAATGACTCAAATTGACCGCCGGGTAAAAATCCTTCATTCAAAGTCATAGCCCGAGAGAGAGAGAAGAGAGGCATACCCGGGTGGTGGAGTCATCGTCGGAGGAGTAACCGGTTGAGAGGTCTTTGAAGATGACCATGGCGACCACGATGGTAGGATGCGAGATGGCGAGAGCAAGGAAGCAAGCGAGGAAGCAGCTATAGCTTAGGAAGGAAGGAAGGGGGAAACAGGGGAAATGTGACTTGTGGTCGAGGAGAAAAGGGGATGGGGTGGGGGGAGGGTAGATATTTCGGCGGTAGGCCAAAAATTTCGAAATGTGGAGGGAAACTTTGCGTGCGGTGCTGCCGGACACCATTCACTTTGAACGATAGTGTGCATCGCAAACTATTCTTCTGTTTAACGCGCATGGGATGAGTTTGAAAATTGAAATTTTGGTGGAAATTTCACCGCATATGTCATTGCACAATTAACATCGCTTGCTAATTTGGGCACACAAAAGATCGTACAACACACAGACCAGACTTACTGAATCGAGCAATTTTAGTAATTAAACAGAGACACGTCACCTAAACATGGCTCTAACAAAAGACCGGCATTAAAAACAAAGCCTAAGTATGAATAATTTTAACAAATCTGCTGCCGCGTCGGCCTATGCATCGCCGGTGTGAGATGATATGTCGATGACTTGTCCTGGCGACATGCCACCGTTGGTGGACTCCGCATCCCCCCTGCTGAAGTCTATCGCGTCCTCGTCCTCATCCTCGTCCTTGTCCTCGGCGCCGCCCTCAAGGTTGTAGTAGTGGTTGCGCTAGAGCTTGCGTTGGTACTCCACCGTCGATTCCTCAATGGACAAACTCTTCTCTACCTCAACCTGGGCCACGCGCCCTCCTCCTCCCGGCGCTCCTCGATCTCCGCCGCCTCCTGCATCTCCAGCTCCCGCTCGACGACCTCATGAGGAAGCACATGCTCCATGGCCACCGCCGCCTTTTCGGATGTGGGTTGCATGCTGGATTCCGAGGTGGCCTGGAATATCTTGGCGTGGATGGCCTCGACCCAGGCCAGGGCGACATTGGCGGCACAGACAGCAGCTCGGCCGTTCTCGGCATTTGCAGCCGCCATCATAGCAACAGCTGCAGGCGTCTCGGCTGCTGCTGCTGCCCTGTCGGCTGCCGCAGACACCCTCTCGGCGGAAGTGGCCGCGCTCAATGCGGATGCGGCAGCACTCTCAGCGTAGGCGGTCACGCTCTCGGCCCAGGCAGCGGCACTCGGGGGGGGGGGGACGCGACCATCGTGCGGGCCTTCACGAAGCGTTTCCACGGCGTCATCTTTGCGAGAAGGGGGTGCGGGAATGGGGATTGGGATTTGTGGATTCGGGGGTTGTCGACACTGGAGCAGACGAGATGGCGAAGCTTAAGGAGGAAGACTTAAATAGACCTAGATTTTTTCATCACAAACGATTCCTACAAAACAACTGTCTGTGATGTTGTAGATATTTTTTATTAGCTGTGAAAGACGAATTTGAAGTAAAGTGGCAACAGATGGTGTTTTAAATGTACGAGAAAATTTGTAGTACTAATACAACTGTCATATCAAATTTTGGAAAATTTCAAGGGTCATTTGACCTTTTAAGACATTTAAGTGATTTTCTAGCCATTTAATGACCGTAATTTAAAATTTGAACTCCATGTACATGCAGCAGCTAACAAAAACGGTTTGAGAAGTCATATTTTGTGTACTTGTGTGTGATTTAATTCCACGTGCAGTAAATTGGAAGGAATTTTCAAACATATTGGTCTAATGGCGATGACACAATTAAGCATGGAGTGCCATGGCATTTAAATTTCAAAAAAAATTAAAACATGAAACCTTGCTTGAGGTAATGTCATGCCACCAAGATGATGTGGTACAAAAATTTTCCTGTTTGACGAAAGTTTGGACACACACCCCTCACAAACCGGAGCAACTCACTAGAAGGCTTGTGGTTCCAAGAGGGAACAATGCATTTTTGCTGACGAACGGCAGATAGCTTCCTCTTACGGCCTTCAAAATTTTTCTACGTGTAATGTGCACTGATACTAACTGTCATGTGAAAATTTGGAAAATTTCAGGGGTCATTTGACCTTTTAAAGAGATTTAAGTGATTTCCTAGCCATTTAATGACCATACGTAATTAAAATTTGAACTAGATGTACATGCAACGGCTAACCATAACGGTTTGAAAAATCATATTTGTGTACTTGTGTGCGAGTTAATTCCATGTGCAGTAAATTAGAAGGAATTTTCAAACATAATGGTCTCACGGCATGGACACATGCATGTACATGCATGGAGTGCCATGTCATTGTTATTCCAAAAAGTTAAAAATTGATCAGAAAACATGAAACCTTGCTTGATGTAATGTCATGCCACCAAGATGATGTGGTACAAAAATGGCTTGCTTGACGAAAATTTGAACACACACCCCTCACAAACCGGAGCACCTCACTAGAATGCTCGTGGTTCCAAGAGGGAACAATGCATGTTGATGACGAATGGCGGATAGCTTCATCTTATGGCCTACTAAAATTTTCTACGTGTAATGTGCACTGATACTAACTGTCATGTGAAAATTTGGAAAATTTCAGGGGTCATTTGACCTTTTAAAGAGATTTAAGTGATTTCCTAGCCATTTAATGACCGTACGTAATTCCAATTTGAACTAGATGTACATGCAAGGGCTAACCATAATGGTTTGAAAATTCATATTTGTGTACTTGTCTGAGAGTTAATTCCATGTGCAGTAAATTAGAAGGAATTTTAAAACATATTGGTCTCACGGCATGGACACATGCATCTACATGCATGGAGTGCCATGGCATTGTTATTCCAAAAAATTAAAAAATGATTAGAAAAACATGAAACCTTGATTGATGTAATGTCATGCCACCAAGATGATGTGGTACAAAAATTGGCTTGCTTGACGAAAGTTTGGACACACACCCCTCACAAACCGGAGCAACTCACTAGAAGGCTCGTGGTTCCGAGAGGGAACAATGCATGTTTAATGACGAATGGCGGATAGCTTCCTTTTACGGCCTTCAAAATTTTTCTACGTGTAATGTGCACTGATACTAACTGTCATGTGAAAATTTGGAAAATTTCAGGGGTCATTTGACCTTTTAAAGAGATTTAAGTGATCTCCTAGCCATTTAATGACCGTATGTAATTCAAATTTGAACTAGATGTACATGCAACAGCTAACCATAATGGTTTGAAATATCATATTTGTGTACTTGTGTGTGAGTTGATTCCATGTGCAGTAAATTAGAAGGAATTTTCAAACATATTGGTCTCACGGCATGGACACATGCATGTACATGCATGGAGTGCGATGGCATTGTTATTCCAAAAAATTTAAAAATGATCAGAAAAACATGAAACCTTGCTTGATGTAATGTCATGCCACCAAGATGATGTGGTACAAAAATTGGCTTGCTTGACAAAAGTTTGGACACACACCCCTCACAAACCGGAGCAACTTAATAGAAGGCTCGTGGTTCCGATAGGGAACAATGCATGTTTGATGACGAACGGCGGATAGCTTCCTCTTACTTCCTTCAAAAATTTTCTACGCATAATGTGCACTGATACTAACTGTCATGTGAAAATTTGGAAAGTTTCAGGGGTCATTTGGCCTTTTGAAGTGATTCCCTAGCCATTTAATTACCGTAATTCAAATTTGAACTACATCTACATGCGACGGCTAACCATAACGGTTTGAAAAATCATATTTGTGTACTTGTGTGCGAGTTCAAAAATCATCAGATGATGTAAATATCTGGTTTTCAAAAAAGAAAATCTAAAATCTGGCAAGACAACCGGCCCCACATGATTAGCACCCTATTTCGCACCTCGAGTTTTGGAAGGTGGGTGGCGGGCTTTATTAATTGGACATGGTTCTGCATTGGAAACCATCAGCTATTATGTTCACACACATATTTTACTGCGGGAATCGTGTGTAATTCACACTACAGTACTCGTAAATTCCGGCGACCGGCGCGTGTACTGTTCCCGAGATCTAGATTCTGGCCGCCAATAAATGCTACCTTGCTCACGTCGTCCCACATGCATTCTCATCTAGATCCTCCCTTGCTCGCCCTCTCTCTCTCTCTCTCTCTCTCTCTCTATCTATCTATCTATCTATCTATCTATATATCTCAAATCTCTGCCATGGCGCCGCCGGTCTGCCCACACGCCGATGAGGAGTCGCCACCCCTCGAGGAGGCTCACTCAAAGAGCAGCGACGAGGACACCTACACGCCGCCAACGAGGTTGTGCCAGAACCCCCAAATTTGGATTGGTTTTGGGACCAGTACGATCTTTGTCTTTGGAAGTCGCTGTCGCTGGCTGAGAAAGCCAGGCAAGTGGCTTTCAAGAAGGAGATGGCAGAGGAGGATGCCAGGTACCAGGCGGCCTGTGAAGCCCATGATGCCGCCTTGAAAAAGGAGGCGGCGGAGCCTTGGGGGTGGGCGCGTCGTCGTGCGGAGGAGGTGTATGAAGATGGGTACTTCGCGAGGAAGGCCACAGGCGCCAGGCTCCTCGTCGCTGCATGGAGCTGGGCCAATAAGCTCTAGCGTGCCACCGATGAGGAGCTCCGATGGGCGCCCAACAAAATGGCAAGATCGTTCGCGCGCGTCCGCCTGCAAGAGGTAGATCAGCACATCAAGCCTGCGAGGCGGAGGAGGCGGAGTACTGCCTCCGCTTTGGGAAGACGCCGCGCACCAGGGAGATGCTGGCGAGGGGCTGCCGGAATACTGGCCCCAGGGGGATTATTAGTTTTAGTATTGTTTGTTTTCAATTTTATGCATTGTACCTAGTAGTTAAGTATCATCACGTATATGTGATGATGTTATATATATTCTGTGATGAACTAATGAACAATTAATATTATATATATTATGAATTCCATTTTCTATCTATTTTGGTATACTAATTTGAATCTATCTGTTATCATCCACATATACAGAATGGAAAGCGTATAAGCACACATTGAAACAGAACATATAAGAACGGAAAAAGAGAGTACACACATTGAAATAGAGCAATAGTATGATTGCTGTGAATACATAGCTATCCGAAACGACTCAACAAAATAAAACACGTCCATGAGACCATGAGCAACAGCCCTTGCCTACGGTAGCTCTTGGCTCTTCCTGAACTCGTGCAGGAGTTCGTCCAAGCGGTCGACACGCTCGCGGTACATCTGGAGCGCGATATCGAGCTCCAAGTTGGCTATTTCATCAAAGATCACCACCTCGAGGACACGACGTCCATGTTACTCTACTACTCCCAGGTGGACACCTGCGATAAGGAGGCGGTCGAGCCTACCGACCAGCGTGTTGGCATCGAGCGAGCCGTGGACAAGGCGAACAACGCGACCCATGCAAATGGCGCGGCGGGCGTCTGATGCAAGTATGGCGCGGCCGGCCTCTGGTGCAAGTATAGCGCAGAGGGCCTGTGCCCACTCCTAGCAAGGAATAGGGGTACTGATGGGACGTGTACCTAGCTGCGACGCCCTATCGACAACAGAGAAGCACCGATGGATCCGCTCTTGCTGTGCGGCGCACCGCGCCTCTCGCTCTATGGCGCTCCAACATTCTCACTGTGCGGCAAGCCGCAGCCTATCAGCGCGGATGCGCCTAGCTTGCTCTGCGGCGCGCCATCGATCATGTTGTGCGGCGAGCTGCAGCCTCTCGGCGCTGACATGCCTATCTTGATCCGCTGTGCTGAAGCGCCATGCGCCAAAGGTCTGCTCAACCCTGGCGATGATGCGCATCACGACATCGTCCATCGTGTTGCCGGGGAGCGTCGTGGCCTCGACGGGCTGTGGCGCCTTCTGGTTTTCCTCGTCGACGAGGTTGATGGAAGAGGCGGCACTTTGGTGTGTTGGCATGCTTGGAAAAGGAGGATGTGCTACAGGTTGCGCTTGTTGCCTCCATGCGTCGCGCCGCGCCTAGGTTATGTGCAATATCGCTGGGTGGCGGGATACATGTGAGGAAATGGCAGGAAACAGTGGCGTTTTCATAGAACGCCATCAATTAATGGAAATTTACAATATAAAGGAACATCGAGCTAGCACAAGAAGTAGATAATGATGAGATGAACATGGACCACACTAGGGAACCCGTCGGTGATGAATTCATCAATCACAAACAGTTGTACACTAGCAAGTGTTTGCCCACAACACACACAGCTTATTCCATCACAAACAGGTCGGATGGATCAACTGTATGCCACGTATACACATTGTCAAAAAGTAATGCGGTAGACCTTCTTTAACATATGTTAAAAAATAAAATAAAAATAAAAACAAGGACCTCGAGGTTAAATTAGCTGAGGGAATGGGTCATTTTGGTTATTTGACCAATATGACCCATCCTATCAGTTAATTTAACATCAACGCAACTTCCCATCCAGTCACCCATCCCATGGCTGATCCAGCCTGAGCACACTTAACTTGAGACTTCTCTTAGATGAGCTATTGGTGGAACAGCTAGTCGTTGCTGATATAGGATGCCTCTTTGCATCCTTATGGCGTATCCGGATGACCGCCCGTCCCCCAATGGCCAATACATGTTGTGTAGACAGAGCATATCACATACGTCTTATTAGAAGCAATTGTCCGTGTTATTATCGGTCTTCGCACATATTTCTGATTACATACCTATTTGCCACGTCTCACACACATCTTGTTGTATTGAACCGTTTCTGTTCTCTTGTCTCAACGCAAACAGTTCATCCGAGTGAACCGCATGCCATATATCGCACACACCTTGATCTGCCTGACCGTTTCTTTTGTGTTACCTAATCACAAATAGTTCGTCCTAGTGAACTGTATGTTGTGTATCGCACACACTTCATCTGGTTGCTCGTTTCCTTTGTTCCACCTCATCACAAACAGTTAATTGAACTGAACCGTATGCCCTGCATTGCACACGCAACTAAAATACGAACTGTGTTTGATGCATCCGCCATCGCAAACATTTTGGACATTTTTGACGGTTCTCTGACACCACCGTTTGCGATTACTGCATCGCACATAGTTTCTGGAAGGGTCTCTGATCGTAGTGTCGCGTTAGCAGCATTCTATAGTAGTGTAAATGAGGCATAAATGATTAGTATAACAACCAAATATAGCCATTGAAAACTGGACAAAGTCTCACTGCAACCAACCTAACAAGCAAATACAGATAAACATGGAATATGCTTGAAAACTAGATAAATGCTCATTGCAACCAACCTAACAAGCAAATACAGATAAACAAGGCATCTGCTTGAAAACTGGACAAATGCTCACTTCGAGCAACCTAACAACCAAATACAGATAAACAAGGCATCTGCTTGATAACCGGATAAATGCTCGCTACAACCAACCTAAGAACCAAATACATATAAACAAGGCATCTGCTTGATAACTAAAAAAATGCTCACTACAAACAACCTAACAACCAAATACAGATAAACAAGGCATCTACTCACTATAAACAACCAAATATAGCCATTCCTAAAACTAAAGTGGACAATTCATACTTAAACATCACATAACCCTATTGAACAATACATTTTTGCATAACTGAAATAATTAAACACGTCACAGTTAAAGCACAACATGACAAATGCTACTACAACAAAGGGTATGAGTTGGCAAGCTAGAAAAGGTAAGATTTGCTGATAGGATGTTCCATCACATGTCATGGACGGGATCCTTCTAGTTGGAAGAGCACAAACCCATGGTGCGCTCTCTGATGTCACAGATAGGTTGTTTCACCTTGGAAGAACCTTTGTGGGTGCCCTCTTCGTGGTCGCGTTCGATGAGATCTGACTTGGCAATTGAGGATTCCAAGCCTCCGCTGTAGAACATTTCCTTCAGGAATGATAAAATGGGCTCGATGGCGTACAAGGATCGCAAATCCTTAACTGCTTGGTGGAGGAGATCAGCGGCAGGGCCGTCAAAAAGATCGATGGCGGTTGAACAAGAGGGGTTGGGGATGGACCACTTAACCTGTGACATGGCCCACGTGAAGCCGTCGCTGTCGACAAGCTTGATGTCGTAGCCAGCTTTCCTGAGATACAGTAATATGTTAGCCCACTGACATGAAGCTATCGGCATGGCAATGTAGTCAATGTCTTCGCCGGCTTTTGGGGTGACGTATTGCTCCAGGATCGACAGGTCGGGGCAAACGGCAACCACCTTGCCAACGTCTGCCAGAGAGGCCATGATAAACCTCTTCTTGGTTGAATGCTTGTCGGGCTCCCTGGGATACATGGTAAGGCTTAGGCTGCGTTGTTCTGGAGCAGGGGATGTGGATCTGGCGGGGAGGGACACCGCATGCTTAATCTAAAAACTCAGGGGAGTGGGGCAACAGTATGGGAATCGCTAGGTAACCTGAACTTTATTGTATAAGCTAGGAGAAATGGTGTAACGCCAAGGATTCGATGCGCCAGGTGTCTGTCAATTATTCGCCTTCATTGCCATGTCATTTGCTTGCGTGTTGCATTTTATCATGTCATCATCTGCATTTCATATCATGTCATCATGTGCATCGCATTGGCATACATGTTCGTCTCATGCATCCGAGCTTTTTCCCCGTTGTCCATTTTGCAATCCGGCACTCCTATGTCCTCCGGCGTCCCCCTCTTCTCTCTTTTCGTGAGTGGGTGTTAAACGTTCTCGGAATGGACCGAGTCTTGCCAAGCGGCCTTGGTATACCACCGGTAGACCGCCTGTTAAGTTTCGTGCCATTTGGAGGTCGTTTGATACTCCAACGGTTAACCGCGTAGCCCGAAACCCCCCTTTCTCTTTGCAGCCCAACACCCTTCCAAAGTGGCCCAAAACCCATCTAACTCTCCTCCATGCTCTCGGTCATTCGATCACGATCGTGTGGGCGAAAACCGCTCCTCATTTGGACTCTCCTAGCTCCCTCTATCTATAAATAGCCCCCTCCCCCGAAATTCACGGATCAAATCCCCCCGAAACCCTAGCAGTCTACTCCCTCACCGCGCCGGACATGTCCGCTCCGCCATCGGACATGTCCGCCACCGCCCCCCTCAGCGAACCGCGCAGCGCCACGTGGCCTCTTGCGCCGTCCCCGCCGCCGCGGCCCGTTGGGCCCAGGCACGGCCCGCCCAGGCGCGCGCGGCCGCCCGTCCGCCCCGCGCGTGCGCCTCCCGCCGCCCGCCACCGGCGACCCGTCTGCCGGCGTGCTCCCTCCGCCTCCACGCCTTGCCGCCGTCGCCGGGCTCCGCCCCGCCCCTTGCCGGTCGCCACCTCCTCGCCTCCGGCCGTGGAGCGCCTCCGTCGCCTCCTACAGATCCACCGTGCCCGCCTCTGCTCGCCCCGAGCTCCATGCCCGCGCCGCCTGCCATGGCGCCGCTGCCCGCCGACCCCTCCGGCGGCCGGATCCGGTCCCCCATGGCTGGATTGGCCCGTTCCGCAGCTCGCCGGACCTGCCCGGCCTCCTCCTGGCGCCCTGCCGACCGGCGCCGCCGCCGCTCGTCCTCGTCGGGCAAAGGACGACGACCTCGCCTCCCGACGTGCCTGCTCGCCCGCGTGGGCCACGTGGGCTTCCCCACGGCCCATATCCCGCCAAACCGATCCACCACCGACCTGGGCCGAGCCCAGCTAGGTGAGCCCCGCCTATGTCCCGCTCTCGGCGTCATATACCTAAAACGCGCTCACTCTGTTTTGTTTCCCTAAAAATGACTAAGTCCCTCACATTTTCATGCCATGTTCATCGCATCATATCTCCATGCATACTGCTCCGTTTCGTGCGTGTAATATGTCAAATTGTTTGCCTCAACGAGTACTTCATTTCATTCCATTGCATAATATTCATTTGAGCTCAGCTTGATGCCTGAATCATTGTTGCAAGAGTGCTTCATGATGTTAATCTCCTGAAACTGTTATAACATGCTCATTTGTCATTTTTGCCATGATTGATGTGTGCATCCTATGAGGTTGATGTCTACATGTGTTTTAAACTGTGACATGTCTTCTTTACAGAGGTGCTTACCATGTATTTTTGTGATCAATGTGGTGACTAGTACAAGCATGTTAACTAGGCTTCGTGATGTTGCTGATTTTAGTCCCTGTTCTGCTGTTATTTTGATGCCATGTAAACTTGATGCTACAGAGAGATCCATGCTTAGTTTGAGATACTTCAGTAAGGGCATTTTGAACATATGGTTGTTCTCTATCCATTCATGCCCCTGTTTGCAATTATGGAGCAGTCTAGCATGACATTTTCGTGCTCTACTTTTGCTTCAAAATGTTTCCTGGCAGATTGTTTACAAGTTATTCAATTTTGCCAAGGTTGTTGTAGTTGATCCTTGCATGCTATGAACTTGTTCTTGCCTTGGTTTGTTTCATAAACATGTCTTCCTGATGATGATATGCTTATCTTGTCATGCAATTACTTGTGGTGAGTGAATCGAGCTTGCTAAGTTGTGTACTTGATGTTGCTCTTTTGTTAGGCTGAATCTGTTATTTCGTGATGCTATATAAACCTGTTGCTACAAGTCATTCTATGCATAATCTGGGGATGTTCACTAAGGGTGTTTTATTATACATGTTATGCTTTATCCATTCATGCCCCTGGTTGCAATTATAGCTTGCTTTAGCTTGTTCATATCTTGCCTCAAAGTTGCTTGATAATGTTGCTGTCAGCCTGTTAACATTAAGTTCAGTTGTTATCATGATTGTTGTTAGTGATACATCCACCCTATGAACTTGATCTTGCCTTGCTTAGCTCCATAAACATGTCTTCTTACTGTTGGTTGCCTTGCCATGCCATGTAATGCTCTGTGGTGAGTGGTACAAGCTCACAAACATGCCTTCTTATCGTTGTTCCTGCCATGTTTGAATCTGTAATATAACTTGCTATGTTTACATGTGTGCCATCATATTTTCTGATCCTTTTTGGCTCATGGTCACTAAAGGACATTTGATATATGCATTTAGTAGATTCATGCCATGCCTTTGTTTGCCATGATAAGTTCCTGTAACATGTTGTTTGATAGCTCTAAACATTGCAACCTGATGTTATTTTCTGCAAAGTCTGAACTGTTATTGTTTGCAATCTTGTCATGTGTGTTTGAGCATGTTCTAGTGATTTCTGGAGATAGCTCAGTGTTCATGTTTTGTAATGCTTTACCTTTACATCATGCCCATATCTTTTTTTTCATGTTGATATGCTGTAGCTTATTGTTTTGATGCTTGCAATATGCCTAGTTGCTGTTTTGGACAGATTGTTGCTATAACTTGTTTCATGTGTATGTGTTGAACCGTTGCTCCGTTTTGAGTGTGCTCTATATGAAACTTGCTTAGAATTGCATGTAGTTTCATATTATCATGTTGCATCCTTGTTTTGAGGTATTTGCTTGATGTTTGGGTGCATTTTGCATCAATGCCATGTCTAACTTGCTTTGCTCATATCTTCTAGGCCGTAGCTCCGAACTAAATGAACTTTATATGTAACTTGACTAGAATCTCATGTAGATCATCTTTGTGCATCTTAACTTGCTGTTTAACAACTTGAACATAAGGTTTATTCAGATCTGGACCAATTTCGAAATTTGCATATGAGGACTTATCGGAATTGTTATATGTTGTTCCCGGCCTCATTTAAACTTGCCTTGATGTGTTGCTCTTGTTTGCATCATCTCTTGCCATGAATAGCTTCATGTAGTCTTGTCATGCATCATCCTTGTTGTGCTTCATGTCATGTTCATGTGTGGTGTGTTTACTATGTTGTGTGTTTCTTCTCAATAGTTCCTGTTTCATTGCGATCGTGAGGATTCGTTCGTCTACGCTTGGTTCGTCTTCGTGGTTTCATCTTCTTCATGGACTCGTTCTTCTTCCTTGCGGGATTTCAGGCAAGATGACCGCTACCCTGGATCTCACTACTATCATTGCTATGCTAGTTGCTTCATTCTATCGCTTTGCTGCGCTACCTATCACCTGTTTATCAAGCCTCCCATATTGCCATGAACCTCTAACCTTTGACACCTTTCCTATGCAAACTATTGCTTGGCTATGTTACTGCTTTGCTCAACCCCTCTTATAGTGTTGCTAGTTGCAGGTGAAGTTGAAGATTGCTCCATGACGGACAGGATTATGTTGGGATATCACAATATCTCTTATTTAATTAATGCATCTATATATTTGGTAAAGGGTGGAAGGCTCGGCCTTATGCCTAGTGTTTTGTGCCACTCTTGCCGCCCTAGTTTCCGTCATACCGGTGTTATGTTCCCGGATTTTGCGTTCCTTACGCGGTCGGGTGATTTATGGGACCCCCTTGACAGTTCGCCTTGAATAAAACTCCCCCAGCAAGGCCCAACATTGGTTTTACCATTTGCCTCACCACCACCTATATTTTCCCTTGGGAGTAATTAACCCAAGGGTCATCTTTATTTTAGCCCCCCCGGGCCAGTGCTTGTCTAAGTGTTGGTCCGAACCGGCCAGACTACGGGGCCACCTCGGGGCAACTCGAGGGCTGGTTTTACTCGTAGGCTGACTTATCCGGTGTTGCCCTGAGAACAAGATATTTGCAGCTCCTATCGGGATTGTCGGTGCATCGGGCGGCTTTGCTGATCTTGTTTTACCATTGTCGAAATGTCTTGTAAACCGGGATTCCGAGTCTGTTCGGGTCTTCCTGGGAGAAGGTATATCCTTCGTTGATCGCGAGAGCTTATCATGGGCTAAGTTGGGACACCCCTGCAGGGTATAATCTTTCGAAAGCCGTGCCTGCGGTTATAGGCAGATGGGAATTTATTAATGTCCGGTTGTAGATAACTTGACACCAGATACGAATTAAAACACATCAACCGTGTGTGTAGCCGTGATGGTCTCTTTTCGGCGGAGTCCAGGAAGTGAACACGGTTTCTGGGTTATGTTTGGCGTAAGTAGGAGTTCAGGATCACTTCTTGATCATTACTAGTTGACGACCGTTCCGCTTGCTCTCTTCTCGCTCTTATTTGCGTATGTTAGCCACCATATATGCTTAGTCGCTGCTGCAGCCTCACCACTTTACCCCTTCCTTTCCCTTTAAGCTTTGCTAGTCTTGATACCCATGGTAATGGGATTGCTGAGTCCTCGTGGCTCACAGTTGTAGGTACAGGTTATGTAATGCTCATGACACGAGAGCGATGTTTGCTTGTTTGGAGATTCTTATTCTGCTTCTTCTTCGATCAGGGGATAGGTTCCAGGTCGGCAGCCTGGGCTAGTAGGCTGGATGTCATTTGAGCTTCTGTTTGTGTTTCATCCGTAGTCGGATGGTGCTCTTATGTAAGATGATGTTGTAATCGTGTGGCATTGTATGCCTCTTGTATGTATCCCCATCTATTATGTAATGTTGATGTAATGATATCCACCTTGCAAAAGCGTTTCAATATGCGGTTCTATCCTTGGTGGGACCTTCGAGTCTCTTTAGGATAGTATCGCATATTGGGCGTGATAAGTTGGTATCAGAGCCTCGACCGACCCTAGGAGCCCCCTTGATTGATCGTGTAGTTTGGCCGATGTCGAGTCTAGAAGAAAAAGTATTTTTGGAGTCTAGTTATATCGGAGAGTAGGAATTCTTTCTACTCCTCAGCCTCTTCGTCGCTCTGGTAAGGAATCTTGACGTAGGTGTTTTGAATTACTTCTCTTCCCTTTCAAATTTTTCTTTAGGATCACGCAGTTGGTTCTCCGGTAGTTGTTCCTCAGCTCTTTTCATCCGGTGCATTTCTCGTCAAGTCGACTCGAGCCTCTTCATCTTTGAGTTCAATCCTCAGCTGTTTTCTTTCCCACCCGCCCACCCTTTTCTTCTTAGAGTCGGAGTCCATAATAGATTATCCATCCTACTCGTGTGAAGCTTTTGCTCTCTCTCCTCAATGATTTCAACAGGTGTTTTCTCTTCAAGATATTCGTCGATTTCCCCTTCCAAGATGATTTTGTTTTCCCGCCCTCCCACCCTTTTTCTTCCCGGAGTCTGAGTCTCTCTTGACAATCAATTTCATTCATGTGGAGCCTCTTTAGTCTTTCGTCAATTGTTTCAACCGGTGAATTCTCGCCTAGTTCGTCATTCTTCATCTCTTTTTCTTCTCTGGTGGATCCAAATTCAAGTTTTTCGGGTTGATCACATTCTTTTCCCTCGGATCAAGTGTTTTCCTTGCTCGTTCTCCTCTCGCCAGTTATCCTTCCGGAGTATTCAAGACATCTCAGAAGATTCGTCTGTGTTTCAATTAATTTGAGGTTGTCACCTCATTCAAATATTTCAATTGTTCCGGTGCATCATCTATCTGTTCAACAAATCTTTCCAAAGGTGTTTCTTTTCAGTGGGCCCTAACCCACAGGTCTTTTCCCAGGATCTTACCTGACTCTTCTAATTCTTCCGGAGGCCTTCATTCTAGTTATCGTTCTCTATTTATCCCGGTGGTTCGTTCAAGATTCTTTTTCTTTGATTATCATTTCAATCCATTCGTTCTTTCAATCCTATCGGTGGTTCATGAAGACTTTCTCAAGTTTTGTTCTATCCCTTCTCAATCCTTTTTCAAGAAGAATAAGTAGTATGTAAAATCCATTGCTTGTCATCAATTTAATTTGATGAAGGATAAGCATACAATAAATCTTATTCTTATTTCATCCAAGTAAGTAATCCCTTCCTTCAGAGTTTGTTCTTGATGCATAAATTCTAGTTCCAAGTGTTTTTCATCTTTTCTTTTCCGGAGTTCAATTTCCTCAGCCATTTCGTCGGAACCTCCATCTAAATCATCGCAAGGCTTTAATCTTATTCTTTTCATCCTTCAATTCTATCTCATTGTCCTTTTGGTTACCGGAGTTCTTCATGGTGGTTCTTCATGAATTAATTCATTCTTTCAAGAGTTCATCAAGATTCTTGTTGGTGGAGTTCAAGTATCTTTTTTCTTGCATCTCGAAGCGCAAATAATTCTTCATTTTCTTTTGAAGTGGAGTTTTGCATTTCTTCATTCTTCTCAGCTATTTAATCTTTTCCGTTTGTGGCCGGTTAACACCTTATGATCTTGAGATGTTACCTATAAGACCACGACAAGCTTATTCTTTTCGTTGTTGAATTTTCTCAACAACTCCATTCAATCTTTTCTTCTAAGGTTGCTTTCTATTTCATTCGTGGCACAAGTTGTCATTTTCTTCTCCGTTCTTTTCATTCAACTCTTTTAATTCTTTCCGGAGATATTGTGTCATGTATTCATCAAGTATCATCCCATCCTCTCAAGTTCATGTTCTATTCTTTCCATGTTCAGCCGGAGTGCTGCCAAAATCCTTTCAGTCTTATTCGTTTCTTATCTCATGCTAACCGGAGTGGTTTCATAGTCTATCTGATTCTGTGAGCTTTCGATTCTCGTCATTCTCGTCGTTCCTCTCTTCTTCTCGTATGCTCTAAATTCTTTGCTTCTTTTCTTGAGTTCTTGTTTTCCCTCATCCCTTTTTCTCTTCCGTCTCGGTCCTAAGATCTCGGGACGAGATCTCTTGTTAGTGGAGGAGTGTTGTAATGCCCCGGATTCGATGCGCCAGGTGTCTGTCAATTATTCGCCTTCGTTGCCATGTCATTTTCTTGCGTGTTGCATTTTATCATGTCATCATCTGCATTTCATATCATGTCATCATGTGAATCGCATTGGCATACGTGTTCATCTCATGCATCCGAGCTTTTTCCCCGTTGTCCGTTTTGCAATCCGGCACTCCTATGTCCTCCGGCGTCCCCCTCTTCTCTCTTTTCATGAGTGGATGTTAAACGTTCTCGGAATGGACCGAGTCTTGCCAAGCGGCCTTGGTATACCACCGGTAGACCGCCTGTCAAGTTTCGTGCCATTTGGAGGTCGTTTGATACTCCAATGGTTAACCGCGTAGCCCAAAACCCCCCTTTCTCTTTGCAGCCCAACACCCTTCCAAAGTGGCCCAAAACCCATCTAACTCCCCTCCATGCTCTCGGTCATTCGATCACGATCGTGTGGGCGAAAACCGCTCCTCATTTGGACTCTCCTAGCTCCCTCTATCTATAAATAGCCCCTCCCCCGAAATTCGCGGATCAAATCCCCCCGAAACCCTAGCAGTCTACTCCCTCACCGCGCCGGACATGTCCGCTCCGCCACCGGACATGTCCGCCACCGCCCCCCTCAACGAACCGCGCAGCACCACGTGGCCTCTCGCGCCGTCCTCGCCGTCGCGGCCCGTTAGGCCCAAGCGCGGCCCGCCCAGGCCCGCGCGGCCGCCCGTCGGTCCCGCGCCTGCGCCTCCCGCCGCTTGCCGCCGGCGACCCGTCTGCCGGCGCGCTCCCTCCGCCTCCGCACCTCGGCGCCGCCGCCGGGCTCCGCCCCGCCCCTTGCCGGTCGCCGCCTCCTCGCCTCCGGCCGCGGAGCGCCGCCGCCGCCTCCTGCAGATCCGCCGTGCCCGCCTCCGCTCGCCCCGAGCTCCGCGCCCGCCGCCGCCTGCCATGGCGCCGCCACTCGCCGACCCCTCCGGCGGCCGGATCCGGTCCCCCATGGCCGGATTGGCCCGTTCCGCAGCTTGCCGGACCTGCCCGGCCTCCTCCTGGCGCCCTGCCGACCGGCGCCGCCGCCGCTCGTCCTCGTCGGGCGGAGGACGACGCCCTCGCCTCCCGGCGCGCCTGCTCGCCCGCGTGGGCCACGTGGGCTTCCCCACGGCCCAGATCCCGCCGAACCGATCCACCACCGACCTGGGCCGAGCCCAGCTAGGTGAGCCCCGCCTAGCTCTCGGCGTCATATACCTAAAACGCGCTCACTCTGTTTTGTTTTCCTAAAAATGACTAAGTCCCTGACATTTTCATGTCATGTTCATCGCATCATATCTCCATGCATACTGCTCCGTTTCGTGCGTGTAATATGTCAAATTGTTCGCCTCAACGAGTACTTCATTTCATTCCATTGCATAACATTCATTTGAGCTCAGCTTGATGCCTGAATCATCGTTGCAAGAGTGCTTCATGATGTTAATCTCCTGAAACTGTTATAACATGCTCATTTGTCATTTTTGCCATGATTGATGTGTGCATCCTATGAGGTTGATGTCTACATGTGTTTTGAACTGTGACATGTCTTCTTTACAGAGGTGCTTACCATGTATTTTTGTGATCAATGTGGTGACTAGCACAAGCATGTTAACTAGGCTTCGTGATGTTGCTGATTTTAGTCCCTGTTCTGCTGTTATTTTGATGCCATGTAAACTTGATGCTACAGAGAGATCCATGCTTAGTTTGAGATATTTCAGTAAGTGTGTTTTGAACATATAGTTGTTCTCTATCCATTCATGCCCCTGTTTGCAATTATGGAGCAGTCTAGCATGTCATTTTAGTGCTTTACTTTAGCTTCAAAATGTTTCCTGGCAAATTGTTTACATGTTATTCAATTTTGCCTAGGTTGTTGTAGTTGATCCTTGCATGCTATGAACTTGTTCTTGCCTTGGTTTGTTTCATAAACATGTATTCTTGATGATGCTATGCTTATATTGTCATGCAATTACTTGTGGTGAGTGAATCGAGCTTGTTAAGTAGTGTACTTGATGTTGCTGTTTTGCTAGGCTGAATCTGTTATTTCGTGATGCTATATAAACCTGCTGCTACAAGTCATTCTATGCATAACCTGGAGATGTTCACTAACGGTGTTTTGTTATACATGTTATGCTTTATCCATTCATACCCCTGGTTGCAATTATATCTTGCTTTAGCTTGTTCATATCTTGCCACAAATTTGCTTGATAATGTTGCTGTCAGCCTCTTAACATTAAGTTCAGTTATTATCATGATTGTTGTTGGTGATACATCCACCCTATGAACTTGATCTTGCCATGCTTAGCTTCATAAACATGTCTTCTTACTGTTGGTTTCCTTGCCATGCCATGTAATGCTCTGTGGTGAGTGGTACAAGCTCACAAACATGCCTTCTTAGCGTTGTTCCTGCCATGTTTGAATCTGTAATATAACTTGCTATGTTTACATGGGTGCCATCATATTTTCTGATCCATTTTGGCTCATGGTAACTAAAGGACATTTGATCTATGCATTTAGTAGATTCATGCCATGGCTTTGTTTGCCATGATAAGTTCCTGTAACATGTTGTTTGATAGCTCTAAACATTGCAACCTGATGTTATTTTCTGCAAAGTCTGAACTGTTGTTGTTTGCAATCTTGCCATGTGTGTTTGAGCATGTTCTAGTGATTTCTGGAGATAGCTCAGTGTTCATGTTTTGTAATGATTTACCCGTACATCATGCCCATATCTTTTGTTTTCATGTTGAGATGTTGTAGCTTATTGTTTTGATGCTTGCAATATGCCTAGTTGCTGTTTTGGACAGATTGTTGCTATAACTTGTTTCATGTGTGTGTTGAACCGTTGCTCCGTTTTGAGTGTTCTCTATATGAAACTTGCTTAGAATTGCATGTAGTTTCATATTATCATGTTGCATCCTTGTTTTGAGGTGTTTGCTTGATGTTTGGGTGCATTTTGCATCAATGCCATGTCTAACTTGCTTTGCTCATATCTTCTAGGCCGTAGCTCCGAACTAAATGAACTTTATATGTAACTTGACTAGAATCTCGTGTAGATCATTTTTGTGCATCTTAACTTGCTGTTTAACAACTTGAACATAAGGTTTATTCAGATCTGGACCAATTTCGAAATTTGCATATGAGGACTTACCGGAATTGTTATATGTTGTTCCCGGCCTCATTTAAACTTGCCTTGATGTGTTGCTCTTGTTTGCATCATCTCTTGCCATGAGTAGCTTCATGTAGTCTTGTCATGCATCATGCTTGTTATGCATCATGTCATGTTCATGTGTGGTGTGTTTACTATGTTGTGTGTTTCTTCTCGATAGTTCCTGTTTCATTGTGATCGTGAGGATTCGTTCGTCTACGCTTGGTTCGTCTTCGTGGTTTCATCTTCTTCATGGACTCGTTCTTCTTCCTTGCAGGATTTCAGGCAAGATGACCACTACCCTGGGTCTCACTACTATCATTGCTATGCTAGTTGCTTCGTTCTATCGCTTTGCTGCGCTACCTATCACCTGTTTATCAAGCCTCCCATATTGCCATGAACCTCTAACCTTTGACACCTTTCCTATGCAAACCATTGCTTGGCTATGTTACCGCTTTGCTCAGCCCCTCTTATAGCGTTGCTAGTTGCAGGTTAAGTTGAAGATTGCTCCATGACGGACATGATTATGTTGGGATATCACAATATCTCTTATTTAATTAATGCATCTATATATTTGGTAAAGGGTGGAAGGCTCGGCCTTATGCCTGGTGTTTTGTTCCACTCTTGCCGCCCTAGTTTCCGTCATACCGGTGTTATGTTCCCGGATTTTGCGTTCCTTACGCGGTCGGGTGATTTATGGGACCCCCTTGACAGTTTGCCTTGAATAGAACTCCTCCAGCAAGGCCCAACATTGGTTTTACCATTTGCCTCACCACCACCTATATTTTCCCTTGGGAGTAATTAACCCAAGGGTCATCTTTATTTTAGCCCCCCCGGGCCAGTGCTTGTCTAAGTGTTGGTCCGAACCGGGCAGACTGCGGGGCCACCTCGGGGCAACTCGAGGGCTGGTTTTACTCGTAGGCTGACTTATCCGGTGTTGCCCTGAGAATGAGATATGTGCAGCTCCTATCGGGATTGTCGGCGCATCGGGCGGCTTTGCTGGTCTTGTTTTACCATTGTCGAAATGTCTTGTAATCCGGGATTCCTAGTCTGATCGGGTCTTCCTGGGAGAAGGTATATCCTTCGTTGATCGCGAGAGCTTATCATGGGCTAAGTTGGGACACCCCTGCAGGGTATAATCTTTTGAAAGCCGTGCCTGCGGTTATAGGCAGATGGGAATTTGTTAATGTCCGGTTGTAGATAACTTGACACCAGATACGAATTAAAACGCATCAACCGTGTGTGTAGCCGTGATGGTCTCTTTTCGGTGGAGTCCGGGAAGTGAACACGGTTTCTGGGTTATGTTTGGCGTAAGTAGGAGTTCAGGATCACTTCTTGATCATTACTAGTTGACGACCATTCCTCTTGCTCTCTTCTCACTCTTATTTGCGTATGTTAGCCACCATATATGCTTAGTCGCTGCTGTAGCCTCACCACTTTACCCCTTCCTTTCCCTTTAAGCTTTGCTAGTCTTGATACCCATGGTAATGGGATTGCTGAGTCCTCGTGGCTCACAGATTACTACAACAACAGTTGCAGGTACAGGTTATGCGATGCTTATGACGCGAGAGCGATGTTTGCTTGTTTGGAGATTCTTCTTCTGCTTCTTCTTCGATCAGGGGATAGGTTCCAGGTCGGTAGCCTGGGCTAGCAGGGTGGATGTCGTTTGAGCTTCTGTTTGTGTTTCATCCGTAGTCGGATGGTGCTCTTATGTAAGATGATGTTGTAATCGTGTGGCATTGTATGCCTCTTGTATGTATCCCCATCTATTATGTAATGTTGATGTAATGATATCCACCTTGCAAAAGCGTTTCAATATGCGGTTCTATCCTTGGTGGGACCTTCGAGTCTCTTTAGGATAGTATCGCATATTGGGCGTGATAAATGGGCAGACCGGCAGGGGTTGGCGGCGATGACGGTGAGCTAGGGTTCAAGGAGGGTAGGGGGCCGGGTGGGGACTGTGGAGGGGCTGGTGTTTGAGGATACACCACGGCTACTGAAAATTTTAGTAATGGTAGGTGGAGATGGTGGTGGACGAGGGATGGTGACGGTTCAAATACCTCGGCTACTACAATTTTACTATAAATTCGATGATGGAGGAGTGTGGGCGACGATTGAAGTAAGGAGGCTACTAAAATTTGGATAAAGGAATTGATGCGGGGCGGAAGTACCAAGATCGCGCACGGTCCAATAAGAATATGCGTGTATGATTATAAGGAAAAGTGGTGGAACCGCCGATTTTTGCAACGCTCAAGGCAGGTAGTTTGTTTTTACGTTTCTAGCTAGCTGGTCTATCGCACACGGTTCGTCCTAATTTCTAAATAAACTACCCGCCTTTAGCTTGCGCAGGTGGTGATTTTACAGCGCACTTGCATCGCACACGGTTAAGCCAGTACCTCCACCCTTTGTTCGCGCTTGTGTAGTTGTGTTGATTTTACAGCACAGTTGCATCGCACACTGCTACCTCTTGAGCAAGCGTTGGTTTTTCCCTTGAAGAGGAAAGGGTGATGCAGCAAAGTAGCGTAAGTATTTCCCTCTGAGAACCAAGGTATCAATCCAATAGGAGACTACACTCCAAGTCCCTCGTACCTACACAAACAAACAAAAATCTCGCAACCAACGCAATAAAGGGGTTGTCAATCCCTTCACGGACACTTGCGAAAGTGAGATCTGATAGAGATAATAAGATAAGATAAATATTTTTGGTATTTTTATTATGTAGATTGAAAAGTAAAGATTGCAAAATAAAGTAGATCGAAAACTTATATGATGGAAAATAGACCCGGGGGCCATAGGTTTCACTAGTGGCTTCTCTCAAGATAGCATAAGTATTACGGTGGGTGAACAAATTACTGTCGAGCAATTGATAGAAAAGTGCATAGTTATGAGAATATCTAGGTATGATCATGTATATAGGCATCACGTCCAAGATTAGTAGACCGACTCCTGCCTGCATCTACTACTATTACTCCACACATCGACCGCTATCCAACATGCATCTAGAGTATTAAGTTCATAAGAACAGAGTAACGCATTAGGCAAGATGACATGATGTAGAAGGATAAACTCAAGAAATATGATATAAACCCCATCTTTTTATCCTCGATGGCAACAATACAATAGGTGCCTTGCTTCCCCTACTGTCACTAGGAAAGGACACTGCAAGATTGAACCCAAAGCTAAGCACTTCTCCCGTTGCAAGAAAGATCAATCTAGTAGGCCAAACCAAACTGATAATTCAAAGAGACTTGCAAAGATAACCAATCATACATAAAAGAATTCAGAGGAGATTCAAATATTTATCATAGATAAACTTGATCATAAACCCACAATTCATCGGATCTGGACAAACACACCACAAAAAGAGTTACATCAAATAGATCTCCAAGAAGATCGAGGAGAACATTGTATTGAGAATCAAAGAGAGAGAAGAAGCCATCTAGCTAATAATTATGGACCCGAAGGTCTGTGGTAAACTACTCACAACTCATCAGAGAGGCTATGGTGTTGATGTAGAAGCCCTCCGTGATTGATTCCCCCTCCGGCAGAGCGCCGAAAAAGGCTCCAAGATGGGATCTCATGGGTACAAAAGGTTGCGGCAGTGGAAATAGTTTTTTGTGGTGTTCCTGAATGTTTTTGGGGTACGTAGATATATATATATATATATATATATATATATATAGGTGAAGGAAGTCGGTCAGGGGAGCCACGAGGGGCCCACGAGGGTGGGGGGAGGGGGGGCCCACCCCCCTAGGGCGCGCCCTCCTACCTCGTGGCTTCCTCGTCTGCTGCTTGACGTCCACTGCAAGTCTCCTGGATTGCGTTTGTTCCAAAAAGAACGCTCCCGAAGGTTTCATTCCGTTTGGACTCCGTTTGATATTCCTTTTGTGCAAAACACTGAAACAGGCAAAAAATAGCAATTTGGGTTGGGCCTCCGGTTAATAGGTTAGTCCCAAAAATGATATAGAAGTGTTTAGTAAAGCCCATAAACATCCAAAACAGGTAATATAATAGCATTAAGCAATAAAAAATTATAGATACGTTGGAGACGTATCAAGCATCCCCAAGCTTAATTCCTGCTCGTCCTTGAGTAGGTAAATGATAAAAATAGAATTTTTGATGTGGAATGCTACCTAACATATTTCTCAATGTAATTTTCTTTATTGTGGCATGATTGTTCAGATCCAAATGATTCAAGATAAAAGTTTAATATTGACATAAAAAATAATAATACTTCAAGCATACTAACAAAGTAATTATGTCTTATCAAAATAACATAGCCAAAAAAGCTTATCCCTACAAAATCATATAGTTTGTCCATGCTTCATTTTTGTAACACAAAATACTCCCCTTATGCATAACCCCGATGACAAGCCGGTCAATTGGTTCATAATTTTTAACGCGCTTCAGCCTTTTCAACTCTTACACAATACATGAGCGCAAGCCATGGATATAGCACCATGGGTGGAATAGAATATAATGATAGGGGTTATGAGAGAAGACAAAAAGGGAGAAAGTCTCACATCGATGAGGCTAATCAACGGGCTATGGAGATGCCCATCAATTGATGTCAATGCAAGGAGTAGGGATTGCCATGCAACGGATGCACTAGAGCTATATATATATATATATATATATATATATATATATATATATATGAAAGCTCAACAAAAGAAACTAAGTGGGTGTGCATCCAACTTGCTTGCTCACGAAGACCTAGGGCATTTTGAGGAATCCCATCATTGGAATATACAAGCCAAGTTCTATAATGAAAAATTCCCATTAGTATATGAAAGTGACAACATAGGAGACTCTCTATGATGAAGATCATGGTGCTACTTTGAAGCACAAGTGTGCTAAAAAGATAGTAACAATGTCCCTTCTCTCATTTTCTCTCATTTTTTTTATTTTGGTGGGCTTCTTTGGCCTCTTTTTTTTCTTTGGGCTTCTTTGGCCTCTTTTATTTTTTATAAAGTCCGGAGTCTCATCCCGACTTGTGGGGGAATCATAGTCTCAATCATCCTTTCCTAACTTGGGACAATGCTCTAATAATTAAGATCATCACACTTTTATTTATTTATAACTCAAGAATTACAACTCAACACTTAGAACAAAATATAACTCTATGTGAATGCCTTCGGTGGTGTACCGGGATATGCGATGAATCAAGAGTGGCATGTATGGAATAATTATAAAGGTGGCCTTGCCACAAATACGATGGCAACTACATGATCATGCAAAAAGAAATATGACAATGATGGAGCATGTCATAATAAACCGAAACGGTGGAAAGTTGCACGGCAATATATCTCGGAATGGCTATGGAAATGCCATAATAGGTAGGTATGGTGGCTGTTTTGAGGAAGATATAAGGAGGTTTATGTGTGATAGAGCGTATCATATCACGGGGATTTGATGCGCCAGCGACGTTTGCACCAACTCTCAAGGTGAGAAAGGGCAATGCACGGTACCGTAGAGGCTAGCAAAAATGCGGAAAGGTAAGAGCGTGTATAATCCATGGACTCACATTAGTCATAAAGAACTCATATACTTATTGGAAAAAATTATTAACCCTCGAAGCAAAGTACTACTACGCATGCCCCTAGAGGGATAGATTGGTAGGAAAAGACCATCGCTCGTCCCCGACCGCCACTCATAAGGAAAACACACAAAGAGCTCCCCATGCTACAAATTTGTTACATAACTTTACCATACGTGCATGCTACGGGACTTGCCAACTTTAATACAAGTATTTCTCAATTTCACAATTACCCAACTAGCATGAATCTAACATTACCACCTTTACATCTCAAAACAATTATCAAGTGTCAAATTACCATAGTGTTCAATGCACTCTATATAATAGTTTTTATTATACCCAACTTGGATGCCCATCATATTAGGACTAATTTCATAACCAAATCATACCATGCTGTTCTAAAAGAATCTCAAAATGATATAAGTGAAGCATGAAAGATCAATAATTTCTACAAAATAAAACCACTGCCATGCTCTAAAAAGATATAAGTGAAGTACTAGAGCAAAAGTTTCTAGCTCAAAAGATATAAGTGAAGCACATAGAGTATTCTAATAAATTCCGAATCATGTGTCTCTCTCCCAAAAGGTGTGTACAGCAAGGATGATTGTGGTAAACTAAAAATCAAAGACTCATATCATACAAGACGCTCCAAGCAAAACACATATCATGTGGTGAATAAAAATATAGTCCCAAGTAAAGTTACCGATGGACGAAGACGAAAGAGGGGATGCCTTCCGGGGCATCCCCAAGCTTAGGCTTTTGGTTGTCCTTGAATTTATCTTGGGGTGACATGGGCATTCCCAAACTTAAGCTCTTGACACTCCTTATTCCATAATCCATCAAATCTTTACCCAAAACTTGAAAACTTCACAACACAAAACTCAACAGAAAATCTCATAAGCTCCGTTAGTGCAAGAAAGAAAAACCACTACTTAAGGTACTGTAATGAACACATTCTTTATTTATATTGGTGTTAAACCTACTGTATTCCAACTTCTCTATGGTTCATACCCCCCGATACTACCCATAGATTCATCAAAATAAGCAAACAACACACGAAAAACAGAATCTATCAAAAACAGAACAGTCTGTAGCAATATGTAACTTTCGAATACTTATGTAACTGTAAAAATTATTAACTAAATTTGTGGACGTGAGGAATTTTTTTATTAATGATCTTCAAAAAGAATCAACCTAAAAGCACTCTCCAGTAAAAAAATACAGCAATTCGAGTGAGCGCTAAAGTTTCTGTTTTTTACAGCGAGATCATATAGACTTCACCCAAGTCTCCCCAAAGGTTCTACTTGGCACAAACACTAATTAAAACATAAAAACCCATCTAACCAGAGTCTAGATAAATTATTTATTACTAAACAGGAACAAAAATAAAATTGGGTTGCCTCTCAACAAGCGCTATCGTTTAACGCCCCTAGCTAGGCATAAAAGCGAGAATAGATCTAAGTATTGCCATCTTTAGTATTCAATTCATAAGTGGATCTCATAATAGATTCATAAGGTAATTTGATTTTATTCCTAGGAAAGTGTTCCATGCTTTTCCTTAATGGAAACTGAAATCTATATTTCCTTCCTTCATATCAATAATTGCACCAATCGTTGTAAGGAAGGGTCTACCAAGAATAATAGGACATGAAAGATTGCAATCTATATCAAGAACAATAAAATCTATGGGCACATAATTTCTATTTGCAACAGTAAGGACATCATTAATCCTTCCCATAGGTTTCTTAATAGTGGAATCCGCGAGGTGCAAGTTTAAAGAGCAATCATCAAATTCACGGAAACCTAACACATCACATAAAGTTTTTGAAATCGTGGAAACACTAGCACCCAAATCACACAAAGCATAGCATTCATGATCATTAATTTTAATTTTAATAGTAGGTTCCCACTCATCATAAAGTTTTTTAGGGATAGAAACTTCTAATTCAAGTTTTTCTTCATAAGATTGCATTAAAGCATCAACGATATGTTTAGTAAAAGCTTTATTTTGACTATAAGCATGTGGAGAATTCAACACGAATTGCAACAAGGAAATACAATCTATTAAAGAAAAATTATCATAATTAAATTCCTTGAAATCCAAGTTAGTGGGTTCATTGGTATGTAAATTTTTGACCTCTTCAATCCCACTTTTACCAAATTTAGCATCAAGATCTAAAAACTACGAATCATTGGGACGCCTTTTAACTAAAGTTGACTCATCTCCAGTCCCATCATTATCTAGATTCATATTGCAGAACAAAGATTTAATAGGAGACACATCAATAACTTTTAGATCTTCATCATTATTTTCAGGAAAACTAGAAGAACACGCTCTTAGAAAACAATCTTTCTTAGCACGCATCCTAGCGGTCCTTTCTTTGCACTCATCAATGGAAATTTTCATGGCTTTGAGAGACTCATTGATATCATGCTTTGGTGGAATAGATCTAAGTTCCAAAGAATCAACATCAAGATAAATTCTATCCATGTTCCTAGCCAATTCATTAATTTGAGGCAATTTTTCTTCAAGCAGAGCATTGAAATTCTTTTGAGAAATCATAAATTCTTTAACACTAATCTCAAAATCAGAGGGCATATAATTAAAATTTCCATAAGAGTTGTTGTAGGAATTTTCATAATTATTAGAGGAATTACTAGGAAACGATCTAGGATTAAAGTTTCCTCTATACGCATTATTACCAAAATTATTCCTACCAACAAAATTCACATCCATAGATTCATTATTATTCTCAATCAAAGTGGACACAGGCATATCATTTGGATCAATAGGAGCACTCTTATTAGCAAAAAATTTCATAAGTTCATCCGTCTTTCCACTCAAAACATTAATCTCTTCTATCGCATGAACCTTTTTACTAGTAGATCTTTTGGTTTGCTATTGAGAATAATGAACCATAATATTATCTAGGAGTTTAGTAGCTTCTCCTAAAGTTATTTCCAAAGAAGTACCTCCCGCGGCCGAATCTAAAAGATTTCTAGAAGCAAAATTCAATCCGGCATAAAAAATTTGTATGATCATCCATAAATTTAAACCATGTGTAGGACAATTGTGAATCATTAATTTCATCCTCTCCCAAGATTGCACAACATGTTCATGATCAAGTTGCTTAAAATTCATAATATCCTTTCTAAGAGAGACGATCTTAGTGGGAGGAAAATACTTAGAGATAAAAGCATCCTTGCACTTATTCCATGAATTAATACTATTTTTAAGCAAAGAAGAAAACCAAGTTTTAGCACGATTTCTAAGTGAAAACGGAAATAGCTTCAATTTAACAATATCATTATCCATGTCTTTCTTCTTTTGCATATCACACAAATCAACAAAGTTGTTTAGATGAGTAGCGGCATCTTCACTAGGAAGGCCGGAGAATTGATCTTTCACAACAAGATTCAACAAAGCAGCATTGATTTCACAAGATTCAGCATCATTAAGAGGAGCAAACGGAGTGCTAGGGAAATCATTATTATTGGTATTGGAAAATTCACACAATTTAGTATTATCTTGAGCCATCGTGACAAGAAATCCAACACACAAGCACATAAAAAGCAAGCGAGAAAGAGGCGAACGGAAAAGAGAGGGCGAATAAAACGGCAAGGGTGAAGTGGGGGAGAGGAAAACGAGAGGCAAATGGCAAATAATGTAATGCGAGAGAGAAGAGTTTGTGATGGGTACTTGGTATGTCTTGACTTGTGCGTAGATCTCCCCGGTAACGGTGCCAGAAATCCTTCTTGCTACCTCTTGAGCATGCGTTGCTTTTTCACTTGAAGAGGAAAGGGTGATGCAGCAAAGTAGCGTAAGTATTTCTCTTAGTTTTGAGAACCAAGGTATCAATCCAGTAGGATACTACACTCTAATCCCCTCGTACCTACACAAACAAACAAGAACCTCGCAACCAACGCGATAAAGGGGTTGTCAATCCCTTCATGGCCACTTGCGAAAGTGAGATCTGATAGAGATAATAAGATAAGATAAATATTTTGGGTATTTTTATTATGTAGATTGAAAAGTAAAGATTGCAAAATAAAGTAGATCGAAAACTTATATGATGGAAAATAGACCCGAGGGCCATAGGTTTCACTAGTGGCTTCTCTCAAGATAGCATAAGTATTACGGTGGGTGAACAAATTACTGTCGAGCAATTGATAGAAAAGTGCATAGTTATGATAATATCTAGGTATGATCATGTATATAGGCATCACGTCCAAGATTAGTAGACCGACTCCTGCCTGCATCTACTACTATTACTCCACACATCGACCGCTATCCAGCATGCATCTAGAGTATTAAGTTCATAAGAACAGAGTAACACATTTGGCAAGATGACATGGTGTAGAGGGATAAACTCAAGCAATATGACATAAATCCCATCTTTTTATCCTCGATGGCAACAATACAATACGTGCCTTGCTGCCCCTACTGTCATTGGGAAAGGACACCGCAAGATTGAACCCAAAGCTAAGCACTTCTACCGTTGCAAGAAAGATCAATCTAGTAGGCCAAACCAAACTGATAATTCGAAGAGACTTGCAAAGATAACCAATCATACATAAAAGAATTCAGAGGAGATTCAAATATTTCTCATAGATAAACTTGATCATAAACCCACAATTCATCGTATCTCGACAAACACATCGCAAAAAGAGTTACATTGAATAGATCTCCAAGAAGATCGAGGAGAACATTCTATTGAGAATCAAAGAGAGAGAAGAAGCCATCTAGCTAATAACTATGGACCCGAAGGTCTATGGTAAACTACTCACAACTCATCGAAGAGGCTATGGTGTTGATGTAGAAGCCCTCCATGATTGATTCCCCCTCCAGCAGAGCGTCGAAAAAGGCTCCAAGATGGGATCTCACGCGTACATAAGGTTGCGGCGGTGTAAATAGTTTTTTGTGGTGCTCCTGGATGTTTTCGGGGTACGTAGATATATATAGGCAAAGGAAGTCGGTCAGGGGAGCCACGAGGGTGGGGCGCGCCCAGCCCCCTAAGGTGCGTCCTCCTGCCTCGTGGCTTCCTCGTCTGCTGCTTGACGTCCACTCCAAGTCTCCTGGATTGCGTTTGTTCCAAAAAGATCGCTCCCGAAGGTTTCATTCCGTTTGGACTCCATTTGATATTCCTTTCCTGCGAAACACTAAAACAGGCAAAACAACAACAATTTGGGCTGGGCCTCCAGTTAATAGGTTAGTCCCAAAAATTATATAGAAGTGTTTAGTAAAGCCCATAAACATCCAAAACAGGTAATATAATAGCATGGAACAATCAAAAATTATAGATACGTTGGAGACGTATCACACACGGTTGAGCCAGTACCTCCACCTTTGCTCACACTTGCATCGCACACGGTTAAGACATTATACCCGTGTCCGTTGAGCATCATTAGATTCTTTGCAGCAAAAAAAAACATTAGAGAGGGTCAGAAGACAGCCACACCAGCATGTGGCCCAAATATATATGAGTGAAAAGTGTGGTCTATGATGTTCAAAATTCCAATGCACAACTTTGACCGCGCGGGTCCATGGTTGGGCGCATCACCGAAGATCGATGAGAGGGGCCAGAAGTCAAGAACCACCTGGAAGTGGCCAAATATATGTAGGAATATTGGGTGTGATGTTTAAAACTTTAAATACACAATGCACAACTTTGGTGGCACTTGCCTCGCAAACCCGAAATAACCCTTCACTACAAAAAAATACACTTCCGTGATGATACATGTTTGTCACAGTAGTGTAACACTCAAACTAATAATCCCTACATCCAGCTGTATCCATCCGTCAACACATAACCAAGAAAACTCCGGAAATCGTGTACATCAACCTTCGAAAAGCATCTGTTATACTAGCTATGGCAATACTCTCGAGCTCCCGCCCCAGTACTAGGTGGCGTCGAGGTTATCTCACCACTAGCTGCATAAAAGAGATTTTCGATGTTGGCGAAACTCAGGTATTCTAGAACTGCAATGATAAAATTATGACGACAACACCTCAGAGCTCAACTCCCCGAGACACTACCACAACCCCTAAATGTTAGGAGGCACCAAGAACAATGTTCTTGTCACAAGAATATCGGAATGATCCCAAGATACCCGCGTGATCCCAATTTTTTTAGTGAAATTTGAGGAGAGGAAAGACAAAACATCTAAGTCAGGAGGCCTCACCAAATCAACGAAGGGACTGAGGAGTAAAAAGAATCCTACTCTCTGATATATATGAACCTAAGACTCAAAACATTTTTTTATAGACCCAACAACGTCAGTGATTCGATCAAGCAGGGGGCTCCAAAGTCGGGGAAGGCTTTGGTACCAACTTGTAACACCCACGATGCGGCTATATCTCTCACGTGTCGAGGCACGACTTAGAGGCATAACCACATTGTGGTTTTGTCGCAAGAAGGGTCATCTTCACACAATCCCATGTAATGAACAAGAAATGGATAAATAGAGTTGGCTTACAATTGCCACTTCACACAAAGATCATATAATTCATACATCATTCAGAGTACACACATAGTCCGACTATGGACAAATCCAAATGAAAAGAAGATAACCCCAAATGCTAGATCCCCGATCGTCCCAACTGGGCTCCACTACTGATCATCTAGAAAAGATACGTAGTAAGGACCAAGGTCCTTGTCGAACTCCCGCTTGAGTTCGGTAGCATCGCCTGCACTGGTATCATCGACACCTGCAGCTGTTTTGGTAGTATTTGTGAGTCACGTGGACTCAGCAATCTCAAAACCCGCGAGATCAAGACTATTTAAGCTTATGGGTAGGATGCGGTAATGAGGTGGAGTTGCAGCAAGCACTAAGCAAATATGGTGGCTAACATACGAGTACAAGAGTAAAGTGAGAAACTACGCAACGGTCGTAAAGCTAGAAGTGATCAAGAAGTGATCCTAAAACTACTGACATTCAAACATAAACCAAACCGTGTTCACTTCCCGGACTCCACCAAAAAGAGACCATCATGGCTACACACATGGTTGATGCATTTTAATTAAGTCAAGTGTCAAGTTCTCTACAACCGGATATTAAGAAATTCCCATTTGCCACATAACTGCGGGCACGGCTCTCGAAAGTTTATACCTTGCACGGTTTTCCCAACTTAGCCAATTATAAGCTCTCACGACCAATGAAGGATATTCCTTCTCCCGGGAAGACCCGATCAGTCTCGGAATCTTGGTTACAAGACATTTCGGCAATGGTAAAACAAGACCAGCAAGACCGCTCGAATGTGCCGACAAATCCCGATAGGAGCTGCACATATCTCGTTCTCAGGGCACACCGGATGGGCAAGACGTCGGGTTGGAATAGACCCTGGTTTCCCAGGGGGCGCCGAACATCGCTCGGTTCGGACCAACACTTGGAGAAGCACTGGCCCGGGGGGGGGGGGTTAAAATAAAGATGACCCTTGGGTTGGCCTACCCAATGGAAGGTTATAGGTTGTTAGGCAAATGTAAAACCAAAGTTGGGCCTTGCTGGAGGAGTTTTATTCAAAGCAAACTGTCAAGGGGTTCCCATAAACCCAGCCGCATAAGGAACACAAAATCAAGGAACATAACACCGGTATGACGGAAACTAGGGCAGCAAGAGTGGAACAAAACACCAGGCAAAAGGCCGAGCCTTCCACCCTTTACCAAGTATATAGATGCATTAATTAAAAATAAGAGATATTGTGATATCCCAACATGTTCATGTTCCAACATGGAGCAATCTTCAACTTCACCTGCAACTAACAACGCTATAAGAGGGGCTGAGCAAAAGCGGTAACTAAGCCAAACAATGGTTTGCTAGGAAGGTGGGTTAGAGGCTTGGCATGGCAATATGGAAGGTATGGTAAACAAGTGATAGGTAGCGCGTCATAGCGATAGAATGAAGCAACTAGCAAACAAAGATAGAAGTGATATCGAGGGTAATGGTCATCTTGCCTGAAATCCCGCAAGGACAAAGAACGAAACCATGAAGTAGATGAACCAACATAGTCGAATGAATCCTCACAAACGCAACATTACCGGAACTATCAAGGAGAAGCGCAACCGGAAAGAATAAAACAACATGGAAAACATCCATCACATAAGCATGGCATGATGCAAAATCAAGTATGATGCATGTCCGGTTTAAATAGGCATGGCATGGCAAAGTGCACAAACAACACTGCAAGTTAAGCGGAGCTCAATATGCAATTGCCGAAACACCACATCAATTATTTAGTTCGCTCTCTTTTAGGTACACAAGAATATTAAATGTTGTTAAACATGGCAAGAGGTGGAACATAAGTAAACTAACTATTTAGGCAAGTTTAAATGAGACCGGAAACAACAAACAATAATTCCAGAAAATCCTCATGTCCATATTTCGAATTTGGTACTGTTCTGTCCTAAACCATATTTTAATGTTGTTAAGAAGTAAAATAAAGTGCACCAAGATAATCTATGCATTTTTCCACCCCATTTACGTATAAAGTTTATTTATTCGGAGCTACAGTTATTTAGTTATGAAATAAATCATTTTAGCATGACATTTAAGACAATTTTAACAAACAACATATTAAACATTTCAAACATGGATGAAAATGGCATATTATGAAACTAGATGAAAAACTAAGCATTTTTCATATATAAATTATTTACATATGATGCACGATTGCTTAGTTATTAAATGCATGAAGACTAGGGGTTTTTGAATAAAACTGTACTCTCTGGAAAAAGTACTAAAACCACAACAGAGGAAAAAAATGCATCGGGCCAAATCTAGCTGGCCCAACAGTGCATAGGGTGAGGACGCTGGATGTGAAGCTCACCAGGCCTCATTGGCCGGCTCGGTGGTGAGGCGCTGGGCCGCGGGGCTTGCGGCTGAGCCTGGTCAACGCTCTCGAGAATGAGCACAGCTGCTTGATCTCCAGGCGCGTAGGACGAGCAGAGCTCCTGCTCGATGAAGAGGAAGCAGAGGAGGCAAAGGATCCGGCGAGGTACTTGGCGAGTGTGAAAATAGCTGGAAGCGCATACCTTATGCAGGGGCGTGTTGCGTGTATATAAGGAGGCCTAGGCCGGCGGCTTACAAGGAGTTAGGTTAGGTTAGGTGTGGATTAATCTCCAAGCTAACTATAGGATCATATCTCAACAACCTAACCTATCCTAACAATACAACACACGCACACCATGCCCTAAGCTACCATGGTTCATAACATTACCGTGACATACATTACAATGTTTAACACTCCCCCTCAATCACAACTGTCTAAGTTGAGATTGTGTCTGAAAACCTCCAGCTGCCGCAGTGATAGTGGCTTAGTGAAGCCATCCGCTACTTGATCACCAGTAGGAACAAACCGAATATTCAAGAGCTTGTTTGCAACCCGTACACGGACAAAATGATAATCAATTTCGATGTGCTTTGTCCTAGCATGAAAAACAGGGTTGGCAGAAAGATAGGTAGCACCAAGATTGTCACACCAAAGTGATGCTGCAGGTGGTTGACGAATGCCCAATTCTGTTAGCAGATTTTGTACCCAAATGATCTCAGCAGTGGCATTGGCTAAGGCCTTATACTCAGCTTCAGTACTCGACCTGGACACGGTAGCTTGCTTACGTGCACTCCAAGAGATCAAGTTACCACCAAAAAAGACTGCAAAACCCACAGTGGACCTTCGATCATCAGGACACCCTGCCCAGTCTGCATCTGAAAAGGCACTAACAAGTGTAGAATCTGACTTAGCGAGCATAAGACCATGAATCTTGGTTGCCTGAAGGTATCTAAGAATTCTTTTTACCGCTGTCCAATGAGTACTTGTAGGAGCGTGCAAAAACTGACAAACTTTGTTGACTGAGAAACAAATATCTGGTCTGGTTAAAGTCAAGTACTGCAAAGCTCCTACAACACTCCTGTACCTGGTGGAGTCCTCAGCTCCAAGCTTCACACCATCATAAAGAGACAATTTCTCTGAGGTAGAAAACGGAGTTGGAGAGGGTTTGCAGCCTTTCATGCCGACTCGCTTAAGGATATCCTGTAGATATTTTTCTTGAGATAGAACAATGCCACGAGGAACATGCTTGACCTCAATCCCAAGGAAAAAATGAAGACTGCCCAAATCCTTGAGCGCAAAGTCCATGCGCAAATCCTTAAGAAGTGCATCAACTGCTTGAGCGGAGGAGCTGGTGACAATAATATCATCAACATAAATGAGCATAAAAATAGTTATTCCACGTCGATGATAAAAGAACAATGATGTGTCTCCCTTGGAGGCAGAGAACCCAAGAGGCTGCAACTTGGAGTACAAACGATAGTACCAAGCTCGAGGTGCCTGTTTCAAGCCATAAATTGCTTTATCAAGCTTGCAGACATGTCGTGGCAAAGTTGAACTCTCATACCCAGGAGGTTGCCTCATAAACACTTCTTCTTCCAGAACACCATGCAAAAACGCGTTCTTGACATCTAGTTGTCGCATGCACCAATTTTGAGATATTGCAACGGCAAGAATTAACCTGATAGTAGCAACTTTGACTACCGGGCTAAAGGTGTCCTCATAATCAATCCTGTACCTCTGCTTAAAGCCTTTGGCCACAAGACGTGCCTTGTACCTGTCAATGGTGCCATCAGATTTCCGCTTGACCTTGTACAACCATTTGCAGTCAATGACATTCCTCCCTCGAACTGGAGGCACCAGGCGCCACGTGTGATTCTCAATAAGAGCAGAAAATTCCTCATCCATGGCTCGTTTCCACTTGGGATCTCCTACAGCATCTTGCAACGTCTTTGGTTCACGTGTGGCACAGAAAGAGCCCCAACGAACACACCCATCATTATAAACCTTGGGTTTAGCAATACCACTCGGTGACCGAGTATGGGTACGGGCGGGAGGAGGCGAAGATGGCCGAGCTTGCTGGACCTGAAGCCGGTTGTGCGTGAAGGAGATGGCGGAGTCAGATGAGGCATACACAAGCGTAGAAGATCCTGAATCCGCTGCCTGCAGAGAAGCAGCCGGATCCGGTGTGGTAGCCGATGACGAACTGCCACTTGGCAGTTCCAGATTGGGCGCAGGGTGGGAAGGAATCCGCACAGTGCCGGGTTCCGGGCTCCCAGCCCCGCTGTTGCCACATGGGCCTCGCCCAGACGGCCTGCCGGGAGAATTTGCACCATCCCACGCGGGGGACAGCGCGGGGGTCGGCCCGCCAGGGGACAGTGCCTCGGTGTGCTTGCCTGGCCCGCCTAGCCGCCCGCCGCGAGGAGGCAGCGCCTCGGTGTGCCTGCCTATCCCGCCTGGCCGCCCGTCTGGCCCGCCTGCCCACGCGGATCCCTATGTGGATTCGCTAGCCGCATCAGAGGACACGGATTCCACGGCAGATCCTGCTGCGGCAGCTGATCCCGAGAGATCTTGTGGATCTTCTGTGGAGCTATCTATTGGTTGCATAAAATCATACGAGTCTTCACCAAAATTTTCAACATGATCCTGTTCTGCTTCCTGCACACTTTCAGCTGGGTTATTGGCATTAGGCATAGGCATATGATCAGCAGCAAAATCAGCTCCCTCGTGACCAAAACTAGAAGATGGTAAGAGGTGAGATGGTAAAAGTAGTAACTCCTTGCGAAGTTGAGCTCCAGCATTGGAGTGGAGTTTGGCGAAAGGGAAAACTTTCTCATCAAAGACCACGTCACGAGAAACATAGACACGGCCGGAAGAAATATCAAGGCACTTATAGCCTTTGTGGAGAGTGCTGTATCCTAAGAAGGCACATTGCTTGGACCAAAATTCGAGTTTGTGTTTGTTGAAAGGACGCAAGTTGGGCCAAACAACACAACCAAAGATGCGGAGAAAAGAATAGTTGGGTTTAGTGCCGAATAGCTTTTCTAGCGGAGATTGGTTTTTGATAACTCTACTAGGGATGCGATTAATGAGATAGACTGCCGTGAGGAACGCTTTGTCCCAAAATTTGAGCGGCATGAAAGCGTGAGCAAGTAGAGAGAGACCAACTTCCACTATGTGCCTATGTTTTCGCTTTGCGGAGCCGTTCTGTTGATGAGCATGGGGGCAAGAAACATGGTGTGTGATGCCAATGTGTTCAAAAAAGGAGCTCAACTGTTGGTACTCCCCACCCCAATCAGTTTGCATGGCAATAATCTTGCGATCAAAGAGACGTTCAACATGAGTTTGAAAGAGATAAAATTTCTCAAAGACATCAGATTTATTTTTGAGCAAATATATCTAGCTAAACTTGCTAAAATCATCGATAAAACTGACATAGTATTTCTATCTTCCTACGGAAACGGGTCCGGGACCCCAAACATCTGAAAAAACAAGCTCTAAAGGAGCTGTAGACTCACTAGTTGAACAAGAGTAAGGTAACTGATGGCTCTTGTCCATCTGGCACGCATCACACACCAGAAGATGATCTTGTTTATTGGAGGCAGGAAGATTGAAGTCACGAAGAATCTTTTGGACTACCGAAAGAGCAGGATGCCCTAGGCGCTTGTGCCACCATGAGGTGGATAGCTTGATGGTAGTAAGAACTTGACGTTGAGGGGCACTTTGCCGTCCGGTCACGGGGAACAAACCCCATCTACTCTTGTTTTGCAGAATTGTTCTCCGGGTAGCCTGATCCTTAACAAGAAAGAATTCAGGGTGAAGTTCAATAAAGATATCATTATCACGCACAAGATTATAGGCAGAAAGGAGGCTTTGATCAGCACTAGGAGCATGGAGAATATTGTTCAAGTGCAAGGAACCGGAGGGAGTAGATAGTACTGAATGACCAATATGCTATATATCCATACCTTGACCACTAGCTGTGTGAATTTGGTCGGTGCCGGTGTAGCGATCACGGACAACTAGCTTCTCTAGCTCGCCTGTGACATGGTCCGTGGCACCAGTATCCAGGTACCAATTAGTATCCACGCCGTAGGAGTGGGCAGAATTAGCAGTGCGAGAGTTGCCGCCCCCGCCACCGCCACCACGCCCACCATTGCCACGTCCACCACCGCCGCCACTTCCAGCCTGATTACGGACGTTGTTGCTGAAGCTTTTATCATACCATTTCTTACAGCGCCACGCACCATGGCCCTCTTCCTTGCAGATTTGGCAGCGTTCGCTGTCACCGTGGTCACCGCGATCACCTCCCTATTGACGCGGCGCACCACCTCTGCCACCATTTCCTGAGTTGTCGGGGTAGTTGCCGCCGCTGTAGCCACCGCGTCCGCCGCCCTGACCGCCGCGTCCGCCGCCGTAACCGCCCCGACCACCCATTGCAGCTAGATTGGCAGAGTGGTGAGCGGTGTAGGCAGCATGCTGGGCAGCGATCCGGGCCTCCGCAGACAGCAGTAGCGAAAAAGTTTGCTGAGACCGATCGGCCGATCGGTGGCAGCGAGCGTGGAGATGGAGGTGACAAACCCGTTGTAGTCGGGCTCGTGCATGAGTCCCTCGAGGATGTGCGAGATGACGTCGTCCTCGTCCAGGGGCTTCCCTGCAGTAGCAAGTTCATCCGCTAGCCCCTTCATCTTCGTGAAGTAAGCGGAAGCAGAGAGATCACCCTTGCGGGCGTTGCTGATGGCCGAACGGAGCTGAATCTGGCGCGCCCTGGACTGCGTGGAGAAGCTTTCTACCAGAGCTTGCCAGACGCCGGCCGTGGTGTGGTTGGACACCTGCATTAGCACTTCACGAGGCAACGATGCAAGCAGAAAAGTAAGCACCTGTTGGTCTTGGGTAACCCAAACCACATGCTCTGGATTTGGCATCTCAACGGGCTCCTTCTTCCCGTTGGTTTCCTTCTCGGTGACGATGACAGCAGCGGGTTCCTTGATCGAGCCATCAAGGTAGCCCATCATCACCGCGACCCTGGCGTGCGGGAGGACTTGGACCTTCCACACCAGGAAGTTGTCGCGCGTAAGTTTCTCCCTGATGGTGTGGCTGAGCGAGGCAAGCAAGGGCATGGCCATGGCGTGGGAGGAGGAGGAAGATGACATAACCTAGATGAGATGGAAGAACTAGGCTCTGTATACCATGTGAAAATAGCTGGAAGCGCATACCTTATGCACGGGCGCGTTGTGTGTATATAAGGAGGCCTAGGCCGGCGGCTTACAAGGAGTTAGGTTAGGTTAGGTGTGGATTGATCTCCAAGCTAACTATAGGATCATATCTCAACAACCTAACCTATCCTAACAATACAACACACGCACACCACGCCCTAAGCTACCACGATTCATAACATTACCGTGACATACATTACAATGTTTAACACCGAGGATGGAGGGGTCCAGCGGATCCGAGCGCGGGACGTCTAGTCTAGCCGGAGGCGGGGCATGGAACGAGGTAGTGATGAAGCTTCAGGTTCGGGCGGCCATGGTGGTGTTGTCTGAAGAAAAAAACAAAACATTCAGAGGGGAAAACAGGGAAAGGAAGAAAGGAGAGATGTAGATGGCAGGGCACGGCGACATGCGGAACGGCTGGGGTGGCGGCCTGAAGCGGCTGTTGGTGGCGCTCGAGACGAAGCTAGAATGGGCGGCGACCATGGCGTTCCTATGCATGGGGGAGATGTGAGACAGATAAAGAGAAAGAGAGAGGAGCTAGAGGAAAAGGAAGAAGGGAGGAAGAGGAGCAGGGGCGGCGAGCAGTTCCTGCTGGTGCTCGGCGTCGAGGAGGCGCACGGCTGCAGGGTCCCGAGGTCGGCAGGGAGGCCTCGAGCGCGAGGATGGATCGAGGAGCTTGGTTCCTGGATGAGGGGAGGTTGGAGAGGAAGGGCGCGGTCCTACTGGAGGTCGCCGATGGCTTGACGGGGATGGCTGGAGGTGTGAGATGCACGAGGTCAGGGCAGAGGAGGAAGGGGCACATGCGGCTTGGATCGATGGAAGGTCAGCGGCGCGAGGATGTCCTGGAGTTGGACATGGTTGAGGGAGCTGGCTGCTCGGAGCTTCGGAGTGAAGGTCGCGGCTGTGCGCTACTGTGGAAGGAGCACAGACGGTGGGATTGTTGCGCTTGCGGGTGGCGGCGGAAATCATGGAGCTCGTTGGAGCGATCTGGTTGGGTGGATGGGGACTTTGAGGTGGGTGGCGGCTGGATCGGGAGGGATCCCGAGGAAGAGAGTGGCGGCAGCGGGTGAGGGGATGGATGGGATAGGTCCAGGGTTTCATCTATTTAAATAGGTAGGGGATTAGGGTAGGGTTAACTCGGTTCGTCCGATCATAATCGAGCGGTCGAGAATAAATAGGTTATGGAGTCTAAACAAGAAAACATAGATGTTTTAGGGATGTTTGGGGATGATCTGAATGCAATGGTGATGACTGAGCGGGTTGGGTTCAGGTAAGTTTCGAACACGCGCGAGGGTTCTTAGAGAGGGTCAAACGGTCAGACAAGAGGGAATCGAAAACCCGGTTGGACTCGGAACGGTTAACAAACGCAACAGAGAGAAGAAAGGAACGGCAACTACGAGCGGATGCAAGTTTTAAGAAAACAAGCAGATACAATGCGCATGATGCTATGAGATGAGATGCATGCCATGAACAAAATGCAAAACAAAAGACAAAAACCCAACCATGGAGGAAATAACATATCACATAGCCGGAAACGACAAGAGCTGGAGTTACAATTGTGGAAAGTTACATCCGGGGTGTTACAACACTCCACCACTACAAGAGGATCTCGTCTAGAGATGTAGGATGGCACCAGAGAGAAACAAAAGAGGAAGAGAAGAGGTAAAACTAAGTTGCTTCTTCGACCAATGAGTGAAACCAAAGAACCTTGAGAGGTTGAAAAGTTGAAAGAAAGAACATAACGGAGTTGAACACAATTGAGAGCACTACGATAGAAAATAGAAACAAGGAACACCATGTGAACCTTGGAGGTTGCAAAGCTATGAATGACGAGTACAATGGACAAGAAGGAATTGGAACCACTCTGGTTGAAATGAGATAAACAAGGAACAAGAAAGATCAAATTCGGACAACACTCCGGTTGAAAAGAGATGCAAGACTTGATAAGATGAAAAGAACTTGAAGAGATGACACAACACTCCGGTTAAATGGATAAGCACGAAAAGAACATGATCCTCACAATTTGAGATGATGATTGAAAAGAGCAACATCACAATGCCTCCGGAAGAAAGAATAGAAGATAGATCATTGGAATAACAGAATGGAGAAGAAAATGCCAACTTCTGCCACAAATGAGATTGGAAAGCACCCTTCCAAGAAGGTTATAACAGAGTTGTTGGAAAACCAAAAACGAAACAAATAAGCTTGTAGTGGGCTTATGGAAAACTTCTCAAAATTGAGGCGAAAAATTCTGCCACTACGGAAACAAATAATATAATTGATAACACCGACGATATGAAAACTTCTTCCACTAAGATGATAGAGAGATAACTTGGCTCATTGATAAGCACCACAATATCAACATTTCTTAGGGAAGGCTTTAGGTGAAACATGACACAAGATAACTCCAACAAAGAGATTAATGGATTTAAAAATACCTCATTCTTGACAACATGTGAATCGCGAAACATGAATGGAAATTGTCAAGAATGATATAACGCCATCGCGAAGATAAGGTAGAAGGAATTGCACTTTGGAATGCAAGATGAAGAATACTTGAACTCCTCAAAACAAAACATGTGTTGAGCACCTTGTTTAATTTTGAGTATAACTTGGGGGATCTTAGCTTCTAGAGAAATCTTGAAGAACAATTGAAGAATGAAAAGAATCCTTGACGAACCATCATGTAGAGCCTCCATGAAGAACTCCGGTAATAAAAGGATGATAAAAAGAAAGAGAAGTTGAAAACACAAGATGAAGCATTGCGATGATTTAGATGGAGCTTCGCGACGAGATAATGCGGAAAACTTGGAACTCCGGAAAAGAAAAGATGAAGCATCTCTAACTGATAATGTGATGTGATGAACAACTCTGGAAAGAAGAAACTAGATCACTTGGATGAAACAATAATAAGAATTATGTTATGCGTATGCTTCACCAATTTAAATTGATGACAAGCAACGGATTTGTCATACTACTTATTCTCGTAGAAAGGTTTAAGAGAGATATAGCGTAAACTAGAGAACAGTCTTCAATGATCCACCAGTAGGATTGAAACAACGAATAAATTAATATGGGAACATAGTAAGAGGAATCTTGAACGAACCACTGTAAGAATTGAAAATGAACGAAGAAAATATAAAGAAACACCGGGAAGAATTAGAAAACGAACGAAAATACTTGATAGATTTTAGATACAAGAGAATGAAGAGATGACAAGCAGACTAGAGAATACCTGAAATAATGGCCTTCGGATGATCAAGAAAGGAAAGCAACCCTTGAGATGCGTCAGATGGGTGAAAATAATTCCCACAATCAAAAACAATTATGAGAGGATGGCATAAGGCTAGAACCATGATCTTGAAGAGAATGGACAAGATTTAAGAGAAACTCTTCTTTGGTCTTCAAAGCTAAGAATGACGAGGAGCAACACCACCAAATTGTTGAGACACTCTGTATGATTGAAAAGATAAAAGGTTGAAACAACAATGAAAAGAATTAGAAAGCGATCTTGGAGAAAGACATATGACTGATGATAATTCATTCCTACGCCAACTTTGAAAGGAATTTGAGAATAATCTAGAAAATTTAGAAGAGTCAGGTAAGATCCTGGAAAAAGACATGTGGGTTAGGGCCCACTCAAAAGGAAACACCGTTGAACGATTTTGACGAGAGGTTGCACCGGTTGAATTAAATGACTTGAATGAGATAATAATCTCCAAATAGCTTGAACGGATTGAGAATGGAAACATGAATCTTCCGAGACATCTTGAACACTCCGGATATGAACTGGGAGAGGTGAATAAATTAGAGAGCCTTGGATAAGAAATTCACATGGGAAGATATGTGAAACAAAAGGAAGAGATATGATCAACACCGAAGCTTGAAATTAATCCACCGGAGAAGAAAAGAGATGAAGAATAATAAACTTGAAGCTCCGCTAGTATCTTCGTGAGAATCACGGGATAAGAACATTGACGAAAAAGAATGGAGAGACTTCCCATCAATAAATTGGATACCCTATTAAGAAATCTGAGTCCTTGAAGAAAAGGGTGGGAGGGCGGGAAAAAGGCAACTTGGAGCAGATTGAATGGATACTATTGAGAAAACTTAGAATTGATCTTGCGAATATTGAAATGATCGGATCCACTTGAAAAGAAGCACACCGGTTGGAAATAATTAACATGACAACCTCAATGATCAAGAAGGATTAGCACTCCATAGAAATATGAGAACACCATTTAGGGAAGGTATGGATCAACACTTGACATCGAAGCAACTCGAATACCACAACTAAAAACAGAACAAAGGATTTGGCTTGCAGGATAAGCCGGAAACAAACATATGATAGATATCTCGTCCGAAGTTTTCGTGGTGGGTCCCACGCGGGCTTGATCGTACAACACCATCATGTACAAGGTAGTGCACATGACATACGAAGCGTCCCCGAGTGAGCATAGACAAGGACTCTTTAAGACACATCGAGACCACTGTAAAAACGACCGTGGATAGGCGGACCACTAGATGTCGAACCCCAATCTCATACCATGCATCTGTCAGAAAAACAAACTAGAGCTACTTGAATTCCCACCTATAAAACTCCCGAAACTTTCTGGTTATGCAATCTGGTGTTGGGGATACAGGGGAAGCAATAAATATCTCACCCAAACTAACAATCCCTACATCCAGCTGTATCCATCCGTCAAAACATAACCAAGAAAACTCCGGAAATCATGTACATCAACCTTCGAAAAGCATCCGTTTTACTAGCTATGGCAATACTCCCGAACTCCCACCCCAGTACTGGGTGGCGTCGAGGTTATCTCACCACTAGCTGCATAAAAGAGATTTTCGATGTCGGCAAAACTCAGGTATTCCAGAACCGAAACGATACAATTATGACGACAACACCTCGGAGCTCAATTCCCCGGGACACTGCCACAACCCCTAAATGTTAGGAGGCACCAAGAACAATGTTCTCGTCACAAGAATATCGGAATGATCCCAAGATACCCGCGTGATCCTAATTTTTTTAGTGAAATTTGAGGAGAGGAAAGACAAAACATCTATGTCAGGAGGCCTCACCAGATCAACAAAGGGACCGAGGAGTAAAAAGAATCTTACTCTATGATATATATGAACCTAAGACTCAAAACATTTTTTTCTAGACCCAACAACATCAGCGATTCGATCAAGCAGGGGGCTCCTAAGTCGGGGAAGGCTCTGATACCAACTTGTAACACCCACGATGCGGCTATATCTCTCACGTGTCGAGGCACGACTTAGAGGCATAACCGCATTGTGGTTTTGTCACAAGAAGGGTCATCTTCACACAATCCCATGTAATGAACAAGAAATGGATAAATAGAGTTGGCTTACAATCGCCACTTCACACAAAGATCATATAATTCATACATCATTCAGAGTACACACATAGTCCGACTACGGAAAAATCCAAATGAAAAGAAGATAACCCCAAATGCTAGATCCCCGATCGTCCCAACTGGGCTCCACTACTGATCATCAGGAAAAGACACGTAGTAAGGACCAAGGTCCTCATCGAACTCCCGCTTGAGTTCGGTAGCATCGCCTGCACTGGTATCATCGGCACCTGCAACTGTTTTGGTAGTATCTGTGAGTCACGAGGACTCAACAATCTCAAAACCCATGACATCAAGACTATTTAAGCTTATCAGTAGGATGCGGTAATGAGGTGGAGTTGCAGCAAGCACTAAGCAAATATGGTGGCTAACATACGAGTACAAGAGTAAGGTGAGAAACTACGCAACGGTCGTAAAGCTAGAAGTGATCAAGAAGTGATCCTGAAACTACTTACATTCAAACATAAACCAAACCGTGTTCACTTCCCGGACTCCACCGGAAAGAGACCATCACGGCTACACACATGGTTGATGCATTTTAATTAAGTCAAGTGTCAAGTTCTCTACAACCGGATATTAAGAAATTCCCATCTGCCACATAACCGCGGGCAAGACTCTCGAAAGTTTATACCCTGCAGGGGTGTCCCAACTTAGCCCATTATAAGCTCTCACGACCAATGAAGGATATTACTTCTCCCGGGAAGACCCGATCAGTCTCGGAATCTTGGTTACAAGACATTTCGGCAATGGTAAAACAAGACCAGCAAGACCGCCCGAATGTGTTGACAAATTCCGATAGGAGCTGAACATATCTCGTTCTCAGGGCACACGGAATGGGCAAGACTTCGGGTTGGCATAGACCCTGGTTGCCCAGGGGGCGCCGGACATCGCCTGGTTCGGACCAACACTTGGAGAAGCACTGGCCCGGGGGGGGGGTGGGTGGGGGGTTAAAATAAAGATGACCCTTGGGTTGGCCTACCCAATGGAAGGTTATAGGTTGTTAGGCAAATGTAAAACCAAAGTTGGGCCTTGCTGGAGGAGTTTTATTCAAAGCAAACTGTCAAGGGGTTCCCATAAACCCAGCCGCGTAAGGAACGCAAAATCAAGGAACATAACACCGATATGAGGGAAACTAGGGCGGCAAGAGTGGAACAAAACACCAGGCAAAAGGCCGAGCCTTCCACCCTTTACCAAGTATATAGATGCATTAATTAAAAATAAGAGATATTGTGATATCCCAACATGTTCATGTTCCAACATGGAGCAATCTTCAACTTCACCTGCAACTAGCAACACTATAAGAGGGGCTGAGCAAAAGCGGTAACTAAGCCAAACAATGGTTTGCTAGGAAGGTGGGTTAGAGGCTTGACATGGCAATATGGGAGGCATGGTAAACAAGTGATAGGTAGCGCAACATAGCGATAGAACAAAGAAACTAGCAAGCAAAGATAGAAGTGATATCGAGGGTAATGGTCATCTTGCCTAAAATCCCGCAAGGACGAAGAATGAAACCATGAGGTAGACGAACCAACATAGTCGAACGAATCCTCACAAATGCAATGTTACTGGAACTATCAAGGAGAAGCGCAAGTGGAAAGAAGCAAACAACATGGTAAACAACCATCACATAAGCATGGCATGATGCAAAATCAAGTATGATGCATGTCCGGTTTAAATAGGCATGGCATGGCAAAGTGCACAAACAACAGTGCAAGTTAAGTGGAGCTCAATATGCAATTTCTGAAACACCACATCAATTATTTAGTTCGCTCTCATTTAGGTACACAAGAATATTAAATGTTGTTAAACATGGCAAGAGGTGAAACATAAGTAAATGAACTATTTAGGCAAGTTTAAATGTGGCCGGAAACAACAAACAATAATTCCGGAAAATCCTCATGTCCATATTTTGGATTTGGTACTGTTCTACCCTAAACCATATTTTAATGTTGTTAAGTAGTAAAAAAAAGTGCACCAAGATAATCTATGAATTTTTCCACCCCATTTACATATAAAGTTTATTTAATTCGGAGCTATGGTTATTTAGTTATGAAGTAAATCATTTTAGCATGGCATTTAAGCAAATTTAAACAAACAGCATTTTAAACATTTCAAACATGGATGAAAATGGCATATTATGAAACTAGATGAAAAACTAAGCATTTTTCATATATAAATTATTTACATATGATGCATGATTGATTAGTTATTAAATGCATGAAGACTAGGGGTTTTTCTATAAAACAACAGTCTGTAAAAAAATACTAAAATCACAACAAAGGAAAAAAACACATCGGGCTGAATCTAGGTAGCCCAATAGTGCACAGGGTGAGGGTGCTGGATCTGAAGCTCACCAGGCCTCATGGGCCGGCTCGGTGGTGAGGCGCTGGGCCGCGGGGCTTGCGGCTGGGCCTGGTCAACGCTCTCAAGAACGAGCATAGCTGCTCGATCTCCAGGAGCGCGGGACGAGAACAGCTCCTGCTCGATGAAGAGGAAGCAGAGGAGGCAGAGGATCTGGTGAGGTACTTGGCCAGGACGGAGGGGTCCGGTGGATCCGGGCGCGGGACGTCTAGTGTAGCCGGAGGCGGAGCATGGAACGAGGTAGTGACGAAGCTTAAGGTTCGGGCGGCCATGGTGGTGTTGTCTGAAGAAAAAATACAGAACATTCAGAGGGGAAAACGGAGAAAGGAAGAAGAGAGAGACGGGGATGCCAGGGCACGACGACCTGTGGAACGGCTGTGGCGACGGCCTGAAGCTGCTGGTGGTGGTGCTCGAGACAAAGCTAGAACGGGCGGCGGCCATGGCGTTCCTGTGCGCGGGGGAGATGTGAGATAGATAAAGAGAGAGAGAGAGGAGCTAGAGGAAAAGGAAGAAGGGAGGAAGAGGAGCAGGGGCGGCGAGCTGTTCCTACTGGTGCTCGGCGTCGAGGAGGCGCATGGTTGCGGGGTCCCGATGTCGGTTGGGAGGCCTCGGGCGCGAGGATGGATCAAGGACCTCGGCTCCTGGACGAGGGGAAGTTGGAGAGGAAGGGCACGGTCCTGCTGGAGGCCGCCGACAGCTCGACGGGGATGGCCGGAGGTGTGAGCTGCGTGAGGTCGGGGCAGAGGTGGAAGGGTCACATGCGGCTTGGATTGTTGGAAGGTCAGCGGTGCGAGGATGTCCTAGAGTTGGACGTGGTTGAGGGAGCTGGATGCTCGGGGCTTCGGAGTGGAGGCCACGGCTATGCGCTGCTGTGGAAGGAGCACGGGCGGTGGGAGTGTTGCGCTTGCGGGTGGCGGCGGAAATCAAGGAGCTGGTCGGAGCGATCTGGTTGGGTGGATGGGGACTCTGAGGTGGGTGGCGGCTGGATCGGCAGGAATCCCGAGGAAGAGAGTGGCGGCAGCGGGTGAGGGGATGGACGTGACAGGTCTAGGGTTTCATCTGTTTAAATAGGTAGGGGATTGGGGTATGGGTTAACTCGGTCTGTTCGATCATAATCGGGCGGTCGAGAATAAATAGATTATGGAGTCTAAATAAGAAAACATAGATGTTTTAGGGATGTTTGGGGATGATCTGAATGCAACGGTGATGACTGAGCGGGTTGGGTTCGGGTAAGTTTCGGACACGCGCGAGGGTTCTGAGAGAGGGTCAAATGGTCAGACAAGAGGGAATCAAAAACCCGGTTGGACTCGGAACGGTCAACGAACGCAACAGAGAGAAGCGAGGAACGACAACTACGAGCAGATGCAAGTTTTAAGAAAACGAGCAGATACAACGTGCATGATGCTATGAGATGAGATGCATGCCATGAACAAAATGCAAAACAAAAGACCAAAACCCAACCACGGAGGAAATAACATATCACATAGCCGGAAATGGCAAGAGTTGGATTTACAATTATGGAAAGTTACATCCGGGGTGTTACAAGTAGGTCACGTTTTTTTGTCATGCATGTACATCCATGACAAGTTTATGACAGAATCAAGATAGTCATACATGTGCTGTCGTAGAAGTGTTCCATGACATTACCAAAATTATCATCACGGAAGTGTCCACTTCCATGATGATAAATCGCGCGTCACATAAGTGCTTTCGTCAAGGTGACCGACACGTGGCTACCACCGTAACGGGACTCTGTTAAGCTATCGGATCTGGTTTTGGATCCAATAGCCCGTTAACAGCCAGGACCAATGGGGATTTCCACGTGTAAAATTCTCATTGGCAGGAAACATGTGTTGCCTCACCATTGGGACAGATGTCATCCACTCATTGGATAGGAGGCGCCTATGATACGTTGACACATGGCACGACCCAATAGAGGCCCATTCCGGTGAAAAGGCTGGCCCATTTGACTTGGTCAAAAGGTAACGGGCCGGCCCACGGAAATCCTGTTAACGGCCTATTTGTATATAGCCCATTTACGACCTGCTAACTCCTGGCCCGTTACGGCCTATCGGAATTAATCCTAGTACCTTCATCTGGGCCGTCCAATATGATTCCAGGCTGTTGTAACTTCTGGCTCATGTATGGCCCATGATGTCTTCTGGCCCATATGACACCATGTGTAACTCTTGGCCCATTAAAGGCCCGAGATGAATTTGGCCCATAATGAATAGTGTATCGCTTTATATCCATTAACGACCCATTATTCCATCGGCCATTTCTAGCCTTTGTTAACTTTCGGCCTTCTAAGGGCCCATTTATTCTTGGGTTCATTTCTAGAATTCGGTTAGTTATGGTCCGTTACTAGCATGTTCCGTTTGTGGGCCAAATTCAGCATGTGGTTACATTCGGCCCGTTTGTGTCCTGTTACCCCGTTGGGCTGTTTTCATAGCATTAGCAAATGCAGCCTATTAATGGCCCGTTATGGTCCACGAATAGTATGGCCCATGTTTTGCAAAATGATTATATGCCATGTAGAAGGCCCATGGATCCTATGACTCGTAGAAGACTAATGGATCCTACGGCCCGTAGGAGGCCCATGGATCATACGGCCCATAGAAAGTCCATGGATCCTATGGCCCGTAGAAGGCCCATGGATCCTACGGCCCGTAGAAGGACCACGAATACTACGGCCCGCAGGAGCCCATGGTTACAATAGTCCGTGCGTTGCCATGATTATTGTGGCCTGCTTACCAAATATATGTTATTGTGGCCACTAGAAAAACGCAGAAAAAGAACTGTAGTGACTACAAGAAAACAACTAAACAAGACAATAAGGAATTAAATAAGCAAGCAACTAACGCTAGCCTATTATAACCATTACACATATTACATCCACTGGGCATCAAAGTTCGCCACCAGTGCTAATATAAGGAACAAAGCAACATATTACATACACTGGCCATCAAAATTGGCCACCGGTGCAAATAAACGAGGCAGAAAAACAAGTCCGTAACTGAAACAACTTCATAAGAGCTCAAGAACGTTATCCTGGGTATCCACCATGCTGGTAATAAGCTTAGCAAGCTTATTAGCTTTGTCCTATTTGGCGCTAAAATCCTCCAACGCTTGCTGTTACACCAGAAAGTATGCATCTGAATGCTCCAGGGACTTCCGCAGTCCTTCCACTTCTTGCCGCAACACAGCTGATTGATGTCTTTCATCTTGTAGTTGAGAGTCAAGAAACCGAACTGATTCAGACAGTGAGTTTGAATAGCTTGTGCAAGCGGTAGTGTCCAGTAACTCGAACACTAAACCAAGACAGGACTTTGGGGTTGTCTCACTGTTATCAAGATAGTCTTCCTTAGCTATTTTATCAGTCTTGTTGGAGACCAACAAGGATGTCTCACTATCCTGAACCTTATCTGCATTACTTCCTTTTGCATTTCTTAATAAGGCACTCTTTCCCAATATTCTGTCAGCATTCTAAAGAAGAAACAAGGAGACACATGGTTGGTTTAGCATATACTAGTATATGAAACTCATTTCGGTGAACCAGTTCATTAGTAAGGTGGACAAGATTAAACTACCAAGTCTTCTATTGCCAAGTACTAGTACATAATAAAAGCACCAAACATATATATATATATATATATATATATGCTTGCTAAACTAAGCCTGAGCGCATTCTAATTATAGTGCGCTCCGACCCACCTTTTGTTTGAGCGCGCAACGCTGGTGCAGTTCATTTATAACCACAAAAAGAAAGTCCATTCAGAAAACTTCTGGTCCGCTCGACCCATGCGTCACAAACTGATCGTAATTTGTATACTAATGTATGGTAATCCAAACTGGTACTTTTACGATGACTTGGATCGCTGGACCAATAGTAATAGAGAGTAGCAAGTAGTAATGCAATTACCATCTATCCTAACTAAAAAATATTACCAACTAATTTGTTCTCTATAAACCTACGCACCAGACCATGACCCGTACACACAATGAATTTTTGATCGATTGACTTATTATTACACCGTAACAAGACTACCTTAGGTACCCACTTAATTCATTACCATCCATATGTTGGTTCATTACTATGTGCGCAAAATATTACGAGGGATTTGATTTGATGGTGCATGGGACCAGAGGGTGTGGTGGTAACCATTTAAATGGCGTTACTATCTCTGCTCTGGTTTTTACTAGAGTGCTAAAAGAAAACGTGTTGGGTAGGACAAAAGGGTGTGTAACCAATGTAAACAAGTTACCATCATCGCTAAATTATTACTATACCACGCAAGGAATGGGGCGGGCGGGGGACCGAAGGGTTCCCCGGTAACCATTTTAATTTGATTACTATCTTTTGCAAATACTTTTACTAGGGGTCGAGAGAAAAAGTCGTTCAAGCGGCTAAACACTGTGGCCGGAGCGCAGAATTAGAGTTCTACGCTCGGGCTCATTTTAGCGCAGCCGTATATATATATATATATATATATATATATATATATATATATATATATATATATATATATATATTATATGTCCTATGGTCACTGCATTGTCTTGCCAAATCAAAATAGAGACATGGTTCAAATCATATGAGTTCAAGACAAAGAAGGAGTGAAAGAATACAAAGCGTGGGAAACTACACGGCACAACAAGATTTCAGATGGGTACCACGGGTCTACATGTACAACAACACTTTTGGCTCTATTGTGATGCTAGTAATGTGCATGATATGAGAAGTCAACTGTATACACCATTGAAATTGAAATCAATAGAGCTATTGATAAGAGCAAACCTGTTAAAGAAACATGTGTGAACATACCTGCTGTGCCATTGGAGTTTCGATTGGATCCTTCAATTTAAAAATAAGTTTGTATGAGTAAATACAGTGATACAGGAGCAAAGCAGTATGCACGATAGCAATGGAATCTTAAATTAGAACAGTTGTTCTTCAGGTTTAGGCACTTGTTCTACATGAACAGAGTACAGTAAGACACAAGAATATAATACTTAAAATAGAAAATGAGCTCATAGACCTTACCACATTCTTGGTTCGGGACCAGTACAGAACAAGGCGTTCCTAGTCATCGTTTAGTAAATGTGTCTCAGGAGAACGTAAGGGAATTTGATGAGTTCTTTGTCGGTCAAGTACGTTTTCTTTAGGTAATTCCGATACTGCCACCAAGCACTCTTGAAGACAGCAGAGGTATTAGCACAGGTTACCTCATCCTGAGTTTCCTAATCGGTCCTTCTCTATAGAGAAAAATGGGAAAATTTGTTGTATTATAACCATCATGGAGGTAGGATGTATGGGAAAAAGCAAACTAATTGCCATGAATAACATTACTTACACATAACTCCTGGACAAACACTTGCAACTGGCATTTTCCTTCATCTTCAGTACAATATTTCCAAGATGGGAAGATACGCACATAGAATTTAACAACATCAAATGCGATAGATGCTAAACTACGACTGGCTGGTTGTGCTTCCTCCACAGGAATAGGCATACTAAATGGTGAAGTTGGGGTTCACCATGGTAGTACTGGCCCTTTGGGCACTGGAGCTGCCATACTAACTGCACTTGCTTGGGAGCTCTATGGTGGAGATGGTGCTGTGTCAACATGAACTGGGTTACTATCTGCTGGGGTTCGGGTTAGATTGGGTGAAGCTAGTTCTCTGTCCATCACAGTAGGGGTACAATCTGCGAGAGTCTGGGTTATGTGTGGTAGGGATGGTTCTCGTGCATGTACAACCGGGGTGCTATCTCCACCAAGAGGTAGCACTGTTTTTTTTGAAGACCGTGTTTTTACTCTGCTAGATACTGGCATCACCCGCTCCAATTCAAATGGCTGATAAACAAGAAACATAGTTGAATGTACAGACATTGTATGAGAGACAAATGCAATAGATAGTGTGGAAAAAGAGGGCATGAAATAGTTTACATGTATATTGTTCAACTAAAACGGATAGCATGACATAATTTTACGTATATGATGTCTATTTAAACTGGATAGCATAGCATGACATAATTCAAAGATATGATGAATAACTAAACAGGATCGCATGACATAATTCACCTACATGTTATCTAAGTAATCAGGATCGCATGATTTAATTCACATATGTGATTTATATGCTAAACAGAGGGCATTCAATATGATGTCTGAACTAAGAACATGGTGTTGAATATTGTGTATATGATGGCTAAACTATGCAATGCAAGACACCATATGCATGATATGAGCAGTATAACCATGCAAAGTTAGAGCATACACCTCTATGGGGGAATAGGACTGGTCATCTGTCTCTGAATCCATCTCTGAGGAGCTATCGAGACCCAACAAGAGATCTGCTTCGACAGGTAGCACTGTATGCTCTGAAGGCCTTGTTTACACTCCAGATTTTTCCATCTCCCACCCAAATGGCTGATTCACAGGAAGAGTAGTTTAATGTACAAACATTGTCGACAAATGGAAATGTAATTAAGAAAAGGATGGGCAAGATATCATTCAAATATATGATGCCTGGTTAAATAGGATGGCATTGCACATTTCACATATATTATGGCTGGCTAAAAGACATGAGACTACATAATTCCCATATATAATATAGAAACTAAATAGGTGGCATTACATAACATGTCTAAACTAAGAAGATGACATATATGATGTCAAAAGTTGGCACTGCAAGGCAACATATGCATGATATGACTAACATCATCATGCCAAGGTAGAGCAAACACCTTGGGTGGTAAATAGGAGTGGTCAGCTGCATCCGAATCCGCCTCAGAACAGATATCTTCCTCTGGATTACAATCTGGAGAGGGAGGAGGGTTTTCTATTGAACCCACCATGGAGCAATGTCTGCATGACATTGTATTGCCGCACAAAACTCTTCTCTTTTTCTTTACATGTTCAACATGACTGTGTATAATATTTGACATGCATACGAAAAAAATATGGTCAGATTATGGAAGGAGAGCATGCAGAAATTTAGAGTGATGGTAACAACCAGTGGATGGATCAAAAATAATGATAGCAGGCTGATGATTGCTTTAATTAAATAAAAAGGCAGATGATGATTGCTTTACTATTTGTTTCCCACCTAAGATGAACAACATAGGCATACCCTAGGTGAACCAGATATTAGATAAAGATACTATTCATTGCTACCTCGATATGTGCCCCACAACTAATTTAGAACTCAAGTTTGAACATTAATTTGGACCCGACTTGGAGTCTAAGAGGTGAACATGACAATAAAGTAGCAGGTAATTTTAAGCAATGCATAACATAAGCAGAAACAAATAGAGTGCGACCTCTCTTGTGGCCTGTGTAATCCTCAGGTTCATCTTCTGAGTCGATGATGGTGATGCCGTTGTGGTGGGTGCCGGCGGCAGGGAAGGAGATCTGAGGTGGCGAAAGACGGTCAGGAGTCGTGATGTCTGGTTTAGTGGATGCTTCTGTCGATGGAGAAGCTCAGGTGAGGTGGACGACGTCGCGGCAGGAGCAGGACAAACCACACAAAGTTCCCTTCGATACCTACCTGTAACTGAAGTAATTCTGTAAGGGCTCATTTGGCTTGCATGATTGTAAAAACGCAGGGATAGGAAAAACACTGAAATAGGATAGGAATGCACATGGTAAAAAGAGCATTTGTAAACACATGATTTCTGTCAACTTGGGTGTTTGGTTCACAGGAATTGGATGAGCAAAGGAATGCAAAGAAACATGGCTAAAATAAAGTGAAACCATATGAAAGCGTGTACAGTTAGAATGTTATTCTGCCACTAATGCACTTGGTCTTGTTTTCATGCATAGTATTTTGAAAAGTAGGTCCAGGTGGATGTTTTGCTCCATTGCTTTCAACAAAATGCATGAATAATTGAATAGTAGAGTGCCATAGGAAAATTCCCTATTGCTATATTTTTCCGTTGAACCAAAATAGCCCTAATGGATCGACATGAATGTAGAGTAATATGTGATGCAACAAGTGTACAACCTCTTTGCCATAGCCGTGTCGACCTCAGAATCATTGGGTGGTCGCTGAAGAAGTTGAGGCAGAGGTGGCTGTCCAAAGTGTATAGGAAGATCTAAGGAATCTGTAGACGGCGTCCAGGGCACTGCTCTATTGTGATGGATCGTTCTATCGTTGGAGCAGCTCCTGTGAGCCGTAAGACGTCAAGGCTGAAGCAGCACAAGACATACATCGTTAATCTCAAGTGGGATTCTAATAGCATCTCCAATAGATGATGTAAAATAGATGTAAAATCTAAATCACCAAAAACCACCTTAGTACAACAGATGAGGTAAAAACTGTTGACTCTGAACTTAACTATCGAAACTGAAATTTACTGTGGAATCTGAATGTTACTATCGAAACTGAACGCAATGATAGCAGAGAGGCACTTGACATGTAGTTTAGGGAGGGTCTGTAGTTCATCTTCAATCTGCACCCCCGTGAGCCGCCAGCCACCACCGGCCGAACCGCCAGCCCCAGCCCGCCTCGCCGCCTCGAAACAACTCCCCACCGCTGGTCCGCCGCTGCCCCAGCCAGCCCTCTAGGCCCCCCGTCACCCATCATGAACCCTAAGATAGATAGTGGGGTACCTCTCTGGCGAGCCCCCCTCCCCGCTATGGGTGGTTCGTCCTTAACTCTGGCGAGCCCCCCACCCCCTGAAAATCGACTGACCCAAAAGTCGATTTAGTCGACTGAAGTGTAGCTAAATCGGAGAAGAGCAGCAACACGAGCGAGGGACAGAGCAGCAACAGCAGCAGCGTGAGCGAGAGCCAGAGCAGCAACAGCTGGGCGAGCGTGCGAGAGCCGGAGCAGCAGCAGTGTCGCGAGGGAGCGAGCGAGAGCCGGAGCAGTAGTAGCAGATCCGGCTGGTATGGCCGCCACTGCCAAAGGGGCCTCACACTGTGGGAGCACCGCCGTGGAGATGTTGCCCGCGGCGCCAGCTTCAAGGTAGCCGCTCCATGGGGGTGCGGGATGGAGCACCATCGACGCCGGGAGGTCAAGTTAAGGAGAAGGTGCGATGCGATGCGTGTACAACCTCTTTGGTGGAGCCGAGTAGGCCTCGGCTTCGTCCGAGGAGTCGGTGAGGATGTTGTGGTTCTGGTGGCGCAGGTTAAGGTGACTCTGTGGGGATGGAGCAGCTATGCTAGACGAGGCGATCGTCGGAGCAGCTCCTTGGAGGTGGAGGACGGGGCAGCTAAACCGACGGGACAACGAGATGGACGACGGATCCTCATCTGGGGAGGTGGATGAGGGACGTTGAGCTGTTATAGTGGATGATGTCATTGGGGAAGAGGCTCCGACTGGGCAGTGGTGAGGTGGTGGACGGAGGAGGGTGGGGTTTTGTGGCTGGAGCAGAGAGGTTATGGAGGCCTAGGATTTTGAATGGCGAAAAAGAGGCGATGGGAGGGGGTGAACCATGACTTAGGGACGCGCTTGTCCAAAATGTAGGGTGTGTTACAATAGTACCGCCACCGATTTGAACTAGCGGCCCTTTCGGCTCAGGTTTAGAAGGGGTATTTCGCGTGTTGGGATTTGGCAGCTGGAGGGAGTTTTCGCGCGCATTGTAATTTCGGGATAGCAAGGCGTGGGTTGTGAAGGCGCCAGTTTTGGGAGCATGATATCTGAATTTTTGGGATATAACAAGGCGCAGGTTGAATTTTAGGGACAAGCCTAACGTGTAATATTGTACTTGTACGTACCAAATCAATTCGCACTTCCCTGAAGCCAAAAAAACGAAAAAATAGAACTATTCACACCACACAAAGAGAGAGTTTTGCCCCATTTTACTATACAAATGCTATTCAAAGCTACTCCCTCCTTCCATCTATATAGGGCCTAATGCGTTTTTCGATGCTAACTTTGACCAAATATTAGAGCAATAACATATGACATGCAACTTACACGAAGCACATTGTTAAATTTGTGCGTGAAAAGAGCTTTCAATGATATAATTTTCACATTGTGCATGTCATGTACTGTTAATCTTGTCAATAGTCAAAGGCGGTCTTAAAAACGCATTACACCCTATATAGATGGAAGGAGGGAGTATGAATCCATGTTATATCAAATTAAAAAAAATTCGCTGGCTGTATAATGCATGTAACCTACTCATACCAACATTTTAGTGCATTCCAAATGTCTATACTACCGCTGCAATTCGAACTGAATTTTAATTCGTTTCTCTATTTCAATAAGAATCTACAATCATGATTGTTGCCAACTTCAACCATCATTCGTGTATTAACTTAATAGCACACCCCCTGATTTCTATAGAGATAGATATGAACTATGTGTACTATATGAACTCGAATTCTACTTTTTGAATACACTTGACGTTGATTCCAAATAATAGTACATTTGATGTACTAACTATATATTCATAATCTAAACCATGTTCCATACGTACACCGTGTTTATCACACAAAGTATAGTGCCCCGCCCCTTACATTATGACAAGTATTTGGCCCTGAGCTGCAAAAGCCACACATTAGCCCAAATTATAATCAATGTTCTATATATTATATGTAGTACTAGCAAGATGCCTATGCGTTCCACGGAACATCAACATGATCAAGGGGATGCCTTATTTGCAAATATGGAGAGGGGTGTGGGTATCTTCTTTTAAAATTGCCATAGTTTCCTTCCTATCCGTCAGATATAAATCGGACGACCTATATTGCAAGATGGCAGGCACACCATCATCAACAACTCTATTTTTATAAGAGTAGAGATAAAACATATTATATGTAGTATAACATGTTCATAACAACACCATGTGCATCACCGTTATATATATTCACACATGCGTCGGTTTAAAACACTATGATAAATTCTTCAAATATCCGAATTTGCTTTTTATAACGAATTATGATCTATATTCGTCTTTTACACCCACACAATCCTCTTATCTTTGTACCTAGCGCTAACTTTCTCTCGTGCATGCACATGCCCGCATCCCTCTCACCCTCCCTCGGCATTCTCTAGCTCCATCGCGCAAATTCGTCTTTTCACTTTAGGTCATTCACCCACAGTGTGTGTAGGCCCCCCCAACTCCTTCTTTACGACACACATCAATCGATATGCCTCTCTAGCCAGGTGTGCCTAGCACAAACACAAGCTTCCCCTCTTCTCTTATCACCGTCCATGCCTCACTCCCACCACTCTTTTCATCGTTCTCATACTCGCACACTCCTTTCCCATCGATATAGTATGCCTCTCGCATCACCTCCTAGATGCATCCCTCTCTCTCTATCCTTCTCCCCGTGCCTTATTTGCTTCTAACACATACATGCATGTATACTGATTGATCTCCCAACATATACCTATGTCTACTTTAACTATTTCCCCCACCCATCGATCGACGTACCTCACAAGTCATGTCTCTCCTTTTTCTAACAAAGGACGATTGATATTCCTATGTAGTTACATTTGCTTACCACAGTCGTATCGTCCCCCCTCATTATTCATGCATGCCTCCTGCCCGTCTCTCACATGCACGTGCACAGATAGGCAGCCATCCCCTCTCTTATTGATATTGTAGGTGTGCCCTCCATTTGTCTAGCAAGCCTCTCCCACCATTTGTTAGAAGCAACTCCACTACCACCCCCTCCAACACTCTAGCTCTATCTCTCGCAACCTTATTCCTCTCCTACACATATGCATGGATGCCGTTCGATCTCCCTTAATACATGAGGTAGGCCTGTCTCCTCCTCCACACATATATCAGCCATTGTACCTCTATAGTTAATTAGGCCTCCCCCCACCACCACACACCGATAGGTGAGCACTGTAGGTAGGTATCCATGCCACAGAGACAAACTGCACCTATCCCCTCTCACGTTCTAGTAGGCCAGTCACTCTATATCTTTGACGTGGGCACATAAAAATTTGATGGCACTCTTTATCGATCGCGCGCGCACACACACACATCATCATCTCTCTCTTCGATTCTATGGATACCTCAAGCTGATGATACCTCCACTCTCTTCTCGTGGATCGCCCCCTCTCTATATATGATATATCCAGGACTCTATTTCACACACATTGCATATGTTACATTTTTTGATTGACCCCCCTCCCAAAAAAAAGTACTCACGAACCCACACACTATATCTCTATATGTTTGTATCTCTCTCACACAACCCCACGTAGGTGGTGTACGTACACAAGAAGAGAATAGGTGCACGTACTCATGCTTCGTGCCCAGCCACACCCGCGCGGGTACACGGTGGAGCTCATTTCTATACAAAATGGCTGCCCACGTGCTAATTTGAACGCCTGTAGCGGTTGTTTACCTACGGAGGTCGTGTACCACGTGTGCACGAAACAAAGTTCGACTTGATGCGTTGGCGCATTATTTTTAAATAAAGTTATATCGCTCAATGGCACGTATACAGAATATAAAACGATTTTTATGGAGAAAAAAGGTAGTCCGCTCCAGTATATATAATGGAGCCTGCCTGCCTAGGTTTGTCTCTCTTCAGAGTATCTCACACAAGGCTGCGGTGGCCTCTCTCTCTCTCTCACCGTTGGTCACTGATCGGACAGCATCTCGTCCGCCGGCGGAAAGGTCGTTTCTCCGTTCGACGGTGCCGAGACAGCACATCCCGATCTGCGGTACACGCCGTTCTCTCTGACCAAGCTCCAGCGCAGTTGGGCCTACACCACCTGCTCGCTAGCGTAGTATGGGCAGATTCCGCCCGCCGCCGCTCACCTAGTTACATCCTGACGACCTCCAGGTATCCCCTCCGGCCTTGCTCCACTGCCCGTCTTCCCACGTCGCTGCATGTGGAAAATCTTGCATGTGGATCTTCCATAGTTCTTTGCCAAAAACATAGCTTGTCCGGCGTACTTTCCATATTGCAATCTCGTCCTCACACCGTTTTAGACAAACACAACCGTGTTTTTATCTTCCCTTAGGACAAGGAATATGCTTCTTTTTTGTTGTCACATGTGTCATCAACTGTTATTGGCCAGTAATTGTTTCCTTTCTACCTCTTTTTTGCAAACAGGGTGATCCGTTTCACCTCGTTGCTATTGTGACCTTTTGGTGAACTGCACAAATCACTTTTTTCTTAAGAGTGTTTTATGCGGTTGTACTAAAATGTCACACATGCAACATCTCTACATTTCAGTGCGACTGCACAAAGGGAGATTGGTTTTGCTCTATCCTCCTCATCGAACTCCGAGCCTAATCTTCTCCAACTAGTTAGTCTTAAGAGAGACTGCAAAGGTAACCAGCTTCTATTTGTGTGTTTATTGTTTCATCAGCAGTCCTCTATTATCGTAATCACACTTAATATCTTTGGAATAGGGGCGCTCAACTCTATTTTAGTGGAACTGCACAAAATGATCGGAATGTTGCATGCTCCAGACAGCTACTTTTTTCTCAACATGCCTTGTTGATTTAGACAAAGTTGGGTGGACGTTGCTGCCAATGAAAGCATGGATCAATTTTAATTTAACACCTTCTCACAACTTTGTATTCAGTTGTGATGTAAATATTAGCTCTGATATGCTAATCATTGAGATGCATTAGCAAGGAAGTTAGTGTTTTATTGTTTCCGGAAGTGCATCAATGGCAAGACACACGAAACAAAAGCTCAAAGCTCAAAGCATTGTACAATTTCATGTCGCTGGAAAATTATTTGTATTGTACGTCAATTATGTAAACAAATGTTGGAATCTTGATAGCATTGCCAGAAGCCTCTTCAGCATCCGGGTCCATGTGCCATGCACAAAATAATACTCCTCCGTTCCTAAATCTTTGTCTTTTTACAAATTTCAAATGGGCATATTTTAGAGTGTAGATTCACTCATTTTGCTTCGTATGTAGTCACTCGTTGAAATCTCTAGAAAGACAAATACTCCAGAGTATATTTAAGAACCGAGGGAGTAGTGCACAACCACATGGGAGACTCAGCCTGGTCGTCGCGCCACATTAATAATGAGTAATGAGCAGTCAAATCATAAGCCCCACCTTTCCCACTGTAAGTTGCTCGGAAGAAACAACCATCAATACACTCTTCTTTGAATCCTCTCATACTGCTCCATCCGTCACTGTTTATAGAGCGCGCTTCAAAAAAAATCTCTAGGACCAAGGCGACTAGCGATCGGCCTGAAAAATAGCATTGGTAGTTATAGCACGGCGTCTATTACTAGAGGAAATAATGCGTACACACATGAATGCAGTGCTTCCAACCCGGGTACACACATGCATGCACTTACTCCACTCCATAGTACATCGAGAGAAAATTGTGGACTTGATTGCGGTTACCATGCCCTAATTAATTGAGCATTAAACCAAACGCGTCTAAAGTCTCTGTGGTGGTGGAAATGCATTGAGAGAAATGCATCATAATGAAGCGCGCCCTGTAAATTATGATGGAGGGAGGAGTAGTATGATGGTGCAAAACCAAGTACGCGTATGACCGGTCGATCAATGCACCCCCTCTTGGCATATCACTGACATATGGGACCGGAGTGTGAGCAAACCAATCTCAATTGACGGCAAAATAGCCAACCCGCCATTCCTCGAGAGAGACGAGGAGCGAGAACACACAGACAGGCTCGCATGGAGGCCAAGATATATTCGAGCATGGTTGATCGATATCATCATTACATGTTCGTTGTTTTTTAATACTATACTATTGGGCTGCCGTTTTCCGTCCTTCTCTCGAATAAATGTGTACTTTATCAGAGATTAAAAAAAATAAGAGTACATACGCTCCACCATGCGATTCTAGTAGTAGTACTACTCGTACTACTAAACCTTGCACTTGGCTCTTCGCCTCTTCGTGAAGTCGAACAATGATGGTACTCCGCATGTTGGGTTCTATAGTGTATGCCTCTGGCAATCTGACACCGAATGAACTGATGCATGTCCACTGCCTGGGCGAGGGTAGGTTGCATTAGTCAAAAGGCGTAAGCGAGCTTCACCTTGTCCTGCAAGCTTCTCCTCATTCTGCGAGTTGACAGGACACACCAAACAGTAAACTACAAAAAAAGACACATCCGTGACATTTTAGGTCGAACGGAATTTTTTCTGTCATACTTATGACACTTCTATGACGATAATTGTGACAAAACCTGGTATCATCATAGATGTGGTGGGCTCCTACTTCTATGACAAAAAATCATGACAGAAAATGGGCTTTTTGTCCTGGGCGGGCCGGAGACGCAGCTGCATGACATTCTTTGGGCTGTCCATGACGGAAAAACTGTGGCAGAAGCGAGGGCGAGGAAAATTTCGAGGAGTTCCCGGTTACGGTGGGTGGCCAGGGGCCGAGCGATGTGTGTTTCTCTCGTACCGTACGCGCGTGGTTGCGAGGCGTTGGTCTCTAACTAAACCCGAGCGAGGCGTCACCTAACTGAACCCGAGCGATTGCACTGCATGCTACGCGTTACTGAACCCAAGCGATCGATCGATGGCTGTTAACTGAACCCGATTGAGCGATTCCTTTGCTACTGCTGCTAACTGAAGCCGATCGATGCTGCCTATGAATGAACAGTGAGCGTTGCTGGGGGGGGGGGGGTTGGATGAACAGTTCTCAGTGGGGGTGGATGAACAGGACCCCGTGGTGTTGCCTTCGGATGAACAGGACCCCGATCGATCGAGCCAGTTGGGGCTGGATGAACAGGACGACCCATTGGAGGGCTGGATGAATAGTAGACGGTGGAGGGCTGGATGAACAGTATCCCGTGGAGGGGTGGTTGAACATGAGCCTGTGGAGAGGGATGGTTGAACAATAGCCAGTGGAGTAGCACACGGTGGAGGCTGGATGAACAGGAGCCCGTGGATGAACAGTCGCAGGTGGAGGCTGGAGGAGGTCGGCGGTGGATGAACAGTAGCCCGTGGAGGCTGGAGGAGGTCGATGGTGGAGATGAACAGTATCCCGTGGAGTCCTGTTTTGCGGTACACCACACCCCTCCCGATGAACAGGACCCCCATTTCGACCGTAGCACTTCAACACAAGTCTGTTTCCTCTGTTTTGCGGTAGGCCACACCCCTCCCGATCAACAGGACTCTGTTTCGACTTTAGGAGGTCCAACACAAGTTAGTTTCCTCTGTTTTGTGGTACGCCAGACCCCTCCCGATGAACAGGATCCCGTTCCGAACGTAGCCGGTCAAACAAAAGGCCGTTTCCTCCATTCTGCGGTACGCCAGGCCTCGTTTCCATCGACTGTTCCATCCAAGCCCTCCTGATGAACATGACGACGCATTCCATTTTGACCCAGCCGGTTGGCTCCCCATTAACATGATGACGAGGCTGTTTCTCCATTCTGACCCAGCCATGTACACGAGCCCTGGCCGTACGTATGCGCGAGTAGGCGTTTGAGACCCCGCCCATATGTACGTTTGTGGCCGTATTCTCTTTCTTTCACATTGGCCACTATACGTACATGTACATGCTACATGGGCGCCTCTACTACGACATATGCACGCCTCTACATCGACCAGTATGTACGTACACGTTTGCGACCAGAATGACAACGCTACGTATGCTTCGACCAGGTGGGTCCCGACTGTCAGGCACTTCCTTGTGTGCGAAGATGTAGATGGTGGGTCCTAGCAGTCAGGGGGCAAATCGTTTTTTTTGCCCAGACGCACTTCCTTGCATGTGAAGATGTAGCTGGTGGGTCCCAGCAGTCAGGGGGGAACTTTTTTCGTGAAATACAGTTGCCCATCCATGGGTCCCTACTGTCAAGTGGAGGAATCATTATTTTCCGCATAATAAGGAGGCACTTCCTAGCTGCGGCTGTGGACCCAACTGTCGGCCTCTCCACGTACAGTACTCTTCCAATGGAAGTCGGTCATTGACCACATTGACCACGCCGCGCCGAGAGCACCAAGGCGGTGGACGACGACAAGACCTAGGAAGGGGACGACACGGAGCCGGGAAAGAGGCGGCAGTGGATGCCCATGCGGAGAGGAGTACGAGGGTTCACTGGTTCGGCTGCTGTGTGAGGCTGCCGTCGTCGCAGAATAACAGGGGGTGTGGGTGAGTAGGGGGATGGCCTGGCCAGCGGTGCGAGTAGTAGGGGGCGGTGAGGCCTCCGCGGCATCACAGTCGGCCACAGGAGGTAGGAGCACGCGACACGACCGGCGCTGGTTTGGGCGGCTGGAGCAAGAAGACCAGAGGTTGAAGAAGCACTACGGCCGTTGGATGGACATCATACGGTCACTGGAGCTAGAAACGTTCATATTGACAAGTTGAGAAAGCCCTCTATCCCCGTTAACGTAGTTGGCCCACAAGTCAGCCTCCCACTATGGTGGGTCCCAGCTAGCAGGGGGTATTCATTTTTTTGTGCGTAATAAGGAGGCACTTCCTTGCATGCGAAGATATAGCTGGTGGGTCCGACTTTTCAACGGGGGAACGTTTTTTTCATGAAATATAGAGGCCCTTCCAGTGGGTCCCAGCTATCAGGTGGAGGAATCATCATTTTGCGCGTAATAAGGAGGCATTTCCTTGCGTGCGGCCGTGGACCCAGCTGTCAGCCTCTCCACGCACAGTCTACCTCCGATGGTGTCGTTCGTTGACCACGTTGACCATGCCGCGCCGAGCGCATCCAAGGTGGTGGACGATGGCGAGGCCCCAGACAGCAATGAGCCAGAGATGGGAGGACGCGGGAGTAGAGTCGCAGACAGAGAGGTGTACGAGGGTTAACTGGTTCTGGTGCAATGTGGTTCGGCAGTCGGTGGAGAAGAACATGAGGTGTGGAGGGGTGGAGGGATGGCCTGGCCAACGGTGGAGTAGCGCTCCACAGCGAAGCGTGCTAAGTAGACGAGAGATTGAAGATGGATGTTGGTCGTTGGACGTAAATCCAACGGCTAACGATGTCAGAATCATTTGTTGACTAAGTTGACAACGACTTGCGTTGGCTTCGACCTATTGGCCCACATTTCAGCCTCCAAAAACATGGCACGTATTCAACCCATTTTTTCAGAATTTACAGTCTTTTTTTTGCAGGGTAGAATTTACAGTCAACTTGATCTTCTATTTTTTGAATTACAGTCCATTAGCTGGGCTAGGTGAACAAATAATGTAGCGTCCATGCGGCCCATTTATTTTTTCCTAAAAAAATACACGCCATTTGCACTTTCTCGAAATACATGATTTTGCTCGGCTGATTCTAATTATAATGTTGGGTTGGGCCAGCAATGTTATCAAAAAATAAACATGGATTGAGCATTTTGTTATAAATATATTGAAATAATAAGTGATTTATTATTACATTCGTCCTTAAATCTTACCAAGCTTTTGTACACAATGACTAGGATTTTCGTGCCAAAAAAATCCAGGATTTTATTGTTAAGAAATTATTTTTATAAGTTAATAAGATGTGGGATATTGTTTTCTTGCATATGTAAGTATCTGTTAAATATATGATGACAATAAAAATAATATATAATAACATATAAACTAATTTAAATATATATAATATAGTTAGAAGGGAAACATAAGTTGGACCAGGCATTCCTATTCTTATATAGAAAAATAGAACAGACCGCTGCGTTTTCTTCAAAAGAATAAATAAATTGGGATGCCGATGTTTTAGGAAAAAATAAAACCTCGGATGGGAGGTCCATAGGCCGGTCGATACATGACGACCCTCAAGAAAATACAAACCGGCATGTCGTGGGCTACGCATGTTAAAAAAGAAAGTCTAGACGGGGCAGCCCAAAACCCAGCTGATACTTGCTGCCCCAGTGATAATAAATGATACCTGCCAGCTACCCAACTTCGTTGTGAATTTATCTCCTATAGTAACTATGTTGAGGCACCTAAAAAATGTAACTATGTTGGCAAACCCATGGGCCCCAACGTCAGTATAGCATTAGGAGGAAGTAATTTTTCGATGAGGCACTTGCTTGCGTACGGCCATAGACCTGGTCGGTCCCGACTGTCCGCCTCTCCACGTACAGTCCTCTCCAGGTTCCTCTCGTTTGTTCAGCATGTTCACAATGGCAGACAGTGGCGTCGCGGCGAGCGCACAAAGGCGCAGAAGGGGATCCAACCACCTGAGGAAGTGTCTTATTAATAACGAAACTACAGAACTAGCCTAGTGGCCAAGTGACACTACCCGACAGCTATTCCGCCCGGGTTCGATTCCACCTGTGCAGGGAAAATATCTCCAATTTTTTTGCCTCTGCCTTTATTGACATCTGGGTCCCCATTGTCATCTACGCACACCATGTCCAACACTTGCCAAAACTTTGTCCCTCGTTTTCTCTGTGTTTCGCACACTCGACATTGTGTGGGCATTTTGAAAATAGCAAATCTTTTTGACTGTGCATCATATGAAGATGTGCTATGCATGAATGTTGATCAACATGATGTTAGCTGGCTTGTAGTTCCATTTTCGACCATGAATAAAACTTCCAAAATGATGTTAACCCTGTTTGAAAAGGCCGTTTTAATATAAATGATCTGCCTTTGAAAGTTGCAGTTTCTTATCTGAAACTAAACTTGCAGTTTCTTATCTGAAACTGAAACTTGCAGTTTCTTCTCTGGGAACCACATTGTCTGCACTTTTATACTCCTATGAAACTACATTTTTTAAGTGGTAAAAATAGATCTCTAGAATTCATAAAATACTTCATATGCTCAATACTGCAAATCTGATATTCAAAAGACATTCATATCTGAAAGTACTCTCGAAATACACAACACAAAACACAATTCACAACCAGCAAAAACTGACAACCCTAAGCTCCTCCTCACAATTCACAACCTGCCCAACTATTGGGATGGGGGGGGGCAGTCCCCTCCTATTCCTCGGCAGCAGATAGCCGCCCCGTGAGACGATGTGAATGACGAGGGAGAGGATGGCGGGGAAGCATCGTCGGGCCAACTGCTTTTCTCCTCTTGTAGTTGGGTTCGGTCGACGAAGACTTCACCGGCTCGCTCTGGCATGGCACACTCACAAACATCACCTTGTAGGTGCTCGATCCTTCAATCTCTGGTGGATGCTCCATCTGGGATTGATACTCCCACCACCGCTCCCCCACGATCAGATTCGGTGAATCTGTTTGCTCCATGGCCCAGAGGAGCAGCTCTATGTACTCCCGCGCGACACCCTTCGTGAGTATCGCCGCCTTTTCACTCTGTTGCAGATATTTGGCCATGGATGTCACCGTCGCCGCTAGTTGGTCCTTGTTGTCAAATCAAGACTATATCTCCAACATCCTAGCTAGCTTCACAGGGCCGCCGTCTGTGATCCTCATGTATCGGTTGTACTCCTCCATCGATCTACTTCTCCATAGCACCTTCACTCGCCAGTGGTGGTTTTTGAATGGAAGAGGAGAGGAGCAGCACTGGTTTTGGATTAGAACGGGAGAGGAGCGATGCTGGTTTTGGATTGGAGCAAGAGAGGAGGGGCGGTGGTTTTGAAATGGAAGAGGAGAGGAGTTGCGCTATATTTAAATTGGAACAAGAGAGGAGCGGTGGTGGTTTAAGAGGAGAAGAGCGGAAGAGCGATGCTGGTCTTGGAAGAAATTTTTTTGTTTTGCGTATTTTGGGTCAAAGTTTGACCATGTACTGTATTTGACAAGCAAAATGTGAATGCATGTCACCAACAATTGTATCGTTTGGTACGCATCTGAATGTACTTCCAAATTATATTATTTTTGCGAAACCACCTCCTCTCCTCTCCAGCATCTCCATTCCAAAACCACCGTCTCGCCTCTCTGTCTTCTCTATTACAAGACCACCGTCTCTCCTCCCATCTTCCAAAGCTAGCACCAGACCACTAAGAAGGACATCTATGGAGAGGATGCAGCAGTGAATCGGGCAGATCACGGACGGCGACCAAGCAAAGTTAGCCAGGTTGAAGGAGATCCTTACTTGGTTTGACAATGAGTGGGAGATTTCAAGGACGATGAGGGCCATGTGGCAATGTATGCGAAAGAGCGAGACAACGGTGATGAGGGCGGCGGTGTACTCCTCGACGGCAGTCACGCTGCAGTCCTTTGAGTTTATCGAGTATCTCCTCTGGGCGATGGAGCAGACAAATTCGCCCAAGGCGAAAGTCAGGCAGAGGTGGTGGGCGTACAGGTCGAAGGTCGAGCACCCACAGGATAACGAATTGATCGAGTACGGTGTGCCGTTCGTGAGAGTGCAGATCCAGCCGGAGCCACATGAGTATTCGTTCTCCCACTGCAAGAGTAGGCCGGATGGCGCGACGTCGCTTCCCCGCCGTTCTCCAGGGTTCCCTCGATGCTCGCCTCGTTTCAATGGCGGCGGTAGGGTTTAAGGTAAGCTTCACACTAACCTAATCTTCCATCTGCTCATGCTTACAATCAGTGTGGCAGCTAATGAAAATCATGCTTACAATCAGTCTTCGTGTACTACGCCAATCACCCTAAAATAGCTCTGGACCTTTGGTTCAAAGTTGTGACACTGTACAAATAAAGAAAAATAGATTGGTGCTTCTTTCAGAAAAGGGTACTCCCTAGAAAACTGCCAATATAAGCTTCTAGTATTTGGTTAGAGGATTTGCTGCCGAGAAAGATCCGTCCACAGAGAGCACCACACATGCCACTTGTGGTAATGGATGCCAATGCATGCATGGAGCATGGTTGGTGTCGGTAATTTTTACTTGGCACACCTCGCACTCTGCATATATGCCGGTTCCATCCATATTAGTGCAGTTCCACCAAAATGCAGCTGAATAACCTTGTTTACACAGATAATGAAAAATGGTTATTACATTATAGTGGCACTAGTTGATGAAACATACACTAATAAATAGAAGAAAATATTGTGATAGTATCATAGTATGCCATGCTGCGAGGGCGAGATGGTCCCTGCGACGCTTCATATGGTAGGCCTCATACTCGAAATTGTCCCAAGTCTCCCTGATACACCTTCTACCAGTGATGAACATCAGTGTACAAAGGTAGTACCAGGAGGGGCCTTGAGACATTGAAATCTCTATTTTTGTGCAGATCAACTAAAATTAAGCACCCAAGTTTGTAGAAACACTTAAACATTAACAATGGGACTAGTTGATGAAACATACATTAACAAAGAGAAGCACTTTCTTTATCTACATTGGAAATGAAATGATAGAGAGGACACTCGCTCTATTTTAACCGTATTATTACTTCATTTTATCAGTGACATTAGGGTCGAGCAAGTGGCAAACAAGGTGTACCGTGCGTCGCAAGGATGGAGGCCGGGGGTGCTTAGATTGGGATGCTGAAGCTGGCTCTTTCAGTTCCGATCTTCCCCCTGATGTTTCTGTGGTAGCATTTGGGTTGTAATCCAAACTTGGTCAAGCTGGTGTTGCGTCCCTGTCGTGGAATTAACACGTCAGATGTCCTTAGTGTCAGGACTTAGTCGCGAGGCCAACGCATCTATGTGGTAGCTTGAGTGGGGTTGATCGGGACAAGAGACGCAACACACAACACAAGGATTTAGACAGCTTCGGGCCCTGGGAAACATCATATGGTAATAACCCTACATGCTGTTTGTGCCTAGGTCTCATTATGCTCATGAGGGAGTCGCCGTAAACTGGCTCTCCTCTAGTTGTATCTAGCCCTAGAGATTGTTTCTTGTTGCTTGTCCCTCTTTGGGGAGCCCTGCCCCTCCTTATATAAGTTAGGGGGGAGGGTTACATGTGGAGTCCTTTTAGGATTAGGACTAGTCTACCTTCTAATACAAACCAGATACAAGTCCGGGTCTTAACTCCTTGTAAGGTAAATATTCCTCACGCCTTTCCTCTTAAACCGGCCCACCATTAACATAAACCGGCCTTCTGGGCCTTGGGCCTTGTCATCCGTCTGTCCCGCCCGCTGGGTTACCAGTGAGTCATAATGTTCAGGTAGGTTGCTTGTAAACCGTCTGGTCAGGGCGGGTCACCAATGAATCACCGAGTGTATACCGGGTCTCAAGTAAACCGCCAAGTCCGGCCGGGTCATATTTCCGTCCGGTTCATACCGCGGGGTATATCCTCGACATTAGCCCCCAGTTTAATTTGGATTCATCCATGTTAAACTGATCATGTAAAACAAACACAAGAACAAACTTGGCGACTTGTGCTCCGGGTTAAAGATTCTTATAAACCGTCACTTGATCATCCTTAAATCCTTGTCATTTCTTCCTTATAGAAAATCCGAGTCAATAGACTAGCTTCATAATCAATTTGCTTGCAGAAGATATTTTGTAAACAAATAATCCATTTGAATCGGCCTTCAGTGCTCTGATTTGACAAAAATATTGGTCTTCAAATATTCAACTGATATTGAGCCAGTTTGAAAATGTAGAACTTGCCAATCTATGATCTCCAAAAATCGTCAGGTTATAAAAACTGATAATTCCGGGTTATGATTGTTTCCAACGCCGGTTCATGATTGTTGCCAACGCCGGTTCATGATTGTTGTAGACACCAGGTCATAATGAAAATCGGAAGATATTTCTCCCTTATATCCATATTACCTGTAGCCCCCAAGTCTTGAACAGAACAAAGTGATGATTTGCGACTTGTTTCCATATAATTACTACCACTTTGAAGAAATCCATGTTGTTCATCTCAGTCACTAATAAAAACTGAATACTCCATATATGTAGCCCCCAAGTGCCGGGTTGTCATGCTTGCAGCAACCTGGGACTTGAAATTGCCTTATGCTCATAAAAACTTCAACCAGTGTAGCCCCCAAGGGTCGGGTCATTATGCAATAATGAGCAGGGACTTTGTAAATATAATCATGTATATTTTGAACAACAACGTGTATTCCCCAAGGGCCGGCTCAGTACGATAATATTGAGCTGGGACTTGATATATACTTTCAACGAAAATTACATCATATGATGTAACCCCCATCATGGGGCTTGAATCCATGTCCACAAGTCTAAGAGCCTTGTGTTTTACCAACTGAGCAATGGACCCTTCAATATAATGGATAAAAATCTTTGTACCTTGAATTGTTGACATGAGCAATTTGTAGTCTCCAAGGGCTGACTCATTATGATGTGACGAGTCAGGTCTTCAATAAAGTGAGAAAACAATGACTTTGCATTAGCCCCCAAGTGTCATGGTGCATGCTTGCAGCGACATGAGACTTGTGTATTTGATGTAATCTTAACTTAAATAATGTAGCCCCCAAGTGCCAGGTCATAAGCCTGCAGCGACTCGGGACTATTCCTTCCTTTGTAGAATAAATCATATTCATTGATAAGATAATAGCAATTGCGCTAAAGCAACTTTGAAAACCTTGATCATAATATTGGTTATTGATAACCATAATAAAATCCAGCCATGTTGGCTATTTGAAGATTTGAATCATATAATCCAACGATTTATGAGCGCATGATTCCAATGGCGCAATCCAAATATATACTGGAGACTTATAGTCCAAAACCAGGCTGGGTTAATAAACACCGGTGATTTATAATTATGCTTTATTCAACCTGTTTCTGCATACAACAAGTTTAAAGTGTTCGGGCGGTTTACCGCCGGATGGGTCATAATGCCCAACATATAACCCGGGTTTGTAACCAAGGCTGCACTTAAGAATAATCAAATATGAAATATATCATACCTGTGACATTGAATCACATCGTTGGCTTACCAACTTTTTTGTAGTAAGGGTGATAATCCAAATCTGGAGTGCTGATAACTCCCACCATGCTTTGTTGGTTTAGAAGCCATGCCAGGTTGTAATAAACACCGGACGATCATCCTGGCGACTTATAGTCAATGACAGACCGGTTAATAAACATCAATTTATAATTGAATGTGGTCTGACAACTTGTAGCTGAAAGCCAAGCCGGGTTAACAAACACCGGGTTAATTTGATGACTGATAGCCATGCCGAGTCAATAGATGTCGGTTCAACATAAAATTTTATCAAAAGAGAAAAATCTTGACAAAGGCAAATAAAACCATGTAGTCGAGGCTTTTCAAGGGCTGCCATGCCCAAATTCGAGGCTTTTCATGGGCTGCCAGGCTGCTGAGTTAAACCATTTGACAAAGCCTTTTAAGATGGACCTCCAACTAACCAATCGTCGTTTTAACTTTGACAAGTTCAGGGTCTGTATAAGATTGACTTGTCAAACGTTCGACGGGTCATGCCAGGATTACCTGGATAGGAGTGGCTTACGTAATGAAGGCAGGTTAACCCGGGGTTTTAGGTGAATACACCAGGCTTCCAAGCTGTGCTTGATAGCATATTACAAGGGTCCTTTCAAACTCTTTGTTGCATTGCACAAAGAGCCCCCAAGTAACTTTGTGAGCTGTGCTCAAATGGGTGCCTATGTTTGAGTTGTGCGTAGCAACAAGACTCTCTTTGGCCCTTGGGTGTGAAGCTCCCAAGCTTTGTTGTGACTTTATAAGCCGGTTTAATGGATAATTGGAACTCCGCTTTATAAGAAAAAGCCCCCACGTGATATGCTTCTGAGTTGTGCTTGTCGGGTGCCTATGTTTGAGTTGTGTTGTGCAACAAAACTCTCTTTGGCCCCTAATGATAATATTGGCTTGATAGCCGCATCAAGAGGGTAGTAACGCTATGTTCTCTTTGGTGAATACACCTATGTTTGAACATGAAGCCCCCAAGTGATCATATGAAGATGAGCCCATAAGGCAGGATACCCATGTTTGAGCCGCGCATCAGGGCAGCAGGTCCTCTTCGGCAACCTTTAACTTTTTGCAAGAGATAAATTCTTCTTGAACCGGAAATTCTTAAACCGGATATTGAGAGCTTCAAAGCTTTGTGGGAGATATCTTTCCCTTGAGCCGGATTTTAATCCGGAATCCTTCTTTTTAGGCCGGCCATTTTTTGATGGCCTTTAAATTTGCACCAATATGGTGGTAGCCTCCGGGACCGGGTTATCTTTCCCTCCAATGTCCTGGGGTTCTTGACTTCACTGAAAACCGCAGACATTTGCCGAGTCATATCATTGTAGCCCCCGAGTCTCAAGGTGACTCGAGGAGTTGGCTTGAGATTCTCCATATTGGACCGTGATATAAACCAGCATAAATGGCATATCATTGGTGTTGATAGCACGAGGTAAATTCACAGAAGGTTGAGGTGACCGCGACGGGTTATAAATGATCCCATATGAGCTGCGTTAGCAACTCGGCCAATGGTTCCTTCCGGGGCTATTTTAAGTTAACCAAACTGTAGTGGTGGCGACTTGTGCGCCTGCCCACTGGGCCACCCAGTGCAGATGGCGGTTGATAGTATATGATAATTTGCCTTCATTTTGTTGAAAGAAAACTGGGCTACCCAAGCTGTGACTTGCTCATACTCAATGAATAGCTCATACAGACAGGTGTGGCCTGACATGTTGATGTAGACCAGGTTGCGAGAGACGGACGGGAAATACGTCCGCAACATCAGAGGTGGCAAAGACAGATGAGTCGACTGCGACATTGTAAGCTGGTGCGGACGAGCAAGTTGTCCTCCTCGTTGTAAACCGACACGGATGCGTGAACCGGCGGTGAAGGTGGACGGGCAAGTCGTCCGTGGTGTTGTAAATTGGTGCGAACGGGCGAGTCAGCCGGCGCGTTGATGTAAACCGGACTATGATATGCGTGTCCATGAAGCTGCGCGGCACAGCCGAACGTGCATCCTCGGTATAATGACATAAACAATTGCCCTGTGTAAAAATGTTACAGGGCAGAATAATTGTTCTTTAACAAAAAACAATAATTGTTAATAAGATAAACTTAGATGGATATCACCTGATGTGTTAGGTTGAAAATTATCCGCCGTGGAGTTGATGATCACCATGGTGAAAAATCAATCACAGACAAGTTGGCCGCGACATTTATAAGCCGGTGCGGACGGGAATCAGCCGCAAGTGCGGACGGATGTAAACCGAACAGCATGGGCGGAGGTTTGTGCGCGTCCATCAGGTGGTTCAGAAGAGCGAGCGCGGCACCAACGTGTTGAGGTAGACCGGCCGCGTGGGCGGCGGCTTGCGCGCGTCCGTCAAGCGGTTCATAAGAGTGAGCGCGGCACCAACATGTTGAGGTAGACTGGTCCGCGTGGGCCTTCAGGCGACGTGGCAATGGGTGGTGTAGAATAACACTGGCGCAAGCCCCAATAAAATTACTTTTAACATCCAGCTCTTCTTGATAGAGCAGCATCTGATTTCTTCTTTTGGCCTAGAGTTGACGCCTGGGGTTTTCCTTTCTTCTCCTTGAACCAGACTCCGACTAGCTTTCTTGTGCCGATGTACTGCTTATCAGATTGGAGTTGACGCCCGGGGTTTTGTCCCAACTTTTTATTTTGATGGTATAAACTCTCAGTTGGTTTTCTCTGTCGCCGCTGTTTTGACCTGATCGATCTGCGTCTTGGCCTCTTCATCCGTGTGTGCTAGGCAGCTGCCTTTTCCTTCATAATTACACTTGTGGTTCTTAGTAATACGTGAATCATAGTAGTGCTTGTTAGCTAAAAACACTTTTACTGATTTCTCCATGTAATAGGGTAGTATTTGTACTAGTTGGAGTTGACCACGTCTTCGGTTTCCATACAATTTAGTACCAGCGACAGTTTCTTTATTGGAACTTGTCCTCCTTGGTCTTAGCGCCTTTAGTGTTCAACCAATACTAGGTGTCGCGGAAATCGGCCATCTTTGTCTTCTCTGGGATTTGACGTCTTGTCGGATCGCCAGGTGCGGTGCACAGCATCCACCGAGAAAAAATTAATATCATCAGCCCGATCGTTTGGTGAGTACCTATGAGCTTCGGCGGATCATCGGATGGCGGCGGCAGACGCAAATATCTTAGCCCTAATTCTTCTTAAACTCAAATCTCATAGATCATAAATCTGAACTGATGAACTTGAACCTGATGTAGATCTTTTCAAACCAACTTTTCTTTATCTGAACAATCGCGAGCTTCTCGAAACCCTGTGAAAGTTCCCTTCAAGAACTCAACACCACTGTGCGCAAGCCCCACAGTGGGCGCCAACTGTCGTGGAATTAACACGTCAGATGTCCTTAGTGTCAGGACTTAGTCGCGAGGCCAACGCATCTATGTGGTAGCTTGAGAGGGGTTAATCGGGACAGGAGACGCAACACACAAGACAAGGATTTAGACAGCTTCGGGCCCCAGGAAACATCATCCGGTAATAACCCTACCTGCCTAGATTATGTGGCGAACTTGTCTCCTGCTAGTACTCAGTCCGTTCTAGTAGTACTTGCATAACTACCAGTACCCTGAGATGTTGTCAGATAATGGTTCTCCATGGTTGGGTTTCTTTAATGAAATAGGAGGGAACCCCCCTCTTTCGATATATAAAAAAATAGTGGAACTAGCAGTTCCAAAACATTGCCTCAAATTAATAGGGCCACTAGATTAAGGTGCAAAATAATAACATTACTGCTTTATCATGGCAGTGCCAAAACAGTAGCACAAGAGCAGGATTAACATGCAGGATCTTTGGCAAACGTTCAGACCAAAAAGGAACATACCTCCTGATGGGAACCATAACTGTAGTCAACGCCATCGTAGAAGGGATGACACCAGTCACCAACATGGATGATTCAATTCATGGGGCCTTTTGGTGAAGTTCACCTAAAATGAAGCAATGTCCCATGAGCTAGCAGTTTCTTTTTTTTTAAGAAAAGGGCTCCCACCCCGGTTCCATTTCCATCAGAAAATGAAACCCACAAAGCTTCTTCTTCATTAATTGCAATAAAATTGAGCAACATCAAGGTTAGTCGTGAAGCTCCTGGAATGTTCAACTATAATTTGGATATGATTTGTGCAGTTCAACTAAGATCAAGCGTGAAATGTATATCTCTATTTGCACAAAAAAGGTGGAAAGGAGGGTGACTAACAAGTGACGAAACATGCATCAAATGAAAAAAAGCATGTTCCTTATCTGAATGGCAATCCTAGAAGGACAGTAGCAATTTCTAAAGCAGCAACATTGCTAGATATTAGTGTGGGCATTAGGAGTACCTATGACAACCGTTAAATACGACATTACTTTAATGGTGTCATTGCTTCATTTTACCAGCAACATTGCATTAACAGCTGCTACAGAGTCGGTATTTGGGCACGGGAGAGTAGGAGGACCAAGACTGTTGCATTTCTAATGAAAAGAAGCAACTTATCTTAACGGGAAATTCAGCAGGACATGAAAAAAGTGCCATTGATTCATATTACTGGAGGCATTACATTGAAAACAACATTGGTATAACGTGTCCTTACTTTTAACAATGCGACTGCTACATTTTACCAGTGGCATTACATAAGAGTGGCTCGGGGCAACAAACATCAGAACATGATATCTGGGTTGGTCCCATTTTTGTTCGGTATAGCCTGTGTGAGGCTAGCAAATCTAGTGCTGGACTTACTCTGTTGACTTGTCCCCCAGTCCCCACTTTCTTTCCCTTTTAAACCAATAGATCGGGTTTATATTGAGTTTGTACTGTGTTTCCCTTTATTTCCCTATTAGACCTAGAGACCAGTTGGATAGCCAGTTTCTGCTCCTTTTTGCCCCCATTATTTCCTCTTTTGACCAAGTCCTAGATTCAGGTAACAAATCTTTATTGGAAATATGCCCTAGAGGCAATAATAAAAGCATTATTATTATATTTCCTTGTTCATGATAATTGTCTTTATTCATGCTATAATTGTGTTATCCGGAAATCGTAATACATGTGTGAATAACAGACACCAACATGTCCCTAGTGAGCCTCTAGTTGACTAGCTCGTTGATCAACAGATAGTCATGGTTTCCTGACTATGGACACTGGATGTCATTGATAACGAGATCACATCATTGGGAGAATGATGTGATGGACAAGACCCAATCCTAAACATAGCACAAGATCGTATAGTTCGTTTGCTAGAGTTTCCAATGTCAAAGTATCTTTTCCTTAGACCATGAGATCGTGTAACTCCCGGATACCGTAGGAGTGCTTTGGGTATGCCAAATGTCACAACGTAACTGGGTGACTATAAAGGTAGACTACGGGTATCTCCGAAAGTGTCTGTTGGGTGACATGGATCAAGACTGGGATTTGTCACTCCGTATGACGGAGAGGTATCACTGGGCCCACTCGGTAATGCATCATCATAATGAGCTCAGAGTGACCAAGTGTCTGGTCACGGGATCATGCATTATGGTACGAGTAAAGTGACTTGCCGGTAACGAGATTGAACGAGGTATTGGGATACCGACGATCGAATCTCGGGCAAGTAACATATCGATAGACAAAGGGAATAGCGTACGGGGTTGATAGAATCCTCGACATCGTGGTTCATCCGATGAGATCATCGTGGAGCATGTGGGAGCCAACATGGGTATCCAGATCCCGCTGTTGGTTATTGACCGGAGAGTCGTCTCGGTCATGTCTGCTTGTCTCCCGAACCCATAGGGTCTACACACTTAAGGTTCGGTTACGCTAGGGTTGTAGGGATATGTATATGCAGTAACCCGAATGTTGTTCGGAGTCCCGGATGAGATCCCGGACGTCACGAGGAGTTCCAGAATGGTCCGGAGGTAAAGATTTATATATGGGAAGTCCTGTTTTGGGCATCGGGACAAGTTTCGGGGTTATCGGTATTGTACCGGGACCACCGGAAGGGTCCCAGGGGTCCACCGGGTGGGTCCACCTGTCCCGGGGGGCCACATGGGCTGTAAGGGGGTGCGCCTTGGCCTAATGGGCCAAGGGCACCAGCCCCACATAGGCCCATGCGCCTAGGGTTTAAGGGGGCAAGAGTCCTAGGAGGGTAAGGCACCTCCTAGGTGCCTTGGGGGGGAGGGAAACCCACCTTGGCCGCCGCACCCCCTAGGAGATTGGATCTCCTAGGGCCGGCCACCCCCCTTTGGCACCCCTATATATAGTGGGGGAGAGGAGGGACTTCATACCGGAACGCCTTGGCCTTTGGTTGCCTCCTTCTCCCTCCCCAACACCTCCTCCTCCTCCATAGTGCTTAGCGAAGCTCTGCCGGAGTACTGCAGCTCCATCAACACCACGCCGTCGTGCTGCTGCTGGTGCCATCTCCCTCAACCTCTCCTCCCTCCCTTTCTGGATCAAGAAGGAGGAGACGTGGCTGTTCCGTACGTGTGTTGAACGCGGAGGTGCCGTCCGTTCGGCGCTGGTCATCGGTGATTTGGATCACGTCGAGTACGACTACATCATCACCGTTCTTTTGAACGCTTCCGTGCGCGATCTACAAGGTACGTAGATGCATCCAATGACTCGTTGCTAGATGAACTCCTAGATGATCTTGGTGAAACGAGTAGGAAAATTTTTGTTTTCTGCAACGTTCCCCAACAGTGGCATCATGAGCTAGGTCTATGCGTAGTTCTTCTTGCGCGAGTAGAACACAATTTGTTGTGGGCGTAGATTTGTCAACTCTCTTGCCGTTACTAGTCCTTTCTTGCTTCAGCGGTATTGTGGGATGAAGCGGCCCGGACCAACCTTACACGTACGCTTACGTGAGACCGGTTCCACCGACTAACATGCACTAGTTGCATAAGGTGGCTGGCGGGTGTCTGTCTCTCCTACTTTAGTTGAGAGCAGAATCAATGAACAGGGTCCTTATGAAGGGTAAATAGAAGTTGAAAAATCACGTTGTGGCTTTAACGTAGGTAAGAAAACGTTCTTGCTAGAACCCTAATTCAGCCACGTAAAACTTGCAACAACAATTAGAGGACGTCTAACTTGTTTTTGCAGCAAGTGGTTTGTGATGTGATATGGCCAAAGTTGTGATGAATGATGAATGATCTATATGTGATGTATGAGATGTTCATGCTATTGTAATAGGATTCACGACTTGCATGTCGATGAGTATGACAACCGGCAGGAGCCATAGGAGTTGTCTTTATTCTTTTAATGACCTGCGTGTCATCGAGAAATGCCATGTAAATTACTTTACTTTATTGCTAAACGCGTTAGCCATAGTAGTAGAAGTAATAGTTGGCGAGCAACTTCATGGAGACACGATGATGGAGATCATGATAATGGAGATCATGGTGTCTAGCCGGTGACAAGATGATCATGGAGCCCCAAGATGGAGATCAAAGGAGCTGTGTGATATTGGCCATATCATGTCACATTTATTATTTGATTGCATGTGATGTTTATCATGTTTTGCATCTTGTTTACTTAGAATGACGGTAGTAAATAAGATGATCCCTCAAAATAAATTCAAGAAGTGTTCCCCCTAACTGTGCACCGTTGCGACAGTTCGCTGTTTCAAAACATCACATGATGATCGGGTGTTTTATTCAGACGTTCACATACAACGGGTGTAAGACAGATTTACACATGCAAACACTTAGGTTGACTTGACGAGCCTAGCATGTACAGACATGGCCTCGGAACACAGAAGACCGAAAGGTCGAGCATGAGTCGTATAGAAGATACGATCAACATGAAGATGTTCACCGACGTTGACTAGTCCGTCTCACGTGATGATCGGACACGGTCTAGCTAACTCAGATCATGTAATACTTAGATGACTAGAGGGATGTCTAATCTAAGTGGGAGTTCACTAATAATTTGATTAGTTGAACTTAATTATCATGAACTTAGTCTAAATATTTTACAATATGCCATGTAGATCAAATGGCCAACGTAGTCCTCAACTTCAACGCGTTCCTAGAGAAAACTAAGCTGAAAGACGATGGCAGCAACTATACGGACTGGGTCCGGAACCTGAGGATCATCCTCATAGCTGCCAAGAAAGATTATGTCCTACAAGCACCGCTTGGTGACGCACCCGTTCTCCCTGCGGAACAAGACGTTATGAACGCTTGGCAGGCACGTTCCGATGACTACTCCCTCGTTCAGTGCGGCATGCTTTACAGCCTAGAGCCGGGGCTCCAAAAGCGTTTTGAGAGACATGGAGCATATGAGATGTTCGAAGAGCTGAAAATGGTTTTCCAAGCTCATGCCCAGGTCGAGAGATATGAAGTCTCCGACAAATTCTTCAGCTGTAAGATGGAGGAAAACAGTTCTGTCAGTGAGCACATACTCACTATGTCTGGGTTGCATAACCGCTTGACTCAGCTGGGAGTTAATCTCCCGGATGATGCGGTCATTGACAGAATCCTCCAGTCGCTTCCACCAAGCTACAAGAGCTTTGTGATGAACTTCAATATGCAGGGGATGGAAAAGACCATTCCTGAAGTATTTGCTATGCTGAAATCAGCAGAGGTAGAAGTCAGGAAGGAACATCAAGTGTTGATGGTCAATAAAACCACTAAGTTCAAGAAAGGCAAGGGTAAAAGGAACTTGAAGAAGGACGGCAAGGAGGTTGCCGCGCCCGGCAAGCAAGCTGCCGGGAAGAAGCCAAAGAATGGACCCAAGCCCGAGACTGAGTGCTTTTATTGCAAGGGAAGCGGTCACTGGAAGCGGAACTGCCCTAAGTACTTAGCGGATAAGAAGGCCGGCAAAACAAAAGGTATATGTGATATACATGTAATTGATGTGTACCTTACTAGTGCCCGTAGTAGCTCCTGGGTATTTGATACCGGTGCAGTTGCTCACATTTGTAACTCAAAGCAGGGGCTGCGGAATAAACGGAAACTGGCAAAGGACGAGGTGACGATGCGCGTCGGGAATGGTTCCAAGGTCAATGTGATCGCCGTCGGCATGCTACCTCTGCATCTCCCTTCGGGATTAGTTTTAAACCTTAATAATTGTTATTTAGTGCCAGCTTTGAGCATGAACATTGTATCGGGATCTCGTTTAATTCGAGATGGCTACTCTTTTAAATCTGAGAATAATGGTTGTTCCATTTTTATGAGAGATATGTTTTATGGTCATGCTCCTATGGTGAATGGTTTATTCTTTATGAATATCGAACGTGATGCTACACATGTTCATAATGTGAGTACCAAAAGAAGTAAGGTTGATAATGATAGTCCCACATACTTGTGGCACTGCCGCCTTGGTCACATAGGTGTTAAACGCATGAAGAAGCTCCATGCTGATGGACTTTTAGAGTCTCTTGATTATGAATCATTTGACACGTGCGAACCATGCCTTATGGGTAAAATGACCAAGACTCCGTTCTCAGGAACAATGGAGCGAGCAACCGACTTATTGGAAATCATACATACCGATGTGTGCGGTCCAATGAGTGTTGAGGCTCGCAGTGGCTATCGTTATGTTCTCACCCTCACTGATGATTTAAGTAGGTATGGGTATATCTACTTAATGAAACACAAGTCTGAAACCTTTGAAAAGTTCAAGGAATTTCAGAGTGAGGTTGAAAATCAACGTGACAGGAAAATCAAGTTTCTGCGATCAGATCGTGGAGGAGAATACTTGAGTCACGAGTTTGGGGCACACTTAAGAAAATGTGGAATAGTTTCACAACTCACGCCGCCTGGAACACCTCAGCGTAATGGTGTGTCCGAACGTCGTAATCGCACTCTGTTAGATATGGTGCGATCTATGATGTCTCTTACCGATTTACCGCTTTCTTTTTGGGGCTATGCTTTAGAGACTGCCGCATTCACTTTAAATAGGGCTCCGTCAAAATCCGTTAAGACGACACCATATGAATTATGGTTTGGGAAGAAACCTAAGCTGTCGTTTCTAAAAGTTTGGGGATGCGATGCTTATGTCAAGAAACTTCAACCTGAAAAGCTCGAACCCAAATCGGAAAAATGCGTCTTCATAGGGTACCCAAAAGAAATTATTGGGTACACCTTCTACCTCAGATCCGAAGGCAAGATCTTTGTTGGCAAGAATGGGTCCTTTCTGGAGAAAGAGTTTCTCTCGAAAGAAGTAAGTGGGAGGAAAGTAGAGCTTGATGAAGTATTACCTCTTGAACCGGAAAATGGCGCAACTCAAGAAAATGTTTCTGAGGTGCCTACACTGGATAGAGAGGAAGTTAATGATGATGATCAAGGTACTTCGGATCAAGTTGCTACTGAACTTCTTAGGTCCATAAGGAAACGTTCCACACCAAAATGGTATGGCAACCCTGTCCTAGAAATCATGTTGTTAGATAATTGTGAACTTTCCAACTATGAAGAAGCGATGGCGGGCCCAGATTCCAACAAATGGCTTGAAGCCATGCAATCCGAGATAGGATCCATCTATGAAAACAAAGTATGGACTTTGACAGACTTGCCCGATGATCGGCCAGCGATAGAAAATAAATGGATCTTTAAGAAGAAGACGGACGTGGATGGTAATGTTACCATCTATAAAGCTCGACTTGTCGCTAAGGGTTATCGACAAGTTCAAGGGTTTGACTACGATGAGACCTTCTCACCTGTAGCGAAGCTTAAGTCCGTCCGAATCATGTTAGCAATTGCTGCATTCTACGATTATGAGATATGGCAAATGGACATCAAAACAACATTCCTTAATGGTTTCCTTAAGGAAGAATTGTATATGATGCAGCCGGAAGGTTTTGTCGATCCTAAGAATGCTGACAAAGTGTGCAAGCTCCAACGCTCGATTTATGGGCTGGTGCAAGCATCTCGGAGTTGGAACATTCGCTTTGATGAGATGATCAAAGCGTTTGGGTTTACACAGACTTATGGAGAAGCCTGCGTTTACAAGAAAGTGAGTGGGAGCTCTGTAGCATTTCTCATATTATATGTAGATGACATACTTTTGAAGGGAAATGATATAGAACTCTTGGACAGCATCAAGGCCTACTTGAATAAAGTTTTTCAATGAAGGACCTTGGAGAAGCTGCTTATATATTAGGCATCAAAATCTATAGAGATAGATCGAGACGCCTCATAGGTCTTTCACAAAGCACATACCTTGATAAGATATTGAAGAAGTTCAATATGGATCAATCCAAGAAGGGGTTCTTGCCTGTGTTACAAGGTATGAAATTGAGCTCAGCTCAATGTCCGACCACGGCAGAAGATATAGAAGAGATGAGCGTCATCCCCTATGCCTCAGCCATAGGTTCTATTATGTATGCCATGCTGTGTACCAGACCTGATGTTAACCTTGCCGTAAGTTTGGTAGGAAGGTACCAAAGTAATCCCGGCAAGGAACACTGGACAGCGGTCAAGAATATCCTGAAGTACCTGAAAAGGACTAAGGAAATGTTTCTCGTTTATGGAAGTGACGAAGAGCTCGTCGTAAAGGGTTACGTCGACGTTAGCTTCGACACAGATCTGGATGACTCTAAGTCACAAACCGGATACGTGTATATTTTGAATGGTGGGGCAGTAAGCTGGTGCAGTTGCAAGCAAAGCGTCGTGGCGGGATCTACATGTGAAGCGGAGTACATGGCAGCCTCGGAGGCAGCACATGAAGCAATATGGGTGAAGGAGTTCATCACCGACCTAGGAGTCATACCCAATGCGTCGGGGCCGATCAAGCTCTTCTGTGACAACACTGGAGCTATTGCACTTGCCAAGGAGCCCAGGTTTCACAAGAAGACAAGGCAGATCAAGCGTCGCTTCAACTCCATTCGTGAAAATGTTCAAGATGGAGACATAGAGATTTGTAAAGTACATACGGACCTGAATGTAGCAGATCCGTTGACTAAACCTCTCCCTAGAGCAAAACATGATCAACACCAGAATTCCATGGGTGTTCGATTCATCACAATGTAACTAGATTATTGACTCTAGTGCAAGTGGGAGACTGTTGGAAATATGCCCTAGAGGCAATAATAAAAGCATTATTATTATATTTCCTTGTTCATGATAATTGTCTTTATTCATGCTATAATTGTGTTATCCGGAAATCGTAATACATGTGTGAATAACAGACACCAACATGTCCCTAGTGAGCCTCTAGTTGACTAGCTCGTTGATCAACGGATAGTCATGGTTTCCTGACTATGGACACTGGATGTCATTGATAACGAGATCACATCATTGGGAGAATGATGTGATGGACAAGACCCAATCCTAAACATAGCACAAGATCGTATAGTTCGTTTGCTAGAGTTTCCAATGTCAAAGTATCTTTTCCTTAGACCATGAGATCGTGTAACTCCCGGATACCGTAGGAGTGCTTTGGGTATGCCAAACGTCACAACGTAACTGGGTGACTATAAAGGTAGACTACGGGTATCTCCGAAAGTGTCTGTTGGGTGACATGGATCAAGACTGGGATTTGTCACTCCGTATGACAGAGAGGTATCATTGGGCCCACTCGGTAATGCATCATCATAATGAGCTCAGAGTGACCAAGTGTCTGGTCACGGGATCATGCATTACGGTACGAGTAAAGTGACTTGCCGGTAACGAGATTGAACGAGGTATTGGGATACCGACGATCGAATCTCGGGCAAGTAACATATCGATAGACAAAGGGAATAGCGTACGGGGTTGATAGAATCCTCGACATCGTGGTTCATCCGATGAGATCATCGTGGAGCATGTGGGAGCCAACATGGGTATCCAGATCCCGCTGTTGGTTATTGACCGGAGAGTCGTCTCGGTCATGTCTGCTTGTCTCCCGAACCCATAGGGTCTACACACTTAAGGTTCGGTTACGCTAGGGTTGTAGGGATATGTATATGCAGTAACCCGAATGTTGTTCGGAGTCCCGGATGAGATCCCGGACGTCACGAGGAGTTCCGGAATGGTCCGGAGGTAAAGATTTATATATGGGAAGTCCTGTTTTGGGCATCGGGACAAGTTTCGGGGTTATCGGTATTGTACCGGGACCACCGGAAGGGTCCCGGGGGTCCACCGGGTGGGTCCACCTGTCCCGGGGGCCACATGGGCTGTAAGGGGGTGCGCCTTGGCCTAATGGGCCAAGGGCACCAGCCCCACATAGGCCCATGCGCCTAGGGTTTAAGGGGGCAAGAGTCCTAGGAGGGTAAGGCACCTCCTAGGTGCCTTGGGGGGGAGGGAAACCCCCCTTGGCCGCCGCACCCCCTAGGAGATTGGATCTCCTAGGGCCGGCCACCCCCCTTTGGCACCCCTATATATAGTGGGGGAGAGGAGGGACTTCATACCGGAACGCCTTGGCCTTTGGTTGCCTCCTTCTCCCTCCCCAACACCTCCTCCTCCTCCATAGTGCTTAGCGAAGCTCTGCCGGAGTACTGCAGCTCCATCAACACCACGCCGTCGTGCTGCTGCTGGTGCCATCTCCCTCAACCTCTCCTCCCTCCCTTGCTGGATCAAGAAGGAGGAGACGTGGCTGTTCCGTACGTGTGTTGAACGCGGAGGTGACGTCCGTTCGGCGCTGGTCATCGGTGATTTGGATCACGTCGAGTACGACTACATCATCACCATTCTTTTGAACGCTTCCGTGCGCGATCTACAAGGTACGTAGATGCATCCAATGACTCATTGCTAGATGAACTCCTAGATGATCTTGGTGAAACGAGTAGGAAATTTTTTGTTTTCTGCAACGTTCCCCAACAATCTTCCCCCACCCCCACCCTCTTTCTTACTGGTTTGAACCAAGTAGTACTAGATTCGAGTGCATGAACTACTTTTACCTCTTAATAGTAAAAAGTTAGGTGGTTTTTAAACAGTCGGTCGATCCCATCTACGAGGGGGCCTGAGAAATAGTAAAAGATACAAATGCAGCAACGCCAGGAGCTCAGGAAGTAGAGCAAGGCTAGTTTCGAAGGAAGTTATACCTGAGGGTCGTCGGGATGTCGCTAGGTGGGCGGCGGGAGGCCGGACCTGCCCACACTACGGCAGCAAGAAAAAAAGGGACGGAGGCTCTCCCTCGCCAGTGATGCTTGGGAGAGAACTACAAGGCACACTGATCGGGGCGCACCGGCAGTGGGTAAGATCCATCGCCGAGGACGACCGCGTGAACATTGCACCTTCTCACCTTCCCCGACGGAGAGGATCCGGCTGGATCTGTGACCAGCCGTGAGCAGAGAGAGAGAGTGTGTGGCCACCACTGCCGTGTTTAGATCTGGAGAGGACAAGACAGTGTGAAGAGAGCAACACTAGCAAGCAAGCACAAAGGCTCTTGCCTATATAGTGGAGTACTAGTTTTCTTTTGTCTACCGGAGCCGGCTTGACCTCGTCAATGACTGTCGAGAAGTCTTCATGCGCGTGCCCCGAAGGTGCAGTTGTCATCATTTTTATTTGAAGCTAACATAGTATTAGACTAGCCACAGTGGGAGTAACTTCAGTAGTAATATCGAGTCCAACTCAGCAAATTTGCTTATGTGGCAATGAGTTAATGAGGTGAGAGGTAGTTTGAGTAACTTAGCTAGTTATTGTAACATCACATGTCCCAATGCAATATGAGTCTATAACCTAATAAATGAAGCTTTGCATGTTACTACACTTATGTTACTACCCACTATGAAGGTAGTAACATATTCTAGGGATATATGTATGTTACTAGTGTATGTTACTCTCCACTGTGACTAGTCTAACACGAAAAAATGCAACATGACAAGAAATCATAACCTCACTGCCGAAAGGAGACAAGATGAATCCCGACGGACAAACTAGACGAGGATCAAAGCTCAAAGTAAAGATAAACTCGAAGAAAAGGGGTCCGTCGATAGATGTCCTAACGAACATAGCCACCTTGACCTAGATGGCAGCCGAGTAGTCTTCGTGCATGTGCCCCCAATGACTAGCCCAACTCAGTTGTCGCTGTTTAACCCTCGCAGTGATCCGAAGCACATGCCACCTAATTTTGTGAGATGACAAGAAACCTTTTTTTTAGATTTCTCACCAGAACTACAACCCTGTACAACACAACCTGCACGATATGTAGACGATAGCCAATCCAGGCGTGTCTGCTGGAGTCTGGTCACATGCATGGATGAACTGAAATTCTGTGACTTGCAGGGATCGTCCAGGCACCAACGTATGTACTCCCTCCATTCCCAAATATTTGTCTTTCTAGAAATTTCAACAAGTGACTACATACGAAGCAAAATGAGTGAATCTACACTCTAAAATATGTCTACATACATCTATATGTTGTGTCCATTTGAAATGCCTAGAAAGACAAATATTTTGGAACGGAGGGAGTACAACACTTTCGAATGTGATGGGAACAAGGTAAATATTAATTGATGGTTTTGGTTTCGAGGCTCGAAACATCCCCCGATGAATTTAGTGGAACATAAATTTCAAGTAGACTACACTGCTCAAATGCGTATGTCGGTGTACAAAAAGAGGGGTACACTTTTCGTACCCCTATAACTGTGCACGAGCAGTTCGAGCCACGGACGCCACCACGCCAAGCAAGGCAAGGGAGGTGAGCCAAGGTAAGACCGAAGCTCGGGGAGAGCAGAACGATGCCAAGACCAAGACCACAAAGAGCAAAGAGGACGAAGCGGACTCCCCCGACAAGATCCTTGCCGTGGGGCGGTTTTAGCAAACCCGGCAAGGCCCTTGCCGTGGCAGCTCGCCCCACACCTACGGAGCGATTCACCCTTGAGTCCACTGCCCCCATGGGGCAAGGATTCGGGAGACATCCCCGTGGTGGCATGCAGATCTTTGTGAAGACATTCAAGATCAAATTCACACTATAGAAGATGACAACCCCTGGCGGGATCCCAGCCGAGGAGGACCACAAGACCCCCGGCAGGAGCCTTGCCGGGGATGATAGCAGGCGCCACGGCAAGACCCTTGCCGGGGCCGCGACAAGACTCTTGCCGGGGCTACGGCGAGGCCCTTGCTAAAGGCACCCGTAGGGCCACCGTCAGGCCCACGCCAATTCCAAACCTCCACCGCCGTTCGCATGCGGCTGCTGACCCAACCAGTTGGGCAAGCACCTGCGTGGCGGCAAGCAGATCTTCGTGGAGGCCCACCGCTGCGCCACCTCAGCTACCTGCCTGCCTACATGGCACCACAGGCACCGCTGGCCAGGGCGCGTGTCGACGCGATCGGCGACGGACAAGACTGGGCTCTCCCCCGCCCCCGATAAAGTAGGGACACCTAAGCACGACGCATTAAATGCGCCTTGTCACGTAATGCGAGGGATAAACTCGTATCACTGTGCCCTTTCCACCTCCTGTGTGCCACTGTGGCGGCCCCTTTCCCTATAAAAGGAGGCCCAGGGCGACCAGGAGGGGGATTCGGCTTTTTGGAGCTCTTCACGCCCCATTGCTAGCTCAGAACACAGATAAACAAATCACCAAAGCAGGAGTAGGGTTTTACGCATCCTCGCGGCCCGAACCTGGATAAAGAACTCCGTGTGCTACCTGTTTGATCCGCCCTTCTCACAACCCCGCGCCTCGCAACCGTAGTAGGGATTCTCGTGATCCCATAGGTGTCGTCCTCGCACCGACATCTTTGGCGCGCCAGGTAGGGGGCGCAGTTGTGAGAATCGGCTCTAGCAGTTAGTTCGACGCTTCTTCATCGTCATGGCGCCCAAGAAGAAGATGACGGTGGCGGTTGGGCCGGCGGGAGCCGAGCATTCCGTCCCGACGCGGGCGAGTAGCGGACCGGTCGCAGAAAGGACCCGGGGCGCCGTTCGCGAACACCAACACCGTCCCAGCAGCCGAAGTTTGGGAGGCGGCGATGTTCGTGCGCCTGGTAACGGGCAGCACGCCGCCAAATCCAAAGACGGAGCCAGGCCCTCCGCGGGTGGCGCGGGGCCTTCCAGGATCGCCGCCACCCCGCCCGAAGGCGACGCGAGGGCTTCCAAGACTCCCATGTTGACACCGACAGCGTGCTCTTCTCAAACGGCGCGCGACGAACGCCGTGACCACGCCGAGGACCCCGGGCATCGCCGCGGAAAGAGCCCCGAGCGCCGCTCCCGGGATTTAGAAGACCTGCCCGCCCGCCGAGGCGCTGGTGAAGATGGCATGCGACCGCGGGGTCGTGATAGAACTCCTTCTGACATAGTCAGAAGTCGAAGCGCGTCGCGATCCATGCAGGTTTCGCTGCCACCAACACCGGCAGAAGCCCTGGCACGCGCGCAGTTGCTCCTCGATTTCCCTCCCATCACGGGGAAACTCGACGAATGGAGAGCCACTATCCGAAGTCTTGTTGCGATGGCCAACAAAGACGAACCGAGCCGGTGGAGCCCCCGGGTCGACGCTCCGACGGAGTCCCACGCACCAGTGGCAGAAGGGCCGGCGGCGCCGCGACCACGGTGCACTCGCCTCCTCCTCGCCCGGTACCTCGGACGCCAGCCCGTCGCGACGTCACGGGCGACGAGATCTCCGTAGCATCGTCCGACCCGCGGGCCCACTGTGACCAGCGCCAAGTTCTTCGGGAACGAGAACATGAAGACGCTCGAACCACTATCGAGCGCCGGCGCGGGGCGCGCCACCAATCAGACAGGCGAGCAGGGCCTGCTGTGAGCCACCCAGCACCGGGGAGCCCTGGAGGCCTACCTTACGAGGTAGGCTGTCCGGCTTTTACCCGTGAGCTGCGGCAGTTCCAGTGGCCCACTCACCGCACCTTCAAACCTGACGTGGGCGAGAAGTACAGTGGCAAGACCCATCCGTCCGAGTTCCTCAGCGTCTACACCATCGCGATGCAAGCTGCCGGAGCCCGCGACGATAAGGTGCTTGCGAATTACTTTCCGTTGGCTCTTAAACCCAATGCCATGTCATGGTTGATGCACTTGCCGGTAGACTCTATTTCCTCCTGGTCGGATTTGTGCCATGAGTTCGTGGGCGCCTTTACTGGAGGCCACCAAGCCCATGGCCAGGCAAGCGACCTGCACGTCATTCCCCAGAAGGGAGGCGAGAGTCTCCGTAAGTATATTCAGAGGTTCAGCCGGGTACAGTACAATATCCCTGATGTTCACCCTGCCGCCATCATCAGCGCGTTCCACCAGAACGTGCGTAACCGCAAGATGCGCGAAGAGCTGGCAATGAACAAGGTGAGGGATGTGGCAGAACTCTATGTTCTTGCCGACAAATGTGCCCGAGCCGAAGAGGGAAGGAAGTACCCCGGCGAAGATGCCGGCGTGGAAACCGACTCTTCAGATGAGGATACTGCTGCCCCGGCGAAGAAAGGCCGGCGCCGCAACAGGAAGCGCAAAGGAAAAGCCGTGCTTGCCGTCGAGGGATCCGAAGACGCCGGCTCCACCAAGAAAACCAAGGCAGATGACCCCGGCAAGGAGGTTGCCGGGTGCGTCGCATGCCAGGCCTTGGCGGCTGCCGAGAAGCCGGGAAACTCCGACAAGCGATACTGCAAGATCCATCGCACCAAGGGCCATGCTCTCCAGGACTGCCGACAGGTCGAGCTCCTCGCTGAAAAGCAGAGGGCTGAGTATGAGAGGCGGGACAAGGAGAAGGGCCCAGATGGTGCTGAGGGGTCCGGCAAGAAGCGTGATGGCCAGGCGGGCCGTCGCGGCAAGGATAAGCAACAGGAGAGGCCCGCCCGGGGCCGTGACAGAAAGCCAGAAGACGACGATCACGAAGAGGACGACGAATCCGGCGACCAAGAGTTTCAGAAAGCTACAGAGGCCATGTGCATCGACGGCGGCGCCTCGCTGCATACTTCTCACCGCCGGTTTAAACAGTGGGCGCGAGAGATTACAGCAGCGGAGCCGTCGTTTGATGCCCAAAGGCCGCTGAAGTGGTCCAGCACACCTATCATTTTTGACATTGAGGACCACCCTGATCGCACCACTGCAGTCGGGTGTTTGCCATTGTTGGTTTCACCAACGATACGTAACCTCAAGGTGACGAAGATGCTAGTCGATGGCGGGGCCGGTCTGAACTTGATCTCGCCTGCCGTGATCGAGAAACTGCAGATTCCTGATGGAGACCTCGAAGAGACGGGCACGTTTCAGGGGGTCAACCCGGGAAGAAGCCAACCCAAGGGAAAGGTCACGCTGCCCGTGACTTTTGGAAGCGACCTGAACTTCAGGACGGAGAGGATCGTGTTCGATGTTGCCAGGATCCCCTTGCCCTACAACGGGATCCTCGGCCGCCCAGCGCTGGCCAAGTTCATGGCGGCGTCACACTACGCCTACAACACCCTGAAGATGCCTGGACCTATGACGATCATCACCATCCCCTCCGACAAGAAAGATGCGTTGGTTTGCGCTGACCAACTATACCAGCAAGCAGTTGCAGCAGCTGCCGCCGCTAGGGCACCTGCTCCTGCCGCCGGGACCCCGGGAGGGAAGAAGAAGAAGAAGACCGGTGAGACCTCGGACACCCACTCCGGCAAGCGCACCTCTTCGGAGTGTAGCGCTGCCGTCGAGGACGTGCCAGAGAACTCTACCGGCGGGAACAAGAAGCCCAGGGCCGTATCACCAGGAACCAAGAAGGTCTCTGTCAATGAGGACGGCACGGGAGGAGCTTTTACCATAAGCTCCGCCCTTGACGGCAAATAGGAAGACGCGCTCGTCACCTTCCTGCGGGCGAATGTCGATGTGTTTGCATGGCAAGCTTCCGACATCCCCGGTGTTCCCAGGGAGGTGATTGAGCACCACCTTGCTGTCTGTCCTCATGCACGGCCCGTCAAGCAGAAGGTCAGAAAGCAAGCTTTGGAACGACAAGAGTTCATTACTGAAGAGATCCGGAAACTGGAAGCAGCGGGTTTGGTAAGGGGAGTGCTCCATCCAACGTGGTTGGCCAATCCGGTCGTGGTGCGCAAGGCGAATGGGAAGTGGAGACTGTGTATTGATTACACAGATATCAATAAGGCTTGCCCTAAGGACCCCTTCCCGTTGCCGCGCATCGACCAGATTGTTGACTCCACGGCTGGGTGTGATCTGCTGTCATTCCTCGACGCCTACTCCGGCTACCACCAGATCTTCATGACAAGAGAAGACGAAGAGAAAACAGCATTCATCACCCCATGTGGTACGTATTGTTTCATGCGGATGCCTTTCGGGTTGAAGAGTGCTGGCTCGACGTTTGCGAGGGCGGTCCAGATTGGTTTTGAACCCCAGCTCCATAGAAATATGGAGGCTTATATGGATGACATAGTGGTCAAAACCAAGGACAGGGCAACCCTCATACCAGATTTGCAAGAAACATTTGCAAACCTGCGCAAGATCAATCTCAAGCTGAACCCTGAGAAGTGCGTCTTTGGCGTCCCGTCCGGCAAGCTTCTCGGGTTCTTGGTGTCACAACGTGGGATAGAGGCCAACCCGGACAAAATCAAAGCTATAGAGCAGATTGAAGCACCCAAGCGAATCAAGGATGTGCGTCGGCTTGCTGGTTGCGTCGCCGCCATGGGCAGGTTCATTTCCAAGTCTGCCGAGCGCGCCCTTCCCTTTTTCAAGATCCTGAAAAAGGCGGGCCCGATGGAGTGGACGCCAGAAGCCGAAGCAGCATTGCAAGGTTTGAAGAAGTACCTCTCCTCCACGCCAATACTAGTCGCGCCCAGGCCACAGGAGTCGTTGCTGCTATACCTGGCGACGACAGACCAGGTGGTCAGCGCTGCGCTGGTGGCACAGAGAGAGGTCAACAACGAGGATATGGCAGTGGCAGAGCCCGACACCACCAATGCAGAGATGACGCAGCCAGTTGACGTGCCGCCGAAGAAGAAAATGGTGCAGCACCCGGTCTACTTTGTTAGTTCCCTCCTGCAGGGGGCTAGATCGAGGTACTCCGGCGTGCAGAAATTGCTCTTCGGCCTTCTTATGGCCTCGAGGAAGCTGCGCCACTACTTCCAGGCACACGAAATCACTGTCGTCACTCGCTTCCCTCTGCAGCGGATATTGCACAATCCGGATGCGACGGGAAGGATTGTGGAATGGGCACTGGAACTGTCCAGCTTTGGTCTCAAGTTTGAAAGCACCTCGACAATTCAGAGTCGAGTCCTAGCGGAGTTCATTGCAGAATGGACCGCAACGCCTGACGAAGAAGCTCAAGAGACTGCTCTCCCCGGCAAAGGGGCAAGTTGTGATTGGATCATGTACTTTGATGGAGCTTTCTCCTTACAAGGCGCCGGGGCTGGCGTACTGCTTGTCTCGCCCACTGGAGAGCACCTCAAGTACGTGGTCCAGATGCACTTCCCCAGGGAGGTGTCAACCAACAATACAGCAGAGTACGAAGGGCTGCTTGCCGGCCTTAGAATCGCGGCGGACCTCGGAATCAAGAAACTCATCGTCAGGGGGGACTCGCAGCTCGTCGTCAAGCAAGTCAACAAGGATTACCAGAGCCCGTTGATGAAGGCCTACGTCGATGAAGTGAGAAAGCTGGAAGAGCGTTTCGACGGTATACGGGCTGAACACGTTCCCCGAGCGGAGAACGATATCGCCGATTACCTGTCCAAACGCGCTGCCCTCAAGCTACCTGTGGAACCAGGTACCTTTGTGCTTCAGCTAACTCAGCCATCCGTTGATCCATCAACAGAGCAGAATAAGAGGAGGAAATCAGGGCCCGGCAAGTACTTCCCCGCCGAGCTCCCCAGAGCAGCCGGCAAGGATGTTGCCGAGGGTACTGAGCCCGCCACGGGACGACTGGCTCCGGCGGAGCATCAAGCTCTCGCCGTCGAGACAGCCGTTCCTATAGCGGAGGAAATGCCTTTAGCCCTCGCCGTCGAGCCCCAGGCTCCAGCATGGGCACAACATACCGTCCGATTCCTCCAAACAGGGGAACTTCCTGAGGAGCAGGAAGAAGCGGAGAAAGTAGCCCGTCGCTCTACCATGTACCAGTTCGTCGATGACGTCCTGTACAGAAAGAGGCCGAACGGTGTGAAATTGAAGTGTATCCCTCGAGAGGAAGGACTGGAGCTGTTGGCGGAGATACACGGAGGCATCTGTGGATCCCACATTGGGTCAAGGGCCCTTGCCGGCAAGGCATTCCGGCAAGGTTTCTTCTGGCCCACCGCCCTCCAGGATGCAACGACACTCGTCACCAGGTGTGAAGCGTGTCAGTTCCATTCAAAGAAGCTCCATCAGCCAGCCCAAGCCCTTCAAACCATTCCTCTCTCCTGGCCCTTCTCGGTCTGGGGGCTCGACATACTGGGCCCTTTCCCCCACGTTGTCGGGGGCTTTGAGTACTTGTACGTTGCAATCGACAAGTTCACAAAGTTGCCAGAGGTGGAGGCAGTAAGGAAGGTCACAACCCAGTCAGCCGTCAAGTTCTTCAAGGGACTGGTGTGCCGTTTTGGCGTATCTAACAGGGTCATCACCGACAACGGCACCCAGTTCACAAGCCGCACCTTCATGCAATATATCCAAGACCTCGGCAGCAGAATCTGTTTTGCTTCCGTCGCTCACCCACGAAGCAATGGTCAAGCTGAGAGGGCAAATGCTGAAGTACTGCGAGGCTTGAAGACCAAGACCTTTGACAGGCTTCATAAGAGTGGAAGACACTGGATTGATGAGTTGCCAATGGTTCTTTGGTCGATCAGGACGACGCCAAACCGAGCCACCGGCCAGACACCCGTTGCCCTGGTATACGGGGCAGAAGCAGTTCTCCCCACTGAACTCATATATGGGTCACCTCGAGTGCTTGCTTATAATGAGGTTGAGCAAGAGCAACTACGGCAAAATGACGCGGTGCTCCTTAAGGAAGATCGTCTTCGGGCGGCTGTAAGAGCAGCATGCTACCAGCAAGCCTTGCGCCGCTACCATAGCCGCAAGGTTCATGCCCGGAGCCTTGAGGAAGGCGACCTTGTCCTTCAGCGCGTTCAATCGGCCAAGAATTCCAACAAGTTGACGCCAAAGTGGGAAGGCCCTTATCGGGTAATACGAGTCACCAGGCCTGGCGCAGTCCGCCTGGAGACCGAAGATGCTGTTCCGGTGAGTAACTCCTGGAACATTGAGCATCTTCGCAAGTTTTACCCGTGAGGCGCGGCTTGCCGGGCCCCCCGGCAAGCCACCTTTTGTACAAGCATTGCCGATGATGCATGTAACCCTTTGTACAAAGCCAGGCGCAGACCCTGAGCATAAATAAATGAAGCGCTGGCGCCCTAAGTTATAGCATGCATGCTAGGTCAAGTCTCGTCCTTGGTTAGGGTTGATAGTGCTTAGCGGCGACTAACCCCTAGCTTAGAGGTCGAGTGTGCGTCTCTTTGCCGATCTTTTGTCTTCTTTGGTTCGCAGGACTCACAGATATCCTTGTCGGATCACTTGGGGACGAGAAAGAAAAGAGGAACAGACTGGCATCTAAACCCCGGCAAGCCAGTGTTGCCGGGGGCTGCGAGTACAAAGATTTGCCCACGGCAAACCAGAGTTGCCGGGGGCTACAGCTTCAGATAAGTTCTTCATCCCTTATCATGCGTTCCCCCATGGACTGAGGGATGTGAAACCTCGTTTTTTCCAAAGCTACCGTGCTCCCCTAAAAACTCTAGGCCCTAGGGCTCGTTCCTGGGGCCAGGTTTGGTCGTAGTCGCGGCAGCAAAAGAATGAAACGAGGAGCCTGAACCCACCTCATCCCTGCCTCCGCCGAAAGCGTGAGAAAGGACGAGCGAAGTGGGAAGACGGCAGGGCCTGTTGCCGGGCAAGGAAATGTTTATCTTAAGGATATCAAGGATTTATTCCTCATCGTGGGTTCTACCCGCAAACAAATGACCCGGCAAGCATCCCCTTTTTCATTAAAAACATTCCACTCAGGTACGGCCCATAGGGAATGAAAAACATGAATAGTGGGGATTACAAGTTTTAAATTCAGCTAGAGCCTAAAGGCTTACAAACTAAAAAGAGATAAGGTGCCCGTAATCCCTTTCTTGTCCCTCTCCTCAGGAGGCAGGTCAAAAAGGCAAAAAGGGCAAAAGGGAGCGCCTAGGCGAATTACGGGTGGCAGGAGGCACCAAGAGAACATCTCGGTGACCGTCCGAAGGCTGGATGGTGATGGCAGCGACGGAAGCAGAGCTCGAAGACGAGGCGGCAGGACGTCAGCATGCGTCGAAGGCATCGGTGCCCGCGTACTCCGATTTGACGGCCTTGCCGCCCGCCCTCTTCCTCTTCCGCAGCCTCCCAACGCCAGCCGCCCAAGGAGACGACCCCGAGAAGTTTAGGAAGCTGGCGACACGCATGATGGGATCGCCGGTGCCGCGCGGAGCGACGCCCGACACCCAGTCAGACCCGACATCCTGCCACCCGCTACCCTCGTCATCGCTGCTGCTGTCCTCCTCATCACTCCTGCCCGAGGAAGAATCTTCGCTATCAGAAGAGCTCTCCACGCAGCACCTCGCCCGAGTCCCGAAGCACCCAAAGACCTTGACGGAGAGGAGGCCGCCCTCCATCAGCTTGAAATGGAGGGTAAGCCCCGCCGTCAAGCGATGGATATGAGCGAACGTGTTCCACCCTCGGCCAAGATACATCACGTAAGGGGCCGGGAAGTCGACGCGAGCTCGCGTACCGCTGATCCAACAGCCCCTCATGTGCAACTGCAAGGACTCTGGCGGATCCAGCTCCATCTCGCTCGCGAATGGGGTCGGGAGACGAAGACGACGGCGAGGCGACCGACGCAGCCTGACGAAGAACTCGCAAGGGTCATCTCCAACATGGCCCTCCATGGGGGGATGAACTACTGGCAGAGGCGGGACCGGTGCGCCACCCCGTTCTCCTCTTCCCTGAGCGCCTCGACCTCATCCGTGCCCTCGTCCGCGGCCTCGCCCCCTCCCCCTTCCCCTCGCGACTGGCTCTGCCACCGCGGGTAAAGGGGAAGGGAGGGCGCGTTGTCGAGCAGCGACCCTCGCCGCCACCATTGAAGAGCCAGGATCCCCTCTCTCCATGGCGAATGGGGGAGCGGAAGGGCAGAAGCTGAAGAAAAAAAGAAGACGGAAGAGTGCGGGACTCCATTTCCTCCCCCTGGCTCCTTATAAAGAGCCAGGATGGGGGCTCAGCCTCCCACTCAGCCAATCGAGACACGGAAGGCGCAGGGAACTAGGACCAACTCACTACCCCGGCCTGCGACGGCCCGGTTCCTCGCCTCCACCGTTCGCCACCCTGAGCACGTGAGAACCACGTGGCGGGCATGCAGGACCGAGGCGACGGGTGAGGTGACCTCTCCCTACCTCGTGATCGTGGGGGGTGGGCGCCTTGAAGACCACGCCCCGGCCCGTTCAATAAATGGGCCGAGCCTCCACGCCTCCCTCCGTTTATGGGGAAGGTGCGAACCGCCCCCTTTTACTGCGACATGACGCATGCGCACAGAGCTCAGCCCCACGCATGCCGCCCATGTCACACACGCCTCCCCACGCCAAGCCACGCGCGGGAGGTGTGGGAAGCGCGGCGCGCGAAGGAACTTACCGCGGTAAAAACTATCCCGCCTGCCCGCGCACCGTTTTTGGGCCTAGCCCAACGCCGCGATTACGCTCACGTGTGGACCAGGCCCGGGGGCTCCTGTCGGTGTACAAAAAGAGGGGTACACTTTTCGTACCCCTATAACCGTGCACGGCAGTTCGAGCCACGGACGCCACCACGCCAAGCAAGGCAAGGGAGGTGATCCAAGGTAAGACCGAAGCTCGGGGAGAGCAGAACGACGCCAAGACCAAGACCACAAAGAGCAAAGAGGACAAAGCGGACTCCCCCGGCAAGGATAGCAAACCCGGCAAGGCCCTTGCCATGGCAGCTCGCCCCACACCTATGGAGCGATTCACCCTTGAGTCCACTTCCCCCATGGGGCAAGGATTCGGGAGACATCCCCATGGTGGCATGCAGATCTTTGTGAAGACATTCAAGATCAAATTCACATTATAGAAGATGACAACCCCTAGCGGGATCCCAGCCGAGGAGGACCACAAGACCCCCGGCAGGAGCCTTGCCGGGGATGATAGCAGGCGCCACGGCAAGAACCTTGCCGGGGCCCCGACAAGACTCTTGCCGGGGCTACAGCGAGGCCCTTGCTAAAGGCACCCGTAGAGCCACCGTCAGGCCCACGCCAATTCCAAAACCTCCACCGCCGTTCGCATGCGACTGCTGACCCAACCAGTTGGGCAAGCACCTGCGTGGCGGCAAGCAGATCTTCGTGGAGGCCCACCGCTGCGCCACCTCAGCTACCTGTCTGCCTACATGGCACCACAGGCACCGTTGGCCAGGGCGCGTGTCAACGCAATCGGCGACGGACAAGACTGGGCTCTCCCCCGCCCCCGATAAAGTAGGGACACCTAAGCACGACGCATTAAATGCGTCTTGTCACGTAATGCGAGGGATATACTCGTATCACTGTGCCCTTTCCACCTCCTGTGTGCCACTGTGGCGGCCCCTTTCCCTATAAAAGGAGGCCCAGGGCGACCAGGAGGGGGATTCGGCTTTTTGGAGCTCTGGACGCCCCATTGCTAGCTCAGGAACACAGATAAACAAATCACCAAGACAGGAGTAGGGTTTTACGCATCCTCGCGGCCCGAACCTAGATAAAGAACTCGCGTGCTACCTGTTTGATCCGCCCTTCTCACAACCCCGCGCCTCGCAACCGTAGTAGGGATTCTCGTGATCCCATAGGTGTCATCCTCGCACCGACAGCGTAAATATTATGTTACTATCAAAAATTGGCACAAAATATGAAGGAGACCAATGGAAGTACTACTAGCAACCCATGATTTAACTACTAGCATTCGCGCAATGTAGTAGTAATGTCTTTCTTCCGCCCTCACGTCCACTCAATTTGCATGCGCTACATTATTTGACCATCAATGAAGTGAACGACTTTACACGTGTCAAATTATCACATGGGGTGGATCTTGGTACAAAATTGCGTCCGCTTGTGTACCCGCGTATGTGTGCGAGGGAATGAGTGCGTGCGTGGCGTGCGTGCACATCTTCGCTTCGTGCATGTACCGCCAGTATGGCTCAGGCAGGACGAGTACATTCTTCTGGAACCAGCAACACCTCACTGTGATCAATCCACACAAGGAGGTCGTGGCAACGCCTCCACATGTGCCACGTGGCTTCATGAACTGTAAGAGAGAGACTGTGTAGCGTGCCATTGGAATTCTAATTTACGTGTTTTGCACATACTCGAAGTACTAGTAAGGTACACGTGCATTGCACGCATCAGATTTTTCAACCAAATTATGAATAAATACCACACTATAGCATGTAAGCTCTGAGTCATATGTGCCTGATGTAGACCTTCATTTAATTCTTATAGTTCATCTCATGCAAAATCAATTAGTTTTTATAAAAAAGCTAGGGCCTCTTGGATTCGTAGGATTTCCAAAACGCGGGAATAGGAAAAACATGGGATTATTGTGGAATGTCGTCTTGAATCCTACAGGATTGTATGAGTGTTTGATTGTGCATAGAAAAAATGCAGAATTCTTTCAAAGAGGTTTGAGTGGATGGGATGTTTCCTATGAAATCTAGTGCAAATGAATCATATGGAAAAATTCCTATGGTTTACAATCCTACGAATCAAACAACCAAGATAGGAAAATTTCCTAAGGATTAGAATCCTCCAAAATTCCTTTGAGAATCCTTTGAATCAAAGAAGGCCTTAATCTATTTTATAATTCATGGAATTGTGCGTTGTAAAGCATAAAGTAAAAAACAAATAATTGCAATTCAACTAGAAAAAAGTTTGGGCAGTTATGATATGGAAGATTCTAGAACAAAGGAGAACCACTGTTGTTTTGAGGTTTGTGCATTATGCTTAAGTTCAACCATGGAGTCTGCTAGATTGTACATGTGGCAAAATACGGTGGGGGGCTAGAAGATGGTGCGAAGGGCCGAGTGGAGTGAGACCATGAAGGAGTGCACAAGTGCGAGATCGATATTTAGAGAGAGGGGAGAGAACGTGTGCTGTTGCGCGCAGTAGCTGAGCCATGAAAAAAATGAGCTAGGTGGCCAAGCATTGCTAGTCCTTTACGAGGAGGGCCAATTCATGAACTTAAACCATTTTTACCAGCAATTGTCTAAAGATCACATTCATATTAGCCTCGATATATAGTGATGTTACAGGGGGCAGGGCCCTTGCAGCCCCCTGTCTTCACCATTGTGCGCGCGTCTGAGAGATGAAGCGGAAGGCATGGATGATGAGAGGGAGACATTGGATATATAATTAATGTGGGTGTATTAGCTATATATGTAGGGGTTGTTGGTTCTAGGCCCAGGAGTGCCACACTTTGCCATACAATGTTGCCAAACTTGCCTAAGTTTAGTTCTTCAAAATGAGAGCCACAAGTTGGCAAGCCTAAGGGAATCTTGCCACACTTGTTGTGTGTATGTGATGTGGGACCACAGTGTGGCTTGCCTAAGATGTGGCTTGAACCAAACACACACCTAAGTTGGTCCAATTTGCCTAGCCTTAGGTGTGGCAAGCTTTGGAAAACTTAGTCTCAAACCAAACAACCCCGTAATCCTATATAGAGAGGTATAGATTGATTGATGTGGACATGGGAAAGAGGGCGAGACCTCACTAGATATATAGATTGATTGTTTTGTGTGGATAACTATGAAAGACCTAGCTATATACACACACACATAGAGGAACATCGATCGTTGCACATGGATGCATGAGAGATAAAGAATGCCCGATATGATGGAGAGGGGTGTGTGTGTGTGTGTGTGCCTTCATGGGAGACCAACCTGAAGAAAAAGATTGCATGTGTGTGATGGATAATGCCGACTGGTAGTGTGTGTGCATGCATGCACGAGAGAAAGTTAGTGGTAAAATTATAAAGAGAAGACGACTGTGTGGGTATAAAAGACTAGGTGAGGTCATAATCAATGTAAAGTTGAATTCAAATATTTGAATCAGAAATCATGATGTTTGAAACCCATGCATGCATGAATATAACGGAGATCTACACGATGTGGTTTGGAAACGAGCATGTTGTAATGTATACACATTGAACAAGGTCAGACTAATTTGAATTTGAGATACCGATTGCATCCATGCATGGACACACTATTCTAATTGGAGATGATGGGTGGCTTTCGCATCACATATCTATATCTATACCCCTACATATATTATATTTTATATATTTATATTGTGCGCGGATAACTTTAACTTTGAAAGATGGTCGTTGGATGAGGCGAATCCGATGGTGCAGAGATGGCAAATTTGAGCACTGCTGGCCGTTGGATATCATCTAGATTCCACCAGATTTCGCCACATGTACAATCTAGAAGACTCCATTGTTGAACTTAAGCATAATGCACAAACCTCAAAACACAAGCACTTCTTCTTTGTTCTAGAATCTTCCTTATCAGAATTGCCCAAATGTTTTTCTACATGATTTGCCATTATTTGTTTTTACTTTATATCTTACAACGCACAATTCCATGAATCTGAAAATAGATTAGCTTTCTTATAAAAACTAGATGATTTTGAATGAAATGAACTATAAGAATTAAACGAACATTTACATCATGCATATATGACTCAAAGCATACATGCTATAATATGGTATTTATTCATAATTTGGTTGCTAAATCTCATGCGCGCAATGCACGTGTACCTTACTAGTCTAAATGGTGTTTGTGTGTGTTGTGCGTGTTGAGGTGCGAATTGTCTTTTTTTGGGTACACGTTAAGCTTGTTCTCCCGAAATTTCAAGCCGCGCCTTGTTATACCGAAATTTCCAGCTAGCGTCTATGTCTATCATGCTGCAAAACTCCCGCCTCTTCAACCCGCACCTTGTTACCCCAAAATATTTAAGATATATCTTTGTCTCGCTGTGCTATGAAAACTCCCTCCATCTCAACCCGCGCCTTGCTATTCCAAAATTACAAAACGCGCGAAAACTCCCACCTCCTGTGAAATCCCGACACGTGAAATGCCCGTGATACCCCTGAACCGAATGAACCGCCTCAAATCGGTGGGGGTTCTTTCGTAACTTACCCCACATCTCGGACAAGCGCGTCCCTAAGCCATGGTTCCCCACTCCCATCCCATCCGCCCACCCATTCGTACACCGAGGACATGAAAATCCGCGAAGCCCCACACCCTCCTCCTCTGTCCACCACCCAGCCGGAGCCTCTTCCCCAACAACATCGTCCAAAAAACACCTCGACATCCCTCAACCACCATACCGGATGAGGATCCGTCGTCAATCTCGTCGTCCCGCCGGTTTAGCCACCCCGTCCTCCACCTCCAAGGAGCTGCCCCGATGTCCCCCTCGTCTTTCGCGCCACCTCAATTCCCACACCACCATCTTCACCTGCACCACAGGAAGAGCATCATCATCACCATTTCCTCAGATGAAGCTGCGGCCTAATCAGCGCCACCAAAGAGGTTGTACACTAATCGCCGCATTTTCTTCTTGATTCGATCTCACGGTGCTGCCGGCGCTCGGTCCCGAGCCGACATGGCGCGACTCCATCCACGGCGGCGACACCGGCCACTTCCTCCACGGTGTCGCTCCCTCGGTGGCGACGTCCACATCAGTAGGAGTTGCTGCTGCTTTAGCTCTCGCTCGTGCTGCTGCTCTTCTCTTGCTCTCGGTCCCCTGCCTGGTCTGCTCTTGCTATTGCTCTTACTCGCGCTGCTGCTCTCGCTCTTGCTCTTGCTTGCGATGCTGCTCTGATTTGGCTACACTTCAGTCGACTGAATCGACTTTTGGGTCAGTCGATTTTCAGGGGGTGTACGGCCTCACCGGAGTTAAGGAAGAACTAGCCGCAATGGGGAGGGGGGCTCGCCGGAGAGGTAACCCACTATCTATCTTAGGGTTCAGGGTGGGGGCGGTGGTTGCCGGTGGTGGTGGGGCGGTGGCGTGGGGATCGCCGGAGAAAAAGCTCGGCACGAGAGGGGGGGGGGGGCTAGAGGGATGGCCGGGGCGGTGACGGACCGGTGGTGGGGAGTGTTTTTGGGGCGGGCGGGGCGGCGCACCGCCGACTGTGGGCGGAGGGGGGTGGCTGTTTGGCCGGTGGTGGCTGGTTGGTCAGGGGGGTGGAGGTTGAAGTTGAACTGCAGGCCCTTGATTTCGTATCCAACAGCTACACAATCGACTGACCAGAGATGAAAAAGCCAGTCGACTCACGTGTAGCTTCACCTCTAGTGCGTTCAGTTTCGACAGTAAAATTTAGTTTCGATAGCAAAATTCAATTTCGACAGTTAAGGTCAATTTCGACAGTTAAATTTAGTTTTGACAGTTAAGTTCAGAGATGAGCGGTTGATGTATTTTACATCTAGCACTTTGTGGTTATGTATTTTACGTCATCTATTGGAGATGCTATTAGAATTCCACTCAGGTTAACGTTGTCTCTCTTGTCCTGCTTTAGCCTCGGCGTCGTACAACTCACCGGAGCTGCTCTAACGACGAAACACTCCATCACAGTGGAGCAGTACCTTGGGCTCCATCTCCAGATGCCTAAGATCTTCTTCCCCTCCTCCGACAGCCAAGTCAGCCGAAGCATCCTCACCGGCCAACCCAATTACGTTGAGATCGACATGGCTTCTCCAAAGAGGTTGTACACCTGTTGCATCTCTTTTTTACTCTACATGTTATAAATATTGTCCACTGAGCACACGTAGTAACGTGAAATACGATTATTTTATCCTACTATATGACAAGCAGTGAGGTACCAGGAAACTTAGCTATCCGTGATGGACTCTCTTGAACGCCATCATTATTTGTCTCTGCGTGTTTGAGTTGTGCATTTGTCTATGGGCCTAGGGGTTGAGCTAGTAGGGCAGTAGGCTGGGTCCAAAGTAATAGAAGTAGCACAAAAACATTTTTTTAGTGTAGGCTTTTCCTTGCTCAAGCCTTCCTACTAGAATCGCTAGTGCTTGAAAGGAAAAGTGATTGAAAAACATAGGAATTGGAAAGTTTCCTATGGTACTACTTTTCATGAATTTGGTGCAGTGGAATGGAGCAAAGGGAAACTGTAGGATTTGTTCCTTTACTGTCTCCTTGAAAGAAAAACCGTAGGAATTCTAATTTCCACCTGTCCTCCTTTTCATATTCCTATTCATGAAGCACAAGACTAAGAGATAGTAGCATAATGGCATTATAACCGTACATTTTCTTGTGGTTTGACTTAATCTCACCATGCTTCTTTGTATCCTATGATCTTCCAATTCTTGTGAATCAAACACCCAGATTGGCAGAAATCCTGTGTTTTTAAATTCTCTGTTTTGCACGTGCATTCCTATCCTATTCCTGTCTATTTCCTATCCCTGCATTGTTAGAATCCTCAAATTCAAACAAGCCCTTACATAGTTACTTCTGTGACAGATATGTGTCAACAAAAACCTTGTGTGGGTTGTCCTGCTCCTGCGGCACTGTGTTCCACCCCAGCTCAGCTGCTCCAACGACGGAAGGATTCACCATAGCATGGATCGGCTCTCCAGACTGTCTTTCGCCGCCTCAGATCTTCCTCCCCGCCGCTGGCAGCCATGACAACTGCATTACCATCATCAACTGAGGAAATGACCTTGAGGACTACACGGGTCCGCAAGAGAGGTCGCACTCTTCCGTGTCTGCTTATGTTATGCATCGGTTAATATGATGACATGCTACATTATCGTCGTGTTCACCTATTAGACTCCGAGTCAGGTCCAAACTAATGCTGAAACTTGAGTATTTAAATGGTTGTGGGGTACATATTGGGGCAGCAATCAGTACTATCTGTCTACTATCTGGTTAATCTCGGGTGTCTACTATGAGTTTCATGTTGGGTGCAAACAAACATTAAAGGAGCCATTATCTGCATTTTTAACTAAATCTATTATCTGCCTGCTATCATAGGTTTTGGGTCTATCCACAGTTTGCCACCATCGCTCTGGATTTGTGCATGCACTCCTTACATAATCTCACTATGTTTTATTCCTATGCATGCCAGTTATTGTACACAATGGAACTGATCATGTAGAGTGAGGGAGTCCTGGATTAGGGGGTGTCCGGATGGCCGGACTAAGACCTTTGGCCGGACTCCCGGACTATGAAGATACAAGATTGAAGACTCCGTCCCGTGTCCGGATGGGACTTTCCTTGGCATGGAAGACAAGCTTGGCGATACGATATGAAGATCTCCTCCCATTGTAACCGACTCTGTGTAACCCTAGCCCTCTCCGGTGTCTATATAAACCGGAGAGTTTTAGTCCGTAGGACGAACAACAATCATACCATAGGCTAGATTCTAGGGTTTAGCCACTCTGATCACGTGGTAGATCTACTCTTGTACTACCCATATCATCAATATTAATCAAGCAGGAGTAGGGTTTTACCTCCATCGAGAGGGCCCGAACCTGGGTAAAAACATCATGTCCCTTGTCTCCTGTTACCATCCGCCTAGACGCACAGTTCGGGACCCCCTACCCGAGATCCATCGGTTTTGACACCGACATTGGTGCTTTCATTAAGAGTTCCGCTGTGTCGTCACCATCAGGAAGGATGCTGCATCCCGTCTTTGAAGACGGCGTCGTTGCTAAAGGAGCTTTGGCTGTCGGCCAAACTCTTCGGCTAGGTAGGTTTTTGATGACCGCGTGTCCGGCCGCCGCGCCAATGATGACCTCTCGGGCCATCGAAAGAAATCTTCACATCAGCTCGGAGCTCGCCGAGCAGTTAGATCCGATGAAGCTCTTCTCCCTGAACGAACTCTTGGATCGCATCGCGGCCCTGGGAGTCGCTACTGATTATGACCAGATTGGGCTTAAACCTGATCAGAGAGAGATTGACTCTCCCCAGATTACCCACCACGTCGAAGTGGTGGAAGAACAATGCGGTGAGTCTGCGCCCGCGCTAAGGACCAGATGCGTCCGGATTCCTGATCCCTCCAAGCCGGATACCCGCGGAGGGGAGGATGTCGCCCGAACCCTGAACCTAAAGTCAGGCAGTAGGCCCGATTCATTGAATAATATCTGAGAAAGCAAGCTTCCGAATTCGGAAACCGCTCGGACCCTAAATCCTACATCGGGCAGGGTTCCGGATTTATTTCCACCCGCCCACCCAACTATACGGGATTTATCCCTAATACAGCAAGAGTCCAGAGAAACAGTACACCACTACTGGGCCAGATTCCTCCTGGTTATGAACAGGATAAAGGACTGCCGTGAGAAAGAAGCAATTTCACTCTTCCTTAACAACTGCACGGACATCGGAATCCTCAATGCCATAAGTCGCTGCGAAATTACACGATTCACCGACTTGACATCCATAGTACGAAAGTACTGTGCGACTGAAAGCGTTCGGAAAACTGAAGATAAATTCTGGGACAATCCGGCCCCGAATATAACACGAGTCCGAAACAAAAGGGCGCATTACCGCAGACATCTGAGCCAAACATCAAAAAACAAAAACCCTCTACAGGGTATGGGACCGTATTGGAAGGATGGCTCAATGGACCCTGTAGAATTCATAATTTAGGGAAAGCCACACCAACGCACAGCCTTAGAGCAAGTTGGATACTATGGCAGGTAGCCAGAAGCTGCGAGGAGCTTTTAACTCCAGCACCCGAAGAATACCTCCCTAGTACGGTGTCGACAGTCTTCGAGACGTTCACATCAAACAATGCAAGGAAACGAACGCTCCGCAACCTCGCCAAAGTCTACCAAGTAGCAACAATAAACCCATGGAGTGACACGGCTATAACCTTTAATACCAGTGACGAACCTAAATTCCGGACAGCCCGAGCACCAGCCGCATTGGTCCTCAGTCCGATAGTGGACGACTTCCGACTAACAAAGGTACTCATGGACGGCGGCAGCGGACTCAACCTCATCTACGAGGAAACCCTGCGAAAAATGGAAATTGACTGGAGCCGCATTGAGCGAAGCAACACAACTTTTAGGGGAATAATCCCAAGCCGGGAAGCGTGCTGTTTAGGAAAAATGACACTAGATGTGGTGTTCGGCACGCTGGACAATTACAGATCCGAGGAGGTCACGTTTCAAGTGGCCCCGTTCAGCAGCGGCTACCACGCTCTTCTAGGGCGAGAAGCATTTACAATTTTCCAAGCCATACCCCATTACGGGTATATGAAGCTCAAAATGCCTGGGCCCAACGGAATCATCACTCTCGCAAGTGATCCAGACATAGCGCTCCGCGCTGAAAACAAGACAGCCGCACTAGCCCTGGAGGCATTATCTGAGGCCCTAAGGGCCGAGGAATTAACGGTGTTGCGCTCTACGGTGGACAGGGACGACGTGATACTAGACAAGAGATCCAACTCCACCTCTTTTAAACCAGCGGACGAAATAGTCAAATTCCAAGTCCATCCAACGGACCCTACAAAAACGGCCTCCATCGGGGCACAATTAAAACCCGATGTAGACGCCGCACTCAGAGACTTTCTGCAAGAAAATTGGGACATTTTCGCCTGGCACCCCTCGGATATGCCAGGAATCCCACGCAGGCTGGCCGAGAACAACCTGAACATCATAAAAGGGTTTAAACCCGTCAGGTAGACCCTACGGTGCTTTTCCGAACCTAAGAGACAAGCCATGGGAGAGGAGCTAGCAAAACTGCTGGAAGCCGGATTCATCAGAGACATAAAACATCCAGACTGGCTAGCAAACCTGGTGATGGTACCAAAGAAGGACAAATCTTGGTGCCTATGTGTCGATTTCAAATCCTAAACAAGGCCTGTCCAAAGGACCCTTTCCCACTCCCCCGAATTGATCAAATTATCGACGCCACCGCAGGACACGACTCATTGTGTTTCCTCGATGCATACTCTGGATACCATCAAATCAAGATAGCAGAGTCAGACCAGGCCGCAAGGGCATTCATCACCCCATACGGACCATTCTGCTTCAACACGATGCCCTTCAGGCTCAAAAACGCCGGCGCAACATATCAACGCATGATTCAGACATGTCTGGCCAACCAGATCGGCAAAATAGTCGAAGCATACGCAGATGACATGGTCGTCAAAACAAAACACGTCGATACTCTAGTAGACGACTTGAGGCTCATGTTGGACAATCTCCGAACATATGACATTAAGCTCAACCCGGAAAAATGCGTTTTCGGCGTACCAGCCGGAAAGCTCCCGGGCTTCATCGTATCCGGTAGAGGAATTGAAGCAAACCCAGCCAAGATCCGAGCTCTGTCACAATTAGATACTCCAAAGGACCTCAAACAAATACAAAAACTGACAGGATGCGTGGCGGCTCTAAGCCGCTTTATCTCCCGCTTAGGAGAAAAGGCATTACTTCGAGTGGACGGAGGCCGCCACGGCCGGACTCGAAGAATTAAAAGCCATATTGGCAACAAATTCCGTCCTGGCCGCGCCCAACACGGGCGAACCAATGCTATTATACATCGCGGCAACCCATCAAGTTGTAAGCGCGGTGCTCGTCATTGAACGAGAAGCGGACAGACACAAGTTCCCCCTCCAAAAACCAGTGTACTACGTGTCAACTGTGCTAACTCCATGCAAGTAACGGTACCCGCATTATCAAAAGATAGCATACGCGGTGTTCATGGCATCCCGGAAGCTGCGACACTACTTTCAAGAGTGCTCCATAACAGTGGCATCCGAAGTACCCCTTAATGACATTGTAAACAACCGCGACGCAATAGGCCGGATTGCCAAATGGGCCATCGAGATCCTCCCGTTCGACATAACCTACAAGCCAAGGCGAGCTATTAAGTCACAAGTTTTGGCCGACTTCATTGCCGAATGGACTGAAGCCGAACTCCCTAAAGAATACGGCGCATACTCCAACTGGATCATGCACTTCGACGGCTCCAAAATGTTGGCTGGCCTGGGGGCTGGCGTTGTTCTGACGTCCCCAACCGGGGACACAGTCCAATACGTACTTCAGATAATGTACACAGACTCGAACAACGCAGCAGAATACGAGGCCCTTTTACATGGCCTCCGAATGGCAGTCTCCATGGGCATTCAACGCCTAGAGGTCCGCGGGGATTCAAATCTCGCAATATCCCAAATAAATGGAGACTTCGACGCCAAGGACCCGAAAATGGCATCTTACCGCAACGCCATCTTAAAGATGTCAGCTCGGTTTGACGGGCTCGAATTTCATCACATAGCCCGGGAAAATAACCAAGCAACAGACGTGCTGGCACGCATCGGCGCCAAGCGCGAGGCTGTCCCTCCCAACATCTTCCTAGAAAGGTTGTTCAAGCCATCTGTATCATGGGAAGGAGAATCCGGAAACAATAGCCCGGACACAACTACACTGCCCCTCACCGAGCATTCTGACATAATTGGGGGCTACGCCAACGAAACAACGTCGTCAGCTCATGAAATAATGGCAGTCATGCCACCTTGGACAGAGCCATTCCTAGCCTACCTAACTAGGCAGGAACTTCCCGAGGACCAAAACGAGGCCCGCTGCATAGTGAGGCCATCTAAAGCCTACAAAGTCCACGAGGGAGAGCTTTACAAGAAAAGCACAACCGGAGTCCTTCAAAGGTGCATCTCCGAAGAAGAAGGGCGAGACCCTTTGGCTGAAATCCATGGTGGACTCGGCGGGCACCACGCCGCAGCCCGGGCCCTTGTAAGCAAGGCCTTCCGTACCGGATTTTATTGGCCAACGGCCCGGGCAGACGCTCAGGACTTAGACAACGATGTGTTGGTTGCCAGTTATTCGCGAACCAAAGCCACATGCCGCCTACCTCCCTACAAACTATACCCATTACCTGGCCTTTCGCGGTCTGGGGGCTTGACATGGTCGGACCCCTTAAAGGATGAACCCACAAGCAAAAATACCTACTGGTCATGGTGGACAAATTCACCAAATGGATAGAAGCCAAGCCTCTAAAGACGGCCGAATTCGGACTAGTGATAGACTTCATATCCGGGGTCGTACACCGTTACTGTGTCCCCCATAGCATCATAACCGACAACGGCACAAACTTCGCGGCCGATGAAGTCAAACTCTGGTGCAAAAACATGGGCATCAAGCTCGACTATGCTTCAGTCTATCACCCTCAAACTAACGGTCAAGTCGAACGGGCCAATGGTCTCATTATGAGCGGCATCAAACCCAGACTAGTGCGATCCCTCAAGGAATCTGACACGCACTTGGTAGAGGAGCTTGACTCCGTACTCTGGGGGCTGCTGACCACGCCGAATCGCACTACCAGATTCACACCATTTTTTATGGTATACGGCGCAGAGGCAGTACTGCCATGCGACATAATCCATGACTGACCTCGAGTGCGCATGTACGAAGAATGAGAAGCCGAGCTCGGTCGGCAGGACAACTTGGACGCATTGGAAGAGGAGCGCGATGTGACAAAGGCTCGCTCCGCATTCTATCAATAGCAGGCTCGAAGATATCAAAGTAGAGAAGTACGGGCCAAAACATATAACATTGGCGAACTAGTTCTATGCCTGCCGGACAAGAAAAAGGATAAATTAAAGCCCAAATGGGAGGGGCCCTTCATCATCGACCAAGTACTGACCGGTGGAGCGTACTGTCTGCAAGGCGCATCGGACAACCGACTCGAGCCGAACCCGTGGAATGTAGCACGCCTACGAAGGTTCTACGCCTATCACCGGACTCTGTGTTCGTCTCCTTCGCTCGTCCCTTTGTTCTATTTTTTATTTTTATTTTTGGCAGTCCGGGATTTTGTTCCTTCTCCCTCCCCTTTTTTCTCACAAGCCCTTAGGGGGCCTGCATGTGCAATATTCGCACGCACCCGACGCGCTACCTGCGCTCACAATACCTGGGGGCTTCTCTACCAAGAAGTTTATATAAAACGGGCCTCATGCCCAAAACATGTGTAATGCTTTCGCATGAACCTTTTATACACCATTATATGCATTGATATGACTTAAGTTTTGGCCAAGCTGGGTTGCCTGGCTCCTGTGCTTACCCCTACGTTCCCATTCGTTCGGCTAGGTGGTAAAGGGAGCACCTCTGCGATTGTTACTGCCGGGTCAGCCGGATGTGTACCTCAGACTGGGTGAAGCTGAAAGCTAGCGTTCTAAAGGGAATATTCAGTCGGTGAACTAAAAGATGATCTTTCATATTTACTCATTTGCCCCCAGATGCTTTTCTGCTCTTTCCTGCAGTTCGGACATGCACTTTAGGGCATGCCTCCCAGGGAAAGGAACCCCTAACGGAACTATTCTCTCTGGAAGATGTTTCTTACTAACCATGTAATATAACATAACTAGTTGGGCACTTGTCTGCTAAAGCACTTATGACCCCTACGCCTTGTCTCCATGCATGCCCCGGTTCTTACATAACCAAGAGGGTATTCGGACACACTCCGGACTATAGGGTCCAGAGGTCGAAGCGAAAAGGTCCGCAATGACAAACAATCTACAATCCGGCTAGAGGACATTTTTTATGTCATTTTTACAGAGTCAATCCGACTCGGCATATTCTTCTTCAATGCCATCTAACAGGCGGTCTAATTTACAGTCCTGTTGGGAATACTTTGCAGCCAGCTCCACCTGGCCATATGCCAAGCTGACCGGGATCTCCTTTCCTTCCGGACCTATAGGGCCGACCTCGGCCATGTGGTTTGGGTCAGCCTTCGTGTATCGAGTCTTCACCATGGCCCAGGCCTCCCTGGCACCTTGACGGCAAGCCGATATCTTCCATAACCAGAAGCGCTGCCGCACTCCCTCCAGCTTCTTGGCAAGCTCCTCAAGGCCTTCGGGCACAGAGAGGGATGGCCACATAGCCTGGATGATGCCTTGCATTGCCTGCTGAACTCGCTCGTGTAGTTGCAACAGCTCGGGAAGAAGGTCTCCCAATGAACCGGGCATTTCCTCCGCCGGACGACCCGTCACCAGACCTACAGACATAGCTCTGTCAATCGACTTCCTCGCCGAATTATTTTTTTCGAAGATTTGTTCAAGCACTTACTAAAAATGCCGCGTCGAAGTCACCAATTCTCCTTCACGGCAGAAGACAGCTGAATACGAACATCTTTCAGTTCCTCGCCTAGCTGGGTATTGGCGGCTTGAAGCTTGTTCTTCTCTTGCCTCACCCTCGTCAGCATGTTCTCATGTGGCGACCGATTCTCCGGGTATTAATTCCCAGAAAATGGCCCTTGTGCTCATCAGCCCCAGGATAACTATTAGCTGATGAGGCACCAACTTGATACAGAAATTCCAAGCAAAATACAACGTATGTAGTACAAGACCATTCTGGCCTGTGAGTACAACAAATGGTTTCTAGTGGTTGATGGCAGAAGCGGCTTGTGAATCATCAGTGTCTATGGGACTCCATTTCCCACGGGAACAGCTGACCATGTTAACTCCTATCTTCGCGGGGCTGCTATCACCATTACGGGGGTTCCAGGGCTGTCCTCACGGTCGCTCCACTTCGCGCAAGAAATCTGGCCAAGACAATAGCCAGGGACAAGCCAGTGAGTACTTTGAATGTACTCGCAAACATTATGAACACAGGAATAATATAATAACGATGTGCTAAAAATATTTTATACTCATGACGTCAGTCACAAAAGATAAATATAACTCTGATGCGGGTAAGCGTGTTATATATATGAAAATGCAATATCATAGAAGTATTAAAAAATATTATGAAATAAATAACAAGCATGCCACAGTCGGGTGTCTGAGCGACACCACATAAAGGGCTTTAAAAGAAATGCCACAGTCGGGCATCTGAGCGACACCACATAAAGGGCTTTAAAAGAAATGCCACAGTCGGGCATCTAAGCGACACCACATAAAGGGCTTTAAAAGAAATGCCACAGTCGGGCGTCTAAGCGACACCACATAAAGGGCTTTAAAAGAAATGCCACAGTTGGGCGTCTAAGTGACACCACATAAAGGGCTTTAAAAGAAATGCCACAGTCGGGCGTCTAAGCGACACCACATAAAGGGCTTTAAAAGAAATGCCACAGTCGGGCGTCTAAGCGACACCACATAAAGGGCTTTAAAAGAAATGCCACAGTCTGGCGTCTAAGCAACACCACATAAAGGGCTTTAAAAGAAATGCCAGAGTCGGGCGTCTAAGCGACACCACGTAAAGGGCTTTAAAAGAAATGCCACAGTCGGGCGTCTAAGCGACACCACATAAAGGGCTTTAAAAGAAAATAATCGTAGTGAATATCCCGGAGGTAGAACCATCCCAGAGATACACGATGATAACAATAATATCATGGGTTAGTCAACAATAATAATATTCATAATTATCACAAGTCACCAGTAGTAATTCCCTTTCTGGTTTAACGGTTTCACCTCCGAAGACCGACACTAAGACCGACACTTGACCTAACCCAGACTGTAGTCCTTAACCATGGACACGGCTATTCGAATAGATTTAATCTCTGCAGAGGGTGTACTCTTTACCCACGAGTAACGGATTCCTTTAGTCCATCGGGACTAATTCCGTCGACGGTCTTTTAAATGAAAACGCACCTGACTTGCACACACCAGCTTAACTCACACGTGTCTGGAATCACCCACGACACCTGTCAAGCAAACTCTAAGTGGGGAGGCTACAACCTCGATTAGCATGGGATCAAATTTATATTGCGCGCTCTAAGGGTGGCCTCCCCTCTCAGTCTCAACCGGAAACACCCATGCCCCGGACCAGGTGGCCTGCCTACCAGCTACAACCGGTATCTTCCACCCTGGCCTCTCTGTACGGTGTGTGCTAGGAAGAGGTTGACAACTTACTGAACCGTACTCTACTTGTTGTAGAGACGAGTGGTAGTACGAAACAAGTATGGGGGTTACTGGAACAAGACTCGATCTATGGTCGACTCAGGAGGTTTAAGTATTCCCTGCATGATTAGCATAACGAATATATTTCAACCAACAGAGTCACCGCTCATATTACCTTCCATGCCATACCAGACATAACCGTCCCGACGGAGACCGGCGACAAACTCATGCCTACCCAAGGCAGAGGTTTTCCCGGGTTCCTGCCGGTATGCATGCAAGGCACATGAGGATGATTATCATCACAAGTGTGATCATTTCCAACAGCATGGAAATCACAAATATGCATCCATGCACATGATCATCTCACATGAAATAACAATTTCTCCAAAAAAGAGGTAGTGTGATAAATGTGTCAACGAACACTCAAAAATATCATGCCAGGGTTCAGAATGCTTGCCTTCAGGTCAAGGGAAGGCAGGGTGCATTTCAAACTCTTGAAATATTTCTCCTTCCTTCAAAATCCTATTTTAAACATATAAAAGAATTAACACACAAAAATAAAAACAGCACAAAAAGTTGTTTGGAAAATTTTTTCAATTAAATCTTAAAATAAACTAGATCAAATTTGAGAGAGGTAGGAAAAAGAATTAATTCATTTGGAGTTATATTTAAAAAGATAAAGCCAGTCAAAGATTTGGTCAAAATCTGTTTTTAATAATAAACAGAAAAGAAAACGCTTCGGGCAGAATACGCCTTCAAAACGGGGAGACGTACTCGGGGTCTTTACGCTTCCACTTAAACGCGTGGAGGCGGGGCTGGGTCACTGATAGTGGGTCCAGGGGGCCCACTGGTCAGGTTTGACCAGTCCCCACTCCCTCCTCTTCTCTGCCCGAGCAGAGGCGGGGCGTCCGGCGATCGTCGCCGACGAACGGCGTTTCTTCGCGGGCATCTAAGAGCAGGGATGGATCCGCCACTCCTAGGCGGTCCTTCCGGTGGTCGCAGGGTCGCCGGAGGTGGAGGGAAGTCGCCGGCGGCGAGCTCCGCGGCGGAGGGGGCTTTGGGGGACAAAGTGATTTTTGGGCTGCGGTGGTCTCCGACCAAAATTGAGCGAAGGGGTTGTGCTCGCGAGAGGGAGGGAGAGTTCTTGGTGGAGAGAATGGAGAGGTAGAGGCACTGGTGGCGATGGAATCGGCCGGGGCTTGGCGGCGACCGAACTGGCCGGACTCGGGGAAGAAGGCCTTCCCCTCCTCGACTGCTGGCCGTGGTAGCTCTAGGAGGATCACTGGAGGTTGCTCAAGGACTTGATTGAGCTCCGGGGCCCTTATATAGGCGGTGGAGGTCGGTTCGAGGTGGCCGGCGATAAGGACGACGGTGAACCGTCTTTCTGTAGCAATGGCGACGTGGCGGCGACGCACGCTAGGAGACGAAGCTGTGGATAAGCTTGCGAAGCACCAGGGGGCAGGTGGCGAGCGGGGAGGCTCGGGCGGCGCCGACCTGAGCAGGGCTGTCGGGCGGCCGTGGCGGCTAGTCCTTGGCTTGCCGGGACGCGGCGAGGCTCTGCTTGGCGCGTTGCGGTGAGGGGGAGCATGTAGCGCGCAAGGGGACACGGCGTGCCGGCTGCGGTCGGTCACGGGCTGGGGTGAGTGCAGGGCGTGACGCGGCGGCTCGGGCGCCGCTCGTGCAATACGCGCGCTCTGGGCGCGTCCAGTGCACGCACGGAAGGTGTTCGACACAATGCCGTGGCATGCTACAGGTCACAGGTGAGGTTGGCAAGCGACTGAACTAGGTTAGAGATAGAGGGAAACTCCAGGGACAAGGTGGTTTGGTCAGGTGGCCAAGTTCATAATGTATACTTGAGATCATGCCAAATCAGTCCATGCACTCCAGGTGTTTGTCAAAAATGCCAAAGGCACCTAGGCTATTCTTGGAGGGGCCAAATCTTCCAGATTAGTGTCTCCTTGGATGCACAAGAGGGTGGTGAGGTTAGTTGGTGAAAAGCACAAACTTGCTAGTGCAAGTTTTGCAGAACTTCAAATCTGGACAAGATGTGAATGGCATTATTTCATGAACCAAAAATATGCCAATGGTTGCATGCTCCTGGACTTAGGGGTTTAGCATGGAGGACTACAAGTAGGAAAAGGAATCTAGGGCCAAAGAGTAAGCAATAATATGGTTGCTGTACAAACCATCATGTTGGACCAGGATGGAGATGAGGTTGATTCGCTCAAAATTTTCAAAGAACATCCTTGGATCTTTGCATATAATGGAATCATATGCTGCTACTGACATCCCATAATTTTGGTGGAAGCTAGAAACAAATATTTAAAGGGTTGCCGTGCAAAAATGCCTACTAGGACCAGAGAAGAAAAACATGTGTAGCACTCAAAATATGCAATGAATAAACTATATTATTGCATAAAAGTGATTTAGAGGCATCACATGACATCTCCAAATTTTGGTGGAATTTTTAGTTAAGTTTATCAAATGGTTGTAGTACAAAAAGAGCTCCAAACTTAAAACAAGTCATTTTAATGAATATAGCTCAGGGTGGAATAATTCAATAAATAAACCTACTGATTAGGAAATTGTTTTAATGAGATGGCATAGAAGTTCAATATGTTTGGAAGGATCCACTTGAAAAAAATCCTTAATAAGAAAGGTTTTGAAATCAACAGAATATTCTTGCAGGCAAAATTTTAACTCTTGGCAAAATTTTAATAACTAAAACCTGGTTAAATTTTTAGGGTGTTACAATTACTACCCCCCTTAAGAAAAATCTCGTCCTGGAGATTTCCTAAGAGCCGTTGTGGAAAACAAATGCTCCATATGTGTCCGAGCGGTTGTGAGTCTGCTGCCGTGGTGCTGTGTGAGTAGAAAATAATCCATGAAGTGAGGGAATAAATGGTGCAGCAACTCAGGAAAAGGAAATCTCATTCAAGGATTTCGCGGTTACACAAGTTAATCACAAAGAAAACTACTCATACTAGTAGAAACTGAATACACGACTCGTCGCACAAATTCGAGGTACCATGCACAAGTTACAACGTAGTAATAAATGCTATAATAACAAACACAGCAGTGACGTCTAAAATGAAAATGGTAACTGGACGGGGTCCCGATAAAATGTTTCCGGTAAAGGGATACACTCCTCTTCTATCGGAGGAAGTGGATTGACCAGTCGATGTATGCGCCTCTCTGGGTCGGGCATCAGTGGTCTGCCGATGGCAATCTGAGGGTTCAGACCCGTGAGACTCTGGAGATAATCCATTACTCGCTGGTTCAGATGCTCTTGAGCGATGATGTACTGGATAAGGTTGGCTAGTACTGGGTCTATCTCAATCCGTCCACCGGGAAAAGATGTTACTCCTCCGGGTGCTGCACGGCTCGGAAAGTAATAATATCCTCGTTCACGGGCATAGGGTACTGCGGATCGAAGACGAGCAATTCCTTCATTCGCAGCAGCTTCTATGGCCAAGTGTGGGGTTGGCATAGATTTCCCCATGAAGGAAACTTCCGTTGGATCTTGGTTGGGGTCTACGGGAGGAATGTGTACTGCTGCCCAATATTCCGAGGTGGAAAAAGTGATCCTCGATTTGAACAGCTCGTACTGGGGTGGCTGGGTAGAACCCATAGTACTGCGGGTAAAGTCCCACAATATTTTGACGAAGCTACCTGGGGTTGCATCTGGGGTTCTCAGATGAATACTGGGGCTCGGCATGACAGGAAAAGGTTGTGAGGGTGGTGCACAAGGTGTGGGGTGCTGGGTAAGATCACAAGGTGGCCTTCTTATAGCAATGGAGCTGGGTCATTTTTACCGTGGTGAAAGGTAATAAATTTGCCAGCTTAGCTCCAAAGGTCGGGTCAGTGTCAGAGATACACATATCTCATAAAGAGACGTGTTACTGTGGTTGTCGTCGAGGTTGGTTTTGGTAGTTGTGCCCGGAAAATATGCAACTATGCGCTGACAAAATACGCAAGGCTACTATTAAAACAGAGGCATAACGACAGGCTGCGTTTACTACAAGGTCGCATGATTACAAGCGAGGATACACTGAGACTCGGTACTACTCGTACGGCTTAGTCTACCTTGTTTACGTCTAAACGGGCGTGCCTGGTGGATGACGAGGCTTCTCCACGTGTCTCACTGCCGGGATTAGTCGGAGATGGCGGAGGAACTGCAGGGTCGGGGTAGCGATGATGACCATCGCGGGGATTGTTGGCCACAATCCCGTTGGAGTGTGTTCCCAAAAGGCGTCGAAGCACTTCTGGGGTCATCACAGTATCCTGGATGATGGCTGGGGCTGACCTCAGGGTCTCGATCGGGTGTCCGAACAGCACGACTGGGTTGTCGGCATCGGGCTCGTCTTCTCTTCTTGCTGGGGCTCGACGAACCAGCTCTCCTCGAGCTGCGATCAGATCAATAGTGATTTGATCGAACAATGCCTCTAGTGCACTTACATAGCGCACTAGGTGCAACAATGCGGGATCTGTCTCGTGATCTCCGTTGGCAACTTGGGGTGGTCTACCATACCCTTCACGCCTGGGGTAGTAGTAGAACGAGCGACAGTTAACTCTGGGCGACAACTGCCGAAGTTGAACTATAGCCTCTCGAGCAGCTAGCTGGATGGCTTGTGGCTCAAAGGAAGTTGTTCTTCCGGTGAACCTGTAGGGGCGTTCTGGAGATAGACCCCTACCGTAGATGTGCACAGTGGCCCAAAATTGACGGCTTTCACCGCTCATGGTCCCTTGGTACACAACATATTCTGGAGGTTCTTCTAACGCATAGGCACGACGGGTGAGGTTTGCGAGTATGGTCACAAAACCTCCAAGGTTGGTCGCTGTGGTCTCATTGTGCACGACGGGGCCTGGCATTATGGCTCGGTTTGGGAAGAGGCTGTGCTGGGTTGGGGCTAGCGTGCCCTTTTTATAGAAAAGGGGACGGAGTCTTCCTTCGCACGCTTGTGAATGAGACATCTTGGGCGCTGGTTACTGGCGCGTGATCGACAGGCTAGGTGGATAGGTTGGGCACTGACTGCCAAAAGTGTCGCGGTCACTGTGTGGCTATCTTGCATGAGAAGCTCGGCTGGGGTTTGGTTAAGGTCTGGTGGGTTGGCTTGCCTAAGTTTTCGACCTGGCTAAGATAGGATTAGCCAATGGTCAGCCTGGCTCTGATACCAAGTCTGTGGCGACCGATTCTCCGGGTATTAATTCCCAGAAAATGGCCCTTGTGCTCATCAGCCCCAGAATAACTGTTAGCTGATGAGGCACCAACTTGATACAGAAATTCCAAGCAAAATACAACATATGTAGTACAAGACCATTCTGGCCTGTGAGTACAACAAATGGTTTCTAGTGGTTGATGGCGGAAGCGGGTTGTGAATCATCAGTGTCTATGGGACTCCATTACCCACGGGAACAGCTGACCAGGTTAACTCCTATCTTCGCGAGGCTGCTATCACCATTGCTTAGGTTCCGGGGCTGTCTCACGGTCGCTCCTCTTCGCGCAAGAAATCTGGCCAAGACAATAGCCAGGGACAAGCCAGTGAGTACTTTGAATGTACTCGCAAACATTGTGAACACAGGAATAATATAATAACGATGTGCTAAAAATATTTTATACTCATGACGTCAGTCACAAAAGATAAATATAACTCTGATGCGGGTAAGCGTGTTATATATATGAAAATGCAATATCATAGAAGTATTAAAAAATATTATGAAATAAATAACAAGCATGCCACAGTCAGGCGTCTGAGCGACACCACATAAAGGGCTTTAAAAGAAATGCCACAGTCGGGCGTCTGAGCGACACCACATAAAGGGCTTTAAAAGAAATGCCACAGTCAGGCGTCTAAGCGACACCACATAAAGGGATTGAAAAGAAATGCCACAGTCGGGCGTCTAAGCGACACCATATAAAGGGCTTTAAAAGAAATGCCACAGTCGGGCGTCTAAGCGACACCACATAAAGCGCTTTAAAAGAAATGCCACAGTCGGGCGTCTAAGCGACACCACATAAAGGGCTTTAAAAGAAATGCCAAAGTCGGGCGTCTAAGCGACACCACATAAAGGGTTTTAAAAGAAATGCCACAGTCGGGCGTCTAAGCGACACCACATAAAGGGCTTTAAAAGAAATGCCACAGTCAGGCGTCTAAGCGACACCACATAAAGGGCTTTAAAAGAAAATAATTGTAGTGAATATCCCGGAGGTAGAACCATCCCAGAGATACACGATGATAACAATAATATCACGGGTTAGTCAACAATAATAATAATCATAATTATCACAAGTCACAAGTAGTAATTCCCGTTCTGGTTTAACAGTTTCACCTCCGAAGACCGACACTAAGACCGACACTTGACCCATCCCAGACTGTAGTCCTTAACCATGGACACGGCTATTCGAATAGATTTAATCTCTGCAGAGGGTGTACTCTTTACCCACGAGTAACGGATTCCTTTAGTCCATCGGGACTAATTCCGTCTACGGTCTTTTAAATGAAAATGCACCTGACTTGCACACACCATCTTAACTCACACGTGTCTGGAATCACCCACGACACCTGTCAAACAAACTCTAAGTGGGGAGGCTACAACCTCGATTAGCATGGGATCACAAAATTTATACCGCGCGCAAAACTGGGGAAGCTACCCCTCGGCTACAACCGAAAACACCCATGCCCCCTGACCGGATGACTGGCTTTAATCCATGGCCGTGGTACCCTCATCCCGGCCCCTCTGTACGGTGTGTGCTAGAAAGGGGTTGACAAATTACTGAACCGTACTCTACTTGTTGTAGAGACGAGTGGTAGTACGGAACAAGTACGGGGGTTACTGGAACAAGACTCGATCTACGGTCGACTCAGGAGGTTTATAATCTTCCCTGCATGTCATGTATAACGAAACATTTCAACCAACAGGATCACCGCTCATATTACCCTACCATGCCATACCGGACATAACCGTCCCGACGGAGACCGGCGACAAACTCATGCCTACCCAAGGCAGAGGTTTTCCCGGGTTCCTGCCGGTATGCATGCAAGGCACATGAGGATGATTATCATCACAAGTGTGTTCATTTCCAACAGCATGGAAATCAATAACATGCACCCATGCATATGATCATATCACATGAAATAACAAGTTTTCTCCAAAGTGAGGTGATGTTATGAACGTGTCATTGAACACACAAAAATTTTATGCTGGGGTTCAGAATGCTTGCCTTCAGGTCATGGGAAGGCAGGGTGCATTTCAAACTCTTCAAATACTTCTCCTCTCTTCAAAAATCCTATTTTTGAAAATATAGATGAATTAACACACAAAATAAAAAAACAGCACAAAAAGTTGTTTGAAATTTTTTCGAATAAATCTTAAAATAAACTAGGTTAAATTTGAGAGAGGTAGGAAAAAGAATCAATTCATTTGGAGTTATATTTTAAAAGATATAGCCAGTCAAACATTTGGTCAAAATCTGTTTTTTTTATAAAATAAAATAAAACAGAATTAGAAGAAAACGATTTGGAAACACGTACACGTCGAAGACGTATTCCGACTATACGCCTCCACTTACTCCAGCGTGGACGCACCTGGGTCACCGACAGTGGGCCCGCCTGGCCCACTGGTCAGGTTTGACAAGTCCACGCGCGCGTCGCCTCCTCCGGCCGAAATAGAGGCGGAGCTCCGGCGAGGCTCGCCGGTGAACGACGGCATCGTTCGGAAAACGGAGGCCATCCACGTGCTCAGGGGATCAAGACGGTTACTACGGTGGTTGATATGGTCTCTGGGGTGGACGGAGTTGCCGACGGTGAGCTTCGCAGCGGACGGTGGTCGTCGGGGAAAGTGATTTTCCCCCCGCAGTGGGTCTCGATTAAAATTGAGCAGGGGATGGATTTACGAGGGGGAGAGGGAGTTCCTGGTGAAGAGAGTGGAGAGGGGGAGGCTCTGGTGGTGCCGGAATGATCGGGGCAGTGGCGGCGGCTGCAGTTGCCGGAGACGGTGAAGAAGACCTCCCCGGGTCGATTGGCTACTACGGGAGAGCTAGTGGAGCATGATGAGGCTGCTTAGCCAATGGAATGTGCTCGGGGGCCTCCTTATATAGTGCAACGAGGTCGGTTTGCGGCGGCCGGGGATAAGCTCGTCGGCGAACCGCCTCCCTGTAGCATTAGGGCGTCGTGGCGACGACGATAGCTAGTCGACGGGCGAGTGGATAAACTTGCGCTGCTCACAGGGGCAGGTGGCGAGCCGGGGTGGCTTGGGCGGTGCTGGCCTGAGCAGGGTTTGTCGGGCGGCCGTGGCGGCTAGTTCTCGGCTTGCCGGGGACGCGGTGAGGCTCTGCTTGGTGCGTTGCGGTGAGTGGGGAGCATGCTGCGCGCAAGGGGACACGGCGTGCCGGCTGCGGTCGGTCACGGGCTGGGGTGAGTGCGGGGCGTGACGCGGCGGCTCGGGCGCCGCTCGTGCAATACGCGCGCTCTGGGCGCGTCCAGTGCACGCACGGAATGTGTTCGACACAATGCCGTGGCGTGCTACAGGTCACAGGTGAGGTTGGCAAGCAACAGAACCAGGTTAGAGGTAGAGGGAAACTCCAGGGACAAGGTGGTTTGGTCAGGTGGCCAAGTTCATAACGTAGACTTGAGATCATGCCAATTCAGTCCATGCACTCCAGGTGTTTGTCAAAATGCCAAAGGCACCTAGGCTATTCTTGGAGGAGCCAAATCTTCCAGATCAGTGTCTCCTTGGATGCACAAGAGGGTGGTGAGGTTAGTTTGCAAAAAGGAGAAACTTGCTAGTGCAAGTTTTGAAAAACTTCAATTCTGGGCAGAACTTAATGGCATTAGTTCATGCACCAAAAATATGCCAATGGTTGCATGCTCCTGGACTTAGGGGTTTAGCATGGAGGACTACAAGTAGGGAAAAGAATCTAGGGCCAAAGAGCAAGCAATAATATGGGTTGCTGTACAAACCATCATGTTGAACCAGAATGGAGATGAGGTTGATTCACTCAAAATTTCAAAGAACATCCTTGGATCTTTGCATATAATGGAATCATATGCTCCTACTGACATCCCATAATTTTGGTGGAAGCTAGAAACAAATATTTAAAAGGGTTGCAGTGCAAAAATGCCTACTGGACCAGAGAAGAAAAACATGTGTAGCACTCAAAATATGCAATGAATGAACTATATTATTGCATAAAAGTGATTTAGAGGCATCACATGACATCTCCAAATTTTGGTGGAAGTTTTAGTTAAGTTAATCAAATGGTTGTAGTACAAAAAGAGCTCCAAACTTAAAACAAGTCATTTTAATGAATATAGCTCAGGGTGGAATAATTTAATAAATAAACCTACTGATTAGGAAATTGTTTTAATGAGATGGCATAGAAGTTCAATATGTTTGGAAGGATCCACTTGGGAAAAATAAATCCTTAATAACAAAAGAAAGGTTTTGAAACCAACAGAAATATCTTTGCAGGCAAAATTTTAAACTCTTGGCAAAATTTTAATAACTAAAACCTGGTTAAATTTTTGGGGTGTTAAAATTACTACCCCCCTTAAGAAAAATCTCGTCCTCGAGATTTGCTAAGAGCCGTTGTGGAAAACAAATGCTCCAAATGTGTCGGAGCGGTTGTGAGTCTGCTGCCGTGGTGCTGTGTGAGTAGAAATAATCCATGTAGTGAGGGAATAAATGGTGCAGCAACTCAGGAAAAGGTAATCTCATTGAAGGATTTCGCGGTTACACAAGTTAATCACAAAGAAAACTACTCATACTAGTAGAAACTGAATACACGACTCATCGCACAAATTCGAGGTACCATGGACAAGTTACAACGTAGTAATAAATGCTATAATAACAAACACAGCAGTGACGTCTAAAATGAAAATGGTAACTGGACGGGGTCCCGATAAAATGTTTCTGGTAAAGGGATACACTCCTCTTCTATCGGAGGAAGTGGATTGACCAGTCGATGTATGCGCCTCTCCGGGTCGGGCCTCAGTGGTCTGCCGATGGCAATCTGAGGGTTCAGATCCGTGAGACTCTGGAGATAATCCATTACTCGCTGGTTCAGATGCTCTTGAGCGATGATGTACCGGATAAGGTTGGCTAGTACTGGGTCTCTCTCAATCCGTCCACCGGGAAAAGATGTTACTCCTCCAGGTGCTGCACGGCTCGGAAAGTAATAATATCCTCGTTCGCGGGCATAGGGTACTGCGGATCGAAGACGAGCAATTGCTTCGTTCGCAGTAGCTTCTATGGCCAAGTGTGGGGTTGGCATAGATTTCCCCACGAAGGAAACTTCCGTTGGATCTTGGTTGGGGTCTACGGGAGGAATGTGTACTGCTGCCCAATATTCTGAGGTGGAAAAAGTGATCCTCGATTTGAACAGCTCGTACTGGGGTGGCTGGGTAGAACCCATAGTACTGCGGGTAAAGTCCCACAATATTTTGACGAAGCTACCTGGGGTTGCATCTGGGGTTCTCAGATGAATACTGGGGCTCGGCATGACAGGAAAAGGTTGTGAGGGTGGTGCTGGGTAAGATCACAAGGTGGCCTTTATATAGCAATGGAGCTGGGTCATTTCACCGTGGTGAAAAAGTGATAAATTTACCAGCTTAGCTCGAAAGGTCGGGTCAGTGTCGAAGATACACATATCTCAAAAAGAGACGTGTTACTGTGGTTGTCGTCGAGGTTGGTTTTGGTATCTGTGCCTGGAAAATAAGCAACTATGCACTGATAAAATGCGCACGGCTACTATTAAAACAGAGGCATAACGACAGGCTGCGTTTATAAACAAGGTCGCATGATTACAGGGCGAGGATACACTGAGACTCGGTACTACTTGTATGGCTTAGTCTACCTCGTTTACGTCTAAACGGGCGTGCCTGGTGGATGACGAGGCCTCTCCACGGGTCTCACTGCCGGGATTAGTCGGAGATGGCAGAGGAACTGCAGGGTCGGGGTAGCGGTGATGACCATCGCGGGGATTGTTTGCCACAATCCCGTTGGAGTGTGCTCCCAAAAGGCGTCGAAGCACTTCTGGGGTCATCACAGTATCCTGGATGATGGCTGGGGCTGACCTCAGGGTCTCGATCGGGTGTCCGAATAGCACGACTGGGTTGTCGGCATCGGGCTCGTCTTCTCTTCTTGCTGGGGCTCGATGAACCAGCTCTCCTCGAGCTGCGATCAGATCAATAGTGATTTGATCGAACAATGCCTCTAGTGCACTTACATAGCGCACTAGGTGCAACAATGCGGGATCTGTCTCGTGATCTCCGTTGGCAACTTGGGGTGGTCTACCATACCCTTCACGCCTGGGGTAGTAGTAGAATGAGCGACAGTTAACTCTGGGCAACAACTGCCGAAGTTGGACTATAGCCTCTCGAGCAGCTAGCTGGATGGCTTGTGGCTCAAAGGAAGTTGTTCTCCCAGTGAACCTGTAGGGGCGTTCTGGTGATAGACCCCTACCGTAGATGTGCACAGTGGCCCAAAATTGACGGCTTTCACCACTCATGGACCCTTGGTACACAACATATTCTGGAGGTTCTTCTAACGCGTAGGCACGACGGGTGAGGTTTGCGAGTATGGTCACAAAACCTCCAAGGTTGGTCGCTGTGGTGTCATTGTGCACGATGGGGCCTGGCATTATGGCTCGATTTGGGAAGAGGCTGTGCTGGGTTGGGGCTAGCGTGCCCTTTTTATAGAAAAGGGAACGGAGTCTTCCTTCGCACGCTTGCGAATGAGACATCTTGGGCGCTGGTTACTGGCACGTGATCGACAGGCTAGGTGGATAGGTTGGGCACCGACTGCCAAAAGTGTCGGGGTCACTGTGTGGCTATCTTGCATGAGAAGCTTGGCTGGGGTTTGGTTAAGGTCTGGTGGGTTGGCTTGCCTAAGCTTATTGACCTGGCTAAGATAGGATTAGCCAATGGTCAGCCTGGATCTGATACCAAGTCTGTGGCGACCGATTCTCCGGGTATTAATTCCCAGAAAATGGCCCTTGTGCTCATCAGCCCCAAGATAACTGTTAGCTAATGAGGCACCAACTTGATACATAAATTCCATGCAAAATACTACATATGTAGTACAAGACCATTCTGGCCTGTGAGTACAACAAATGGTTTCTAGTGGTTGATGGCGGAAGCGGGTTGTGAATCATCAGTGTCTATGGGACTCCATTTCCCACGGGAACAGCTGACCAGGTTAACTCCTATGTTCGCGGGGCTGCTATCACCATTACGTGGGTTCTGGGGCTGTCCTCACGGTCGCTCCCCTTCGCACAAGAAATCTGGCCAAGACAATAGCCAGGGACAAGCCAGTAAGTACTTTGAATGTACTCGCAAACATTATGAACACAGGAATAATATAAGAACGATGTGCTAAAAATATTTTATACTCATGACGTCAGTCACAAAAGATAAATATAACTCTGATGCGGGTAAGCGTGTTATATATATGAAAATGCAATATCATAGAAGTATTAAAAAATATAATGAAATAAATAACAGGCATGCCACAGTCAGGCGTCTGAGCGACACCACATAAAGGGCTTTAAAAGAAATGCCACAGTCGGGCGTCTGAGCGACACGACATAAAGGGCTTTAAAAGAAATGCCACAGTCGGGCGTATAAGCGACACCACATAGAGGGCTTTAAAAGAAATGCCACAGTCGGGCGTCTAAGCGACAACACATAAAGGGCTTTAAAAGAAATGCCACAGTCGGGCGTCTAAGCGACACCACATAATGGGCTTTAAAAGAAATGCCACAGTCGGGCGTCTAAGCGACACCACATAAAGGGCTTTAAAAGAAATGCCACAGTCGGGCGTCTAAGCGACACCACATAAAGGGCTTTAAAAGAAATGCCATAGTTGGGCGTCTAAGCGACACAACATAAAGGGCTTTAAAAGAAATGCCACAGTCAGGCGTCTAAGCGACACCACATAAAGGGCTTTAAAAGAAAATAATTGTAGTGAATATCCCGGAGGTAGAACCATCCCAGAGATACACGATGATAACAATAATATCACGGGTTAGTCAACAATAATAATAATCATAATTATCACAAGTCACCAGTAGTAATTCCCGTTGTGGTTTAACGGTTTCACCTCCGAAGACCGACACTAAGACCGACACTTGACCCAACCAAGACTGTAGTCCTTAACCATGGACACGGCTATTCGAATAGATTTAATCTCTGTAGAGGGTGTACTCTTTACCCACGAGTAACGGATTCCTTTAGTCCATCGGGACTAATTCTGTCTACGGTCTTTTAAATCAAAAAGGCACCTGACTTGCACACACCAGCTTAACTCACACGTGTCTGGAATCACCCACGACACCTGTCAAGCAAACTCTAAGTGGGAAGGCTACAACCTCGATTAGCATGGGGTCACAAATTTATACCGCGCGTGAAACTGGGGAAGCTACCCCTCGGCTACAACCGAAAACACCCATGCCCCCTGACCGGATGACTGGCTTTAATCCATGGCCGTGGTACCCTCATCCCGGCCCCTCTGTACGGTGTGTGCTAGAAAGGGGTTGACAAATTACTGAACCGTACTCTACTTGTTGTAGAGATGAGTGGTAGTACGGAACAAGTATGGGGGTTACTGGAACAAGACTCGATCTACGGTCGACTCAGGAGGTTTATAATCTTCCCTGCATGTCAGGTATAACGAATGTATTTCAACCAACAGAGTCACCGCTCATATTACCTTACCATGCCATACCAGACATAACCGTCCCGACGGAGACCGGCGACAAACTCATGCCTACCCAAGGCAGAGGTTTTCCCGGGTTCCTGCTGGTATGCATGCAAGGCACATGAGGATGATTATCATCACAAGTGTGTTCATTTCCAACAGCATGGAAATCAATAACATGCACCCATGCATATGATCATATCACATGAAATAACAAGTTTTCTCGAAAGTGAGGTGATGTTATGAACGTGTCATTGAACACACAAAAATATTATGCCGGGGTTCAGGATGCTTGCCTTCAGGTCATGGGAAGGCAGGGTGCATTTCAAACTCTTGAAATACTTCTCCTCTCTTCAAAAATCCTATTTTTGAAAATATAAATGAATTAACACACAAAATAAAAAAACAGCACAAAAAGTTGTTTGAATTTTTTTCGAATAAATCTTAAAATAAACTAGGTTAAATTTGAGAGAGGTAGGAAAAAGAATCAATTCATTTGGATTTATATTTTAAAAGATATAGCCAGTCAAACATTTGGTCAAAATCTGTTTTTTTATAAAATAAAATAAAACAGAATTAGAAGAAAACGATTCGGAAACACGTACACGTCGAAGACGTATTCCGACTATACGCCTCCACTTACTCCAGCGTGGACGCACGTGGGTCACCGATAGTGGGCCCGCCTGGCCCACTGGTCAGGTTTGACAAGTCCACGCGCGCGTCGCCTCCTCCAGCCGAAACAGAGGCGGAGCTCCGGCGAGGCTTGCCGGTGAACGACGGCACCGTTCAGAAAACGGAGGCCATCCACGTGCTCAGGGGATCAAGACGGTTACTACGGTGGTTGATATGGTCTCTGGGGTGGACGGAGTTGCCGACGGTGAGCTTCACGGCGGACGGTGGTCGTCGGGCAAAGTGATTTTTTCCCCGCAGTGGGTCTCGATCAAAATTGAGCAGGGGGATGGATTTACGAGGGGGAGAGGGAGTTCCTGGTGAAGAGAGTGGAGAGGGTGAGGCTCTGGTGGTGCCGGAATGATCGGGGCAGTGGTGGCGGCTGCAGTTGTCGGAGACGGGGAAGAAGACCTCCCCGGGTTGATTGGCTGCTACGGGAGAGCTAGTGGAGCATGCTGAGGCTGCTTAGCCAATGGAATGTGCTCGTGGGCCTCCTTATATAGCGCAACGAGGTCGGTTTGCGGCGGCCGGGGATAAGCTCGTCGGCGAACCGCCTCCCTGTAGCGTTAGGGCGTCGTGGCAACGACGATAGCTAGCTGACGGGCGAGTGGATAAACTTGCGCTGCTCACAGGGGCAGGTGGCGAGCCGGGGTGGCTTGGGCGGCACTGGCCTGAGCAGGGTTTGATGGACGGCCGTGGCGGCTAGTTCTCGGCTTGCCGGGGATGCGGCGAGGCTCTGCTTGGCGCGTTGCGGTGAGTGGGGAGCATGCTGCGCGCAAGGGGACACGGCGTGCCGACTGCGGTCGGTCACGGGCTGGGGTGAGTGCGGGGCGTGACGCGGCGGCTCGGGCGCCGCTCGTGCAATACGCGCGCTCTGGGCGCGTCCAGTGCACGCACGGAATGTGTTCGACACAATGCCGTGGCATGCTACAGGTCATAGGTGAGGTTGGCAAGCAACAGAACCAGGTTAGAGGTAGAGGGAAACTCCAGGGACAAGGTGGTTTGGTCAGGTGGCCATGTTCATAATGTAGACTTGAGATCATGCCAATTCAGTCCATGCACTCCAGGTGTTTGTCAAAATGCCAAAGGCACCTAGGCTATTCTTGGAGGAGCCAAATCTTCCAGATCAGTGTCTCCTTGGATGCACAAGAGGGTGGTGAGGTTAGTTTGCAAAAAGGAGAAACTTGCTAGTGCAAGTTTTGAAAAACTTCAATTCTGGGCAGAACTTGATGGCATTAGTTCATGCACCAAAAATATGCCAATGGTGGCATGATCCTGGGCTTAGGGGTATAGTATGGAGAACTACAAGTTGGGAAAAGAATCTAGGGCCAAAGAGCAAGTAAGACTAGGGTTGCTGTACAAACCATCTTGATGAACCAGAATGGAGATGAGGTTGATTCACTCAAAAATTTCAAAGAACATCCTTGGATCTTTGCATATAATGGAATCATATGCCCCTACTGACATCCCCTAATTTTGGTGGAAGCTAAAGACAAATATTTAAAAGGGTTGCAATGCAAAAATGCCTACTGGACCAGAGAAGAAAAACATGTGTAGCACTCAAAATATGCAATGAATGAACTATATTATTGCATAAAAGTGATTTAGAGACATCACATGACATCTCCAAATTTTGGTGGAATTTTTAGTTAAGTTAATCAAATGGTTGTAGTACAAAAAGAGATCCAAACTTAAAACAAGTCATTTTAATGAATATAGCTCAGGGTGGAATAATTTAATAAATAAACCTACTGATTAGGAAATTGTTTTAATGAGATGGCATAGAAGTTCAATATGTTTGGAAGGATCCACTTGGGAAAATAAATCCTTAATAAAAAAGAAAGGTTTTGAAATCAACAGAAATATTCTTGCAGGCAAAATTTTAAACTCTTGGCAAAATTTTAATAACTAAAACCTGGTTAAATTTTTGGGGTGTTACATCTCGCCAGCCTTTAGTTGGCGTAGGAGTTGTTGCTGGTCTGGATTTACTCTGGCCTCACCTGCATTATTATAGTCAGTGTTGCACGCCTGCCGCATTTCAAAACAGAGGTACCTTTCGAAGCACATATTACCTGCGAGCATCCCCTTGACATTCTCTGAAGTGGCCAATGCGGCCTCGAGCTGAGCCTTGCACTCTTCGAGCTCCTGGGACAATTGTGTGTTCTTCTTTGTAAGACACTGCATAGCACATGATCCTTCAAACAGTTATATTCACTGTTTCAAGTCTCGGGGGCTACTGACATATATAACCTTCAATTTTACTCTCCTGTATGTTTTTCACATACTGCTCCTTGGCTCTGGCTAGACCATTTTGAGCAGCACGGAGATACGCATCTCCTGTATTAAAGGCGTCCAACGCCTCTGGGGAAAATACACGTCACGAAGAATAGTCTGGCGACGCCTGTGGTTCAGGGCACTCTCCACCTCTGAATTGGTGGCAGATAGCCCGTCGGCGCCCTCTGTCGGAGGAGCGCCTGAGGTGCATTCCGTGTCCGTCTCCGCTTCCGGACCCGGCCTCGAACCTTGGCCGGTGGACATAGTCCGACGGGCTCTCTTCTTCCTAAGAAAATCATGAGCATTAGTAAGACTCAAGGGTGTAAACCCTAGGCGTTAAATCTGCATGACGTACCATTGCGCTGGAATCTCGATCCGGTCCGCACTTCTTTTTGGCCCGCTTGGCTTCAGCGGCCCTTGTTGGCTGCCCACCATGGGCTCGGCCTTCTGCCTCAAGGATTTACCCTGCGAAACGTTGTTAGTGCACGACATGCAAGATAAAGCATTAGAATACTGGGACTTCGGTCTTAGTTACCTTGGAGGCTGGAAGTAGTCCGGGATAGTCGGCCGTGATGGCCACTAAGGAGTTATTCTTGCTCAACTGATGAAATAATCCATCAATCAACTCCACACATAAGTCCGGATGTTCTTGGGAGTCCGGATCGAGGGGTCGTCCCGGGTCCTCGGGTTGTGGAGCAGGGCTGTTTATTTCCTTCACAGCCTGGCGCAACTCCTGCGTTTGAACATTACTAAGTCTAAGTACTCAACTATGGGAATTTCACAAATGGACAGGCAAGTGAAAGTGTCCGCTGACCCAACTAGGAGGATTGTACATAGAGAATCCGCCTTCCGGGTTGACACGAAGGAATTCTTCCTCTTCCCCCTTGTACAAAGCGGACAAGATTCTCGTTAGAGTGACGGCCGAATCTGGCCCCTTGCGACCGCACCGGGTGGCGTCATCCTCCCCGTTGAAATCCCACATGGGGTGGCCTCTGTATTGGAGCGGCTGCACCCCTCACGTAATGCATACGGCCATGACCTTAATCATGGTCAGTCCGGAGTGAGCCAACAACCTTATCCGGCTCATCAGGTACAAGACGTCCCTGTCGGCTTCCCTCTGAGGGTTCCGTGGGGGACAACTCAGGCGCTTCTTCAACGGGGCATTATTGAACTCGGGGAGTCCAATCCAAACAGGGTCCAGCAAGGGAACGCCATCTATATAAAACCACTCCGAGGGCCAGTCTTCGGACGCCCTCTTTGGGGTGCCAGATAGATATCCGGTCCCGGCGGTGCGCCATAGTTCGGCTCCGCCCACCTGATAAATAGACCCCTCCTGAGAACTGGGCATGAGGCAAAACAACCTCTTCCATAGTCCGAAATGGGCCTCAATGCCCAAGAACAGCTCGCTAAGGGCCACGAAGCCCGCGATGTGCAGAATGGAGGCGGGCGTGAGGTTATGTAGTTGGAGGCCATAGAACTCTAGCAACCCTCGTAGAAACGGATGAATTGGAAATCCTAGTCCTCTCATCAAATAAGGGACTAGGTATACCCGCTCTCCTTGAGAGGGGTTGGGAACGCCCTCCGCCTGCTCTCCGCCGCTATGGGTAGCAATCCCGGCCCGAATGGGGACCATATATGCTGCTGGGAGAAGCCCCTTGGACTGAAGCACTACTAACTTGCTATGTGGGACGGAGCACCGCCCCCAATCTCTGGGCCGAGGGCTGGAGGAGCAAGAGGAGGAGCGGCATCGAGTGGCCATGTTGGAATGGATCTCTGTCGGAGGCGCTCTGATGAAGACTCGCGGAGGGAAGATGGTGCGAGTTGGATCTAAATCCCTGTCTCTTTTATGGGCGGCTCATTAACGCAACCCGGGGGGGGGGGGTAAGAGAAAAGAAAACCCCCTGGCTTTTCACATTCACCTCATGCGTGGAAGATGGTCAATATGGGGCACAGAAGCCGAGGAGGACAGCACACACTAGAAGCCGGACACTATTCGACGGATACAGAGAATTTGCAGGAGAACCCGCCTTGCAATGCCGAAGACAACTTGCGCGCCGGACTTGTCATCATTGAAGCCTGGTTCAGGGCCTACTGAGGGAGTCCTGGATTAGGGGGTGTCCGGATGGCCGGACTAAGACCTTTGGCCGGACTCCCGGACTATGAAGATACAAGATTGAAGACTCCGTCCCGTGTCCGGATGGGACTTTCCTTGGCGTGGAAGGCAAGCTTGGCGATACGATATGAAGATCCCCTCCCATTGTAACTGACTCTGTGTAACCCTAGCCCTCTTCGGTGTCTATATAAACCGGAGAGTTTTAGTCCGTAGGACGAACAACAATCATACCATAGGCTAGATTCTAGGGTTTAGCCACTCCGATCTCGTGGTAGATCTACTCTTGTACTACCCATATCATCAATATTAATCAAGCAGGAGTAGGGTTTTACCTCCATCGAGAGGGCCCGAACCTAGGTAAAAACATCATGTCCCTTGTCTCCTGTTACCATCCACCTAGACGCACAATTCGGGACCCCCTACCCGAGATCCGCCGGTTTTGACACCAACATAGAGCAAAAGAGTCGAGCCTTGCATGGCAATAAAAATTCATGCAGACATTGCTCCATGGTGGGAGGAAAGGCAGCCCCCTCCACCCATTTAGGATCGTAATCAAGAGGAAGATAACTATTCTGAGGGGGATTCAGAGAAGACCACTCCTATTTACCCCATGAGGTCTTCGCTCTAACTTGGCATGCTGATGTTGGTAATATCATGCATATGGTGCCTTGCATTGCTTACTGTATACATCAAAGATGTCATGTGCTTAGTTTAGACATGCTTTGTGTCAATGCCGTATGTTTAGTTTCTTTATCGTATATGTGAATCATGCAATGCCATTTGTTTAGTTTCTTTATCGTATATGTGAATCGTGCAATTCCATCTTGTTTAGCCAGGCATCATATATGTGAATTTTGCAATGCCACCCTGGTTAGCCAGTCATCTCATATGTGAATTATATCATGCCATCATTTTTTATTACGTGTTAAATTTGTCAAAAAAAATTAGTACATTCAATTACTCTTCTTGTGCATCAGCCATTCGGTACGGTCATGGAAAAATCTGGAGTGGAAACAAGGTCTTCAGAGCAGACAATGCTATCTGACAAAGCGCATGTCTTGCTGATTACAGATAGCTCCTCAGAGGAAGATTCAGAGACAGATGACCAGTCCTATCCCCCCCGAGGTGCATGCTCTAATTTGGCAGGGTTATGTTGCTCATATCATGCGTATGGTATCTTGCATTGCTATGTCATTTGCTTAGTTTAGACATGCTTTGTGTGAATGCCACCTGTTTAGTGTCTAATTACCATATATGTGAATTATGCAATGCCATCTTGTTGCAACACATTATATATGTGAATTATGCAATGTTATCTTGTTGCAAGGCATTATATATGTGAATTATGCAATGCCATGCTGTTTAGCCAAGCATCATATATGTGAATTATATCATGCCGTCCTATTTTTTATTTCTCATTGCTTTTGTCGACAATGTTTCTATATTCTACTGCTCTTCCTATGCATCAGGCATTTGAATTGGTGATGGAGAAATCTAGAGTGAAAACAAGGTCTTCAGAGTAGACAATGCTACCTGCTGAAGCATATATCTTGCTGGTTGTAGATAGCTCTTCAGAGGAGGATTCATAGGCAGATGACCAGTCCTATTATCCCCCTGAGGTGTATGCTCAAACTTGGCAGGGTTATATTACTCATATCATGCATATGTTGTATTGCAATGCTTAGTTTTTACATCATATACACAATATTGAATGCCATCTCCTTAGTTTACACATCATATATGCGATTGCCCTCTGCTCACTTCCTTAGTACATAAATCCTACATTTGAATTATATCATGCCCTGATGTTTACATAGACAGCATGTATCTGAATTATGGCATGCCAACCCATTTTCCAAAGACATAATATAGTTATATCATCTCATCCTGTTTACACAGTCATCATATTTTAAATTATGTCATTCTATCCGTGAATTATGTCATGCCATCATGTTTCCATCGACGACATGTTTGTGATTTATGGCATGCCAACCACTTTAATAGACACAGCGTATAGTTATATCATGTCATCATGTTTACATAGTCATCATATTTTGAAGTATGTCATTCTATCCTATTTAGTTAGCCATCATACATGTGAAATTGTGTCATGTTATCCTGTTTAATTAGCCATCATATATGTGAAATTATGTCCTGCTATTCTGTTTGGTTAGACAACATAAATGTGAATTATTTCATGCCCTGTTTTCTTCCCTACTATCCATTGCACCTGTCTACCTTACAATGTATGTACATTCAATTACTTTTCTTGTTTATCAGCCATTTCAACTGGAGGGAGTGATGGCAGTATCTGTGGGAGTAAAAACACGGTCTTCGGAAAAGATCGTGCTACCTGTCGGTGCAGATAGAACCACGGTTGTACTTGCCCAATAGCCAGCCCCACCACACATAACCCAGACTCACGTAGATTGTACCCCTACCCAGTTGGACAGAGAACCAGCTACACCACTTCTAACCCCAACCCCAGCAGATAGTAACCCAGTTCCTGTTGACATGGTACCGTCTCCACCATAGAGCACCTAAACACGAGCAGTTAGTAAGGCAACTGCAGTGCCCAAAGCACGAGGACCACCACTCCGAACCCCAAGTCAACAATTAAAAGTAGAAGAAGAATTGTTCTTAGGTCAGGTTCCGTAGCTATGGTTCATACTACTTTGCTCTTGTATCACTGTATTTGCTCATACCAACTAATTTAAAATTTGAAGGATGCAACTGAAACTCCAATGGCGCAACATCTATGTTTTAAACTTGTTTCTTCAACGTGTTTGGTGTTGTAACTTGCTCTATGTTGATTTCAGTTTCAATTGAATAAACAGTTATGTTCTCATTCCATGCACATTACAAGTGTTGTTATTGCTGTGTAGTTTCCCACACTTATATTCTATCTATGCTGCTTTGTCTTAAATAGATATGATACGAACTATATCTATCTTGATTTGGCAACATAAACTAGAATGATATAGACCATACAGTGACCATACTACATAGATATATGTTTGTTTCATGCTGTTATCCTGTCCACCTTACTACTAAACTGGTTTACCAAAATGAGTTTCATATACTACATTGTAAACCTGTGATGTGTTTGTTTCTTTCTCTTTTAGAATGCGGATAAAATATTAGAGAAGAGTACCCTGTTATGCAATGGTAAAGGAAGTAATGCAGATAAGGTTCAAGATAGTGAGACATCCCTGTTGGTCTCCAAGAAAGCTAATAAAAACTATATTGAAGACACTAAGACAACCCCAAAGTCCGGTCTTGATGTATTGTTCGAGTTACTGGCTACTACTGCTGGCACCAGCTCTTTGAACTCATTGCCTGAATCAGTTCGGCTTCTTGAGTCTCAACTTCAAGTTGAAAGACATCGATTAGATGTTATGCGACAGGAAGCTGAAGGACTGAGGAAGTCCCTGTAGAATTCAGATGCATACTTTCTGGTGCAACAGAAAGTGCTGGAGTATTTAAGCGCCAAACAAGAGAAAGTTAATAAGCTTGCTAAACATATAGCCAGCATTTATGGGTACCCAAGATATTGTTTCTTGAGCTCTTCTGAAGTGGTTTCAGTTCTGGACTTGTTTTGCTGCGGCGTTTATATGCTGCTTTGTTCCCTATATTTGCACTTGTGGTGAACTTTGATGCCCAGTGGATGTAATATGTGTAATAGCCGTGATAGCCTAGCGTAGGTTGCTTGCTTATTTATTTCCTTATTGTCTTGTTTATTTCTTTGCTTGTAGTCAGTGCAGTTCTTTTTCTGCGGTTTGCTAGTGGCCGCAAGAACCTAGTTTTCAAAACTAGGCCAGAATAACCATGGGCTACATATTTACTATAGTTACCATGGCCCTCCTACGGGCCGTAGAAACAATGGGCCTTCTACGAGTCGTAGAAACAATGGGCCTTATACGGGTCGTAGACACAATGGGCCTTCTACAGGCCGTATCATCAATTGGCCTTCCACGGGTCATATGATCGGTTGGCCAAACATGGGCCAATAACTGTCCGCATTATGGCCGTAAACGGGCTAGAGTTGGAATCATCCATACATGGGCCGACCATAACGGGCCGTCGTTAATCGACCGTATTTGATGATGCTATGAAAATGGCCCAACGTATGAACGGGCCACAAACGGGCCGACTGTAACCTCGGGCTAAATTTGGCCCACAAGCAGAAAATGACAGTAACGGGCCGTAAGTAAACGAATGCTGGAAATGAGCCCAAGAATAAATGCGCCCTAAGAAGGCCGAAAGATAACATGGGCTGGAAACGGCCCAACGGAATAACAGGCCGTTAATGGGTATAAAGTGATACATTGTTCACTACGGGCCAGTTTCACCACGTGCCGTTAATGGGTATAAAGTGATACACTATTCATTATAGGCCAGTTTCACCACCGGCCGTTAATGGGATGAAGTGATATGATGTTCATTACGAGCCAGTTTCACCATGGACCGTTAATGGGTATAAAGCGATACATTGTTCATTATGGGCTAGTTTCACCATGGGTCGTTAATGGCTATAAAGTGATACACTGTTCATTACTGCATAAAAGTGATTTAGAGACATCACATGACATCTCCAAATTTTGGTGGAATTTTTAGTTAAGTTAATCAAATGGTTGTAGTACAAAAAGAGATCCAAACTTAAAACAAGTCATTTTAATGAATATAGCTCAGGGTGGAATAATTTAATAAATAAACCTACTGATTAGGAAATTGTTTTAATGAGATGGCATAGAAGTTCAATATGTTTGGAAGGATCCACTTGGGAAAATAAAATCCTTAATAACAAAAGAAAGGTTTTGAAACCAACAGAAATATCTTTGGAGGCAAAATTTTAAACTCTTGGCAAAATTTTAATAACTAAAACCTGGTTAAATTTTTGGGGTGTTACATCTCGCCAGCCTTTAGTTGGCGTAGGAGTTGTTGCTGGTCTGGATTTACTCTGGCCTCACCTGCATTATTATAGTCAGTGTTGCACGCCTGCCGCATTTCAAAACGGAGGTACCTTTCGAAGCACATATTACCTGCGAGCATCCCCTTGACATTCTCTGAAGTGGCCAATGCGGCCTCGAGCTGAGCCTTGCACTCTTCGAGCTCCTGGGACAATTGTGTGTTCTTCTTTGTAAGACACTGCATAGCACATGATCCTTCAAACAGTTATATTCACTGTTTCAAGTCTCGGGGGCTACTGACATATATAACCTTCAATTTTACTCACCTGTATGTTTTTCACATACTGCTCCGTGGCTCTGGCTAGACCATTTTGAGCAGCACGGAGATACGCATCTCCTGTATTAAAGGCGTCCAACGCCTCTGGGGAAAACACACGTCACAAAGAATAGTCTGGCGACGCCTGTGGTTCAGGGCACTCTCCACCTCTGAATTGGTGGCAGATAGCCCGTCGGCGCCCTCTGTCGGAGGAGCGCCTGAGGTGCATTCCGTGTCCGTCTCCGCTTCCGGACCCGGCCTCGAACCTTGGCCGGTGGACATAGTCCGGCGGGCTCTCTTCTTCCTAAGAAAATCATGAGCATTGGTAAGACTCAAGGGTGTAAACACTAGGCGTTAAATCCGCATGACGTACCATTGCGCTGGAATCTCGATCCGGTCCGCACTTCTTTTTGGCCCGCTTGGCTTCAGCGGCCCTTGTTGACTGCCCACCACGGGCTCGGCCTTCTGCCTCAAGGATTTACCCTGCGAAACGTTGTTAGTGCACGACATGCAAGATAAAGCATTAGAATACTGGGACTTCGGTCTTAGTTACCTTGGAGGCTGGAAGTAGTCCGGGATAGTCGGCCGTGATGGCCACTAAGGAGTTATTCTTGCTCAACTGATGAAATAATCCATCAATCAACTCCACACATAAGTCCGGATGTTCTTGGGAGTCCGGATCGAGGGGTCGTCCCGGGTCCTCGGGTTGTGGAGCAGGGCTGTTTATTTCCTTCACAGCCTGGCGCAACTCCTGCATTTGAACATTACTAAGTCTAAGTACTCAACTATGGGAATTTCACAAATGGACAGGCAAGTGAAAGTGTCCGCTGACCCAACTAGGAGGATTGTACATAGAGAATCCGCCTTCCGGGTTGACACGAAGGAATTCTTCCTCTTCCCCCTTGTACAAAGCGGACAAGATTCTCGTTAGAGTGACGGCCGAATCTGGCCCCTTGCGACCGCACCGGGTGGCGTCATGGGGTGGCCTCTGTATTGGAGCGGCTGCACCCCTCACGTAATGCATACGGCCATGACCTTAGTCATGGTCAGTCCGGAGTGAGCCAACAACCTTATCCGGCTCATCAGGTACAAGACGTCCCTGTCGGCTTCCCTCTGAGGGTTCCGTGGGGGACAACTCAGGCGCTTCTTCAACGGGGCATTATTGAACTCGGGGAGTCCAATCCAAACAGGGTCCAGCAAGGGAACGCCATCTATATAAAACCACTCTGAGGGCCAGTCTTCGGACGCCCTCTTTGGGGTGCCAGATAGATATCCGGTCCCGGCAGTGCGCCATAGTTCGGCTCCGCCCACCTGATAAATAGACCCCTCCTGAGAACTGGGCATGAGGCAAAACAACCTCTTCCATAGTCCGAAATGGGCCTCAATGCCCAAGAACAGCTCGCTAAGGGCCACGAAGCCCGCGATGTGCAGAATGGAGGCGGGCGTGAGGTTATGTAGTTGGAGGCCATAGAACTCTAGCAACCCTCATAGAAACGGATGAATTGGAAATCCTAGTCCTCTCATCAAATAAGGGACTAGGTATACCCGCTCTCCTTGAGAGGGGTTGGGAACGCCCTCCTCCTGCTCTCCGCCGCTATGGGCAGCAATCCCGGCCCGAATGGGGACCATATATGCTGCTGGGAGAAGCCCCTTGGACTGAAGCACTACTAACTTGCTATGTGGGACGGAGCACCGCCCCCAATCTCTGGGCCGAGGGCTGGAGGAGCAAGAGGAGGAGCGGCATCGAGTGGCCATGTTGGAATGGATCTCTGTCGGAGGCGCTCTGATGAAGACTCGCGGAGGGAAGATGGTGCGAGTTGGATCTAAATCCCTGTCTCTTTTATGGGCGGCTCATTAACGCAACCCGGGGGGGGGGTAAGAGAAAAGAAAACCCCCTGGCTTTTCACATTCGCCTCATGCGTGGAAGATGGTCAATATGGGGCACAGAAGCCGAGGAGGACAGCACACACTAGAAGCCGGACACTATTCGACGGATACAGAGAATTTGCAGGAGAACCCGCCTTGCAATGCCGAAGACAACTTGCGCGCCGGACTTGTCATCATTGAAGCCTGGTTCAGGGCCTACTGAGGGAGTCCTGGATTAGGGGGTGTCCGGATGGCCGGACTAAGACCTTTGGCCGGACTCCCGGACTATGAAGATACAAGATTGAAGACTCCGTCCCGTGTCCGGATGGGACTTTCCTTGGCGTGGAAGGCAAGCTTGGCGATACGATATGAAGATCCCCTCCCATTGTAACTGACTCTGTGTAACCCTAGCCCTCTTTGGTGTCTATATAAACCGGAGAGTTTTAGTCCGTAGGACGAACAACAATCATACCATAGGCTAGATTCTAGGGTTTAGCCACTCCGATCTCGTGGTAGATCTACTCTTGTACTACCCATATCATCAATATTAATTAAGCAGGAGTAGGGTTTTACCTCCATCGAGAGGGCCCGAACCTAGGTAAAAACATCATGTCCCTTGTCTCCTGTTATCATCCGCCTAGACGCATAATTCGGGACCCCCTACCCAAGATCCGCCGGTTTTGACACCAACATAGAGCAAAAGAGTCGAGCCTTGCATGGCAATAAAAATTCATGCAGACATTGCTCCATGGTGGGAGGAAAGGCAGCCCCCTCCACCCATTTAGGATCGTAATCAAGAGGAAGATAACTATTCTGAGGGGGATTCAGAGAAGACCACTCCTATTTACCCCATGAGGTCTTCGCTCTAACTTGGCATGCTGATGTTGGTAATATCATGCATATGGTGCCTTGCATTGCTTACTGTATACATCAAAGATGTCATGTGCTTAGTTTAGACATGCTTTGTGTCAATGCCGTATGTTTAGTTTCTTTATCGTATATGTGAATCATGCAATGCCATTTGTTTAGTTTCTTTATCGTATATGTGAATCGTGCAATTCCATCTTGTTTAGCCAGGCATCATATATGTGAATTTTGCAATGCCACCCTGGTTAGCCAGTCATCTCATATGTGAATTATATCATGCCATCATTTTTTATTACGTGTTAAATTTGTCAAAAAAATTAGTACATTCAATTACTCTTCTTGTGCATCAGCCACTCGGTACGGTCATGGAAAAATCTGGAGTGGAAACAAGGTCTTCAGAGCAGACAATGCTATCTGACAAAGCGCATGTCTTGCTGATTACAGATAGCTCCTCAGAGGAAGATTCAGAGACAGATGACCAGTCCTATCCCCCCCCGAGGTGCATGCTCTAATTTGGCAGGGTTATGTTGCTCATATCATGCGTATGGTATCTTGCATTGCTATGTCATTTGCTTAGTTTAGACATGCTTTGTGTGAATGCCACCTGTTTAGTGTCTAATTACCATATATGTGAATTATGCAATGCCATCTTGTTGCAACACATTATATATGTGAATTATGCAATGTTATCTTGTTGCAAGGCATTATATATGTGAATTATGCAATGCCATGCTGTTTAGCCAAGCATCATATATGTGAATTATATCATGCCGTCCTATTTTTTATTTCTCATTGCTTTTGTCGACAATGTTTCTATATTCTACTGCTCTTCCTATGCATCAGGCATTTGAATTGGTGATGGAGAAATCTAGAGTGAAAACAAGGTCTTCAGAGCAGACAATGCTACCTGCTGAAGCATATATCTTGCTGGTTGTAGATAGCTCTTCAGAGGAGGATTCATAGGCAGATGACCAGTCCTATTATCCCCTTGAGGTGTATGCTCAAACTTGGCAGGGTTATATTACTCATATCATGCATATGTTGTATTGCAATGCTTAGTTTTTACATCATATACACAATATTGAATGCCATCTCCTTAGTTTACACATCATATATGCGATTGCCCTCTGCTCACTTCCTTAGTACATAAATCCTACATTTGAATTATATCATGCCCTGATGTTTACATAGACAGCATGTATCTGAATTATGGCATGCCAACCCATTTTCCAAAGACATAATATAGTTATATCATCTCATCCTGTTTACACAGTCATCATATTTTAAATTATGTCATTCTATCCGTGAATTATGTCATGCCATCATGTTTCCATCGACGACATGTTTGTGATTTATGGCATGCCAACCACTTTAATAGACACATCGTATAGTTATATCATGTCATCATGTTTACATAGTCATCATATTTTGAAGTATGTCATTCTATCCTATTTAGTTAGCCATCATACATGTGAAATTGTGTCATGTTATCCTGTTTAATTAGCCATCATATATGTGAAATTATGCCCTGCTATTCTGTTTGGTTAGACAACATAAATGTGAATTATTTCATGCCCTGTTTTCTTCCCTACTATCCATTGCACCTGTCTACCTTACAATGTATGTACATTCAATTACTTTTCTTGTTTATCAGCCATTTCAACTGGAGAGAGTGATGGCAGTATCTGTGGGAGTAAAAACACGGTCTTCGGAAAAGATCGTGCTACCTGTCGGTGCAGATAGAACCACGGTTGTACTTGCCCAATAGCCAGCCCCACCACACATAACCCAGACTCACGTAGATTGTACCCCTACCCAGTTGGACAGAGAACCAGCTACACCACTTCTAACCCCAACCCCAGCAGATAGTAACCCAGTTCCTGTTGACATGGTACCGTCTTCACCATAGAGCACCTAAACACGAGTAGTTAGTAAGGCAACTGCAGTGCCCAAAGCACGAGGACCACCACTCCGAACCCCAAGTCAACAATTAAAAGTAGAAGAAGAATTGTTCTTAGGTCAGGTTCCGTAGCTATGGTTCATACTACTTTGCTCTTGTATCACTGTATTTGCTCATACCAACTAATTTAAAATTTGAAGGATGCAACTGAAACTCCAATGGCGCAACATCTATGTTTTAAACCTGTTTCTTCAACGTGTTTGGTGTTGTAACTTGCTCTATGTTGATTTCAGTTTCAATTGAATAAACAGTTATGTTCTCATTCCATGCACATTACAAGTGTTGTTATTGCTGTGTAGTTTCCCACACTTATATTCTATCTATGTTGCTTTGTCTTAAATAGATATGATACGAACTATATCTATCTTGATTTGGCAACATAAACTAGAATGATATAGACCATACAGTGACCATACAACATAGATATATGTTTGTTTCATGCTGTTATCCTGTCCACCTTACTACTAAACTGGTTTACCAAAATGAGTTTCATATACTACATTGTAAACCTGTGATGTGTTTGTTTCTTTCTCTTTTAGAACGCGGATAAAATATTAGAGAAGAGTACCCTGTTATGCAATGGTAAAGGAAGTAATGCAGATAAGGTTCAAGATAGTGAGACATCCCTGTTGGTCTCCAAGAAAGCTAATAAAAACTATATTGAAGACACTAAGACAACCCCAAAGTCCGGTCTTGATGTATTGTTCGAGTAACTAGCTACTACTGCTGGCACTAGCTCTTTGAACTCATTGCCTGAATCAGTTCGGCTTCTTGAGTCTCAACTTCAAGTTGAAAGACATCGATTAGATGTTATGCGACAGGAAGCTGAAGGACTGAGGAAGTCCCTGTAGAATTCAGATGCATACTTTCTGGTGCAACAGCAAGTGCTGGAGTATTTAAGCGCCAAACAAGAGAAAGTTAATAAGCTTGCTAAACATATAGCCAGCATTTATGGGTACCCAAGATATTGTTTCTTGAGCTCTTCTGAAGTGGTTTCAGTTCTGGACTTGTTTTGCTGCGGCGTTTATATGCTGCTTTGTTCCCTATATTTGCACTTGTGGTGAACTTTGATGCCCAGTGGATGTAATATGTGTAATAGCCGTGATAGCCTAGCGTAGGTTGCTTGCTTATTTATTTCCTTATTGTCTTGTTTATTTCTTTGCTTGTAGTCAGTGCAGTTCTTTTTCTGCGGTTTGCTAGTGGCCGCAAGAACCTAGTTTTTCAAAACTAGGCCAGAATAACCATGGGCTACATATTTACTATAGTTACCATGGCCCTCCTACGGGCCGTAGAAACAATGGGCCTTCTACGAGTCGTAGAAACAATGGGCCTTATACGGGTCGTAGACACAATGGGCCTTCTACAGGCCGTATCATCAATTGGCCTTCCACGGGTCGTATGATCGGTTGGCCAAACATGGGCCAATAACTGTCCGCATTATGGCCGTAAACGGGCTAGAGTTGGAATCATCCATACATGGGCCGACCATAACGGGCCGTCGTTAATCGACCGTATTTGATGATGCTATGAAAATGGCCCAACGTATGAACGGCCCACAAACGGGCCGACTGTAACCTCGGGCTAAATTTGGCCCACAAGCAGAAAATGACAGTAACGGGCCGTAAGTAAACGAATGCTGGAAATGAGCCCAAGAATAAATGCGCCCTAAGAAGGCCGAAAGATAACATGGGCTGGAAACGGCCCAACGGAATAACAGGCTGTTAATGGGTATAAAGTGATACATTGTTCACTACGGGCCAGTTTCACCACGTGCCGTTAATGGGTATAAAGTGATACACTATTCATTATAGGCCAGTTTCACCACCGGCCGTTAATGGGATGAAGTGATATGATGTTCATTACGGGCCAGTTTCACCATGGACCGTTAATGGGTATAAAGCGATACATTGTTCATTATGGGCTAGTTTCACCATGGGTCGTTAATGGCTATAAAGTGATACACTGTTCATTACTGGACAGTTTCACCACAGGCCGTTAATGGGCCAAGAGTTACAAAGGGCCTCATATGGGCCGAATGATGTCATGGGCCATACGTGGGCCAGAAGTTAAAACATGCTGGAATCATATCGGACGGCCCAGATGATGCGACTGGGCCTAATTCGGATAGGTCGTAACGGGCCCTGGGTTAGCGGGCTGTAAATGGACTATATGCGAACAAGTCGTTAACAGGCTTCCCATGGGCCGGCTGACGGTGTCCTGGACTAGGGGGTACTTACCACGTCGTCTCCCGATCAACTCGATTGGGCCGAGGACCCTCATGGCCGTATACTCATGGGCCAGTTCGGACAACCCCCGCTGCATACAAGGAAGACTCCACAAGACTTGGCGCCCAAGACAAGGACTCTCCTAAACCCTAGGCCTCCGGTGTCTTATATAAACTGAGGCCAGGCTAGTCAATAGACAATCTCATATTCATTACTATCATCTCGTGGTAGATACATGTACTCTGTACTACACCCCATATGAATACAATCAAAAGCAGGACGTAGGGTTTTACCTCCATTAAGAGGGCCCAAACCTGGATAAAATCCCGTGTCCATGTTACCATCACTCCAAGACGCCTAGCTTAGGATCCCTACTATGAGATACGCCGGATATTGAACCGACATTGGTGCTTTCATTGAGAGCATCTAGGTTTCGCCGCGGATCGATGAGACAATCAGGTGATATTTTCCAGTTAGATCTGTCCCACAATAGTTTATTTCTTTGAGGATTATTATTCTCGGATCGCTACATTATTTTGCAGGTCCATCCGAGATCGACTTCGATCTGAGATCGGAATTCATGCGCTGGAAGCCGCTAATCATCAAAATTTGCACGACCAAGGACTGTCCAAACCGGAGACAAGTTCCCAAGAGTGCTGCCCTCGTGCCGCACACAATATCTGATCGGAGCTATGTGGACAGAGCACATCATTATTTAATTACTTTAGGGCTGCCATATCACGTTGAGGTAGCATGGAGAACTGGAGGTGTTGCGTCACGCAAAGCACCAAGACACACTGGAAAGCTCAAAATTGATGGAGAGTAGCAGTACGTGCCCATGTGAAGAGCACCACTCAAAAGTAATAATTGATCATTACGCTTCTCGAGGTTTGATCTCCACCTAAGGTGGCGCTAGTGTGTTCATCTCCAGCCTTTTGACCTCGGATTTCTACGTCTCACTCCTCCAAGCAGAAACATCAAGTTTTATTTTTCTAGCTACCTGTATCACATAAATTTTCATACAGAATATTCTTTATGCCGGTTTGCATGATTTTTCTATATATATTTCGGGCGACTAGTTTATATTCGGTCCGCTTCCCCATGATGGATGTCTCCGATCGATTTCAATCCGGCAAGTTTTGTGCCAGCCAGCTTCATCTGTAGTCCACGGATCCGAACACGGATTTATGAACACAGACAAACCAACCTCCGCGTTCAGAACGGTTGTTCCGTATATTGGTCGGCCTGACGCAGTCTGGAGGCACTCCTGCCAGGACGACCCTCGTCCATAACCATCTTGTCTGCCTTAAGTCCGGACATTGCCGGATGAATCATCACCTGTAATTGTTCTAGTTATACGCGATGCGCCTATTAATAATATTTCAAAGAGTATTTTCTGCTCGTCAGCAATCTGTGGTGTTGCAGGTTTCGCAGTCTGGTCTACACCGAGGCCTCCGATTTAAGGTGATTTGATATGCCGTCAATATCCTGCGCGCATCGTATCCATAACTCGGTAAGACCCTACGAATTCAGATTTCGTCACCTCGCCGTGCCGACGCCCTGTGTCAATACCGGACTCGCGCCAGGCCAAATCTATTTTAATAATTTATTTCGCAGAAATAATTTTGTAAATAATTTTTTTCTTTATTTTGTTATTATTATCTAGCTTGTGCTACTTCATGCATGCAGATAATCAACCTCGATTGTGCTATGTCGTCACTTCGCCAAGCCGAGCTCTTTTCTCGGACACTTCGGAACCGGCTTTGGGGCTATGACCTTGGCCAGGCCACAGACTATGTCTTCGTCCCGCCATAAGTCTGGACCTCATCATCAACACTGAGCACACTAACCAGCTAAATCGCTTTCATGCTCAAAGACTTTCAGTTTTAAATTTTGTCCGGTTTGGCCAAGCATTATACTGTTTTGGCAAAAAGTTGTTTGTGAAAAACTTCCTTGTCCAAACTTTGTTTGTGGCACACAAATTCAAATACCCCGTTTACTTGGGGGCTTACTTTATGAAGCCTTTCCTCTTGCAAATTATTATACTTGTATGACTTCGTTCCTTGTTCGTGTATTACGCCACAATATGCACCATGTTGACTTAAGTGATTTGCAAGCTGGGTTGCCTTGCTCCTTTGTTTATCCCTACGTTCCCGATTGTTCGGCTAGGGAGTAAAGGGAGCACCTCTGCGATTGTCACGATCGGGTCACCCGAGCCGGATCTCAGACTGGGTGAAGGCGAAAGCTAGCTCTCTTATTGTTTTCAACTATGGTCGGCACACAACAGAACCCATGAGTACAAAAAATATATTGCACAAGTCTCATAATGACAATGAGCACCGAAGAAAGGTATCGGTGGGGGTACTATTTTCCTTGAAGATGCTTCTTACACTTTGTTAGTAACATAGCATAAGTTCCCTGAGTGCGCTTTGTCTGTTACAACCTTATGGCCTGATTGCCTGGTTATCAGAAACACCATCGGTATTCACAGGTGAAGTACATAACACTTTTCGGCCCTTGGCCAAAGAGGGAGAAGCGGCCGGTCGGTTAAGACGCGTTTAAAGTTCGGGTGAACACATATATGATAAAAGTACTTTGGTACATACAATCATTATACATAAAATTCTTTTACCCAAGTCACTCGGGGGCTCTTAAATTTATGTGAGCTGTTCTATCATAAGTGTTCTTCTTCTTAGTCATTGCAAAGTCTTTTTTCTATCACTCCTTTTTTCGACTCGAGTGTGCAGTCAATAGACGGGGAGCCTAATTTCTCTCTCAAAGCCGCTAAAGTTTGCTAAACTGGCCTAACAATAAGTACTCCTCCTTCGGGATAGGAGGTTGAAGCCATAGGCTGACCCGCTTGAAGTCTTGAGATAGGATGTGTCATGTTAAAGCACGACAGAAGCACAATTTTTTTAAAGACCAATTTTTTGGCACCGAACAATTAATCTAGTTCGGACGTCGAGTTTTTCCTGACGTTTTTTGGTTTTCCAATCCTATGGCACTTTTAAACTATTTGTGTGTTTTACGCATAAGTCTCGCAGTGCAACGCCGGACACCTTTAGAGATTCGGCAAAAATTCTCGGATATTGCTATATATGCATCAGTTTCAAATTGTGTCTTCGGTCAATAGTTGGGTTGCCCGGCTCCTGTGCTTGCCTCCTATGTTTCGCTTTGTTCGGCTAGGTGTGCAAAGGGAGAACCACTGCAATTGTGCTTCCAGCTCGCATGGTTGAGCACCGTAGTGGAGAAAGCCGAAAACTGACTATCACAATAAGCGTAAACTGGTCAGCAGTCCGATGACTGTATTAAATGACGGGCCATTCATAACATTGGCCGAAGTGTTTACGGCTTGACCTCGACTGTCGCTGAACACTAAGCGGGGGGCTACTTGCTGGCCTCCCAACTTTAACCTCCTACGACTAAGTGAAAGTTATAAAGCTCGCATATCTGATTGCCTCGTTTCCACCAACACAACCGCCTTCAGGCACCGAGACATCGGCTAAGGGTTGTTTTTTTATTTCGGAAACACCCTGCGTAGCATCTACAAGGGGGTAGAAGCCGACGATGTGCCACTTTCAGATTATAAACGGCCGGGAAGTGAAAATTTGGGTTCATTTAGACCACAGAGTTTGGAAGCTTTCCCCGAACTAAATCCTTAGTATTTTCCTCCCACATTGATCGGAGCTGAGGTTTCATGATCATGCTTAGCATGACAACCCAAAGAAACGAACCAATAGTGGGACTATTTTCTTTGGACGGTGTTTCTTATGTTAAACAATAATATAACATGTCTCTCTGCGTACCTTTGTTTATAAAACCGTATGGCCGGATTGCCTTGTTTGCCGTAAATCTTTGCCCTCATAAAGGCTTTATAAAGTAGGACAAACACCCCTTGGCTGCTGGCCGAGGAGGTTGAAGCCGATGGTCGGTCAACAAAGTTTTGTACAATGCGGATCCGAGCATTAATGACGTAAAGTACTTGGATACATAGAGTCATTACACATAATATGTGATTACCTATGGATATCGATCCTTAATTCGACCTCCCGTGCCCGCATTAAGGCTCGGGGGCTACTAGGCTGCAGGCTTATTATTTACTAATATTAAAAGGGCACATCGATCCCCTAATCTGGTGTTGCCACCCTACCAGTGTCTCGGGGGCTACTGCATTGACAATCCTATGCAGAAAATTCAAAATGCAATATAGTTGTCGAGGAGATTATTATCCTCAGGTTGGTCGGCCGCACCCAACCTGGGTCTCGAGGACTTTGCACACCGCGTTTCTATTCCTAAGTATGTTGCCGAGCTGGGAATTGATCCTCAGGCTGATTTTATGAATCGACCTGAGTCTCTGGGGCTACTAGGGTCAGCGGTTTGATTTTTTCCTTCAGGTGCATCCCAGATATTAGGCCAACATGCACCTTGAGGGCTACTGTCTATACATCTCGGCAGAGATTACATTGCATAATTCAGAATTAAGTTCATAAAAATCATCCCATGGCCGAGGTGGTGCACCACCTCGGATACAGTCCAGCGTTGGTGCTCGACTACAATAGACACCCCGGAAGCAGTCCGGCATAAAGCTCGGACGCTAGTGGCTGGCTCCGTAGAGGGCATTTCCGGCATTAAGCTCGACTAAACTCCTTCAACTTTTTTGAACCAAGGTGATCTATGACACCTTGGATATAGTCCGGCGTTGGAGGTTGGACACAGTCCGGCGTTGGAGCTTGGATGCAGTTAAGCTTTGGAGCTCGGCTATAGCAAGACTCCTCAGATATAGTCCGTTGGCGGAGCTTGGATACAGTCCGACGTTGGAGCTCGGATACATTTCAGCGTTGGAGCTCGGAAGCAGTCCGGCGTTGGTGCTCGGCTGCAAAAGACACCTCGAATACATTTCAGCGTTGGAGCTCGGAAGCAGTCCAACGTTGGTGCTCGGCTGCAAAAGACACCTCGAATGCAGTTCGGCATTGGAGCTCGGACGCAAGAGGACACTGCCGCTCGGGAACAACTCCAAACCCGAGGTGCAGCATAAAAATAACAAGGCATTGATAAAGGCGGAAAACTTAAAGGGGCTCCTCGGATACCCGACGTGCAAACTCTTCGGATGCACCTCGTAAATCCTCAAGATCAAAGACGAGAAGATTTGTTGAACCAGTTTTCAAGGCCGACGACCGAAGATGAAGAACAGTTCGGAAGAATCGAGGAGTGTCCCCAACTTGAAGACCGGTTCAGGGGGCTACTGACGGTGTCCTGGACTAGGGGGTACTCACCATGCCGTCTCCCGATCAGCTGGATTGGGCTGAGGACCCCCATGGCTGTATACTCATGGGCCAGTTCGGACAAGCCCCGCCGCATACAAGGAAGACTCCACAAGACTTGGCACCCAAGACAAGGACTCTCCTAAACCCTAGGCCTCCGGTGTCTTATATAAACCGAGGCCAGGCTAGTCAATAGACAATCTCAATTCATTACTATCATCTCGTGGTAGATACATGTACTCTGTACTACACCCCATATGAATACAATCAAAAGCAGGACGTAGGGTTTTACCTCCATCAAGAGGGCCTGAACCTGGGCAAATCCCATGTCCATGTTACCACCGCTCCAAGACGCCTAGCTTAGGACCCCTACTACGAGATACGCCGGATATTGAACCGCCACCGGCCCGCCACCTTTTGACCAAGTTAAACGGGCCGGCCTTTTCACATGAATGGGCCTCTATTGGGCCGTGCCATGTGTCGACGTATCATAAGCGCCTTCTATCCAATGAGTGGATGAAATGTGTCCCAACGGTGAGCCGACACGTGTTTCCTCCAGCCAATGATGATTTTACACGTGGAAAATACCCATTGGTCGGGGATGTTAACGGGTTATCGGATCCAAAACCAGACCCGATAGCTTAACGACGTTCCGTTGCGGTGGATGCCACATGTCGTTCACCCTTGACTAAAGCACTTCTGTGACGCGCGATTTGTCGTCATGGAAGTGGACACTTCCATGATGATAATTTTAGTAATGTCATGGAACACTTCTACGACAGCACAAGTATGACTATCTTGATTCTGCCATAAAATCGTCATGGATGTACATGCATGACAAAAAACGCGACCTACTGTGACAAACACGTATCATCACATAAGTGTATTTTTCTGTAGTGGTAGTGCTAGTCCATACTCCCTCCTTTCCGGTTAATATGGCTTAATCTTTTTTGCAGGTAAATGATAGAGCTTTATTCATATATAAGCATTATTAGGATGATCAGCCAAGACACTGGTCACTAGGAAGCGAGGTACCCCACAAAAAAAGAAGTAGGAAGCGAGGTGTTTCATCAAGCCAGCTCTCATCCACATTCAAAGTGCAGCAAGCACGGTTCGCACAAAGATACACTGCAAGGTTTGCTGACCTGTTTACATGCTAAATAACAAAAAAAAGAGGAAATATTATCGAGCGCTCCTATTTGTAATACGGTATGAGCCAGAATTAAGCGAGAATTATGGCGAGTGTTCCATGCAATCAACTTCCATTATCACATGCGAGAACCCTCGAAGAGAACCAAATGTGTTGAAGATTACTTTATCACATTTTTCAAATATAATAAGAGTGCAGACGCTCCTCCATTTGGTTCCTAGTAGTATAGTACATACCTCTATAGACTATAGTCGTAGTACTAGTACTAGTAAACTTTACGCTTGGTTGTTCGCCTCTTCGAGAGATCGAACAATAATAGTACTAGTACAGTGTATGCTTCTGGCAATCTGACACCAAATTAATTGTTGCACGTCCACCGCCTAAGCGATTGAGAGCTTCCATTAGTCAAAAGTTTTTCCTTGTCCTGCGAGCCACCGTGCGCAAGCTTCTCCCGTCCTGTAAGCTTCTCCTCGTCCAGCAAGTTGACGGGATACAACAAAGTAATGCTAGTCCATACTGCCTCCTCTCCGGTTAATATGGCTTAATTTCAAACAATATAAATACACTGTTTGTCACTGTATATTTGTAAAACTATGGTCAGTGGACTTCATAATACACTCATTGCGCTCAATATATACATTTTCTGGTGTTTATATGGTCATTATCTCACCACGGCTGAGTATGTGTGTGCATGCACGTGTAGGTTGAGCACTTGAGCATGACTGTGTGTGTTCTGTCGTGTGCTCGGACATGCATGCATTAGGGCGTCGCTCGCGTTTTTGCATCCATGTGTACGTGTGACTATTGCATGCATGCACGAGGTTGTAGTCCCTTACATTCACATGTTCATAAGTTAATGCTTTGTCAAAATGCTGCATGCAAGGTTTAATCATTCGTTGTTCACACATGCATTCCCGATATTAATACGTTGGTAAAGACAATTTTCTTGAGGAAAACGAGCTCATGAATTGAGTACAAAGGGGACCAATAATCCAGGACAGAGGGAGGAGCAGTAGTGAACTGGAAGGAGGGAATAGTTACTAGTAGTACAGTACTACTACGTAACAACGTGCAGTAACAATATTCCTCTATGCGCATCATGTCTACGTATCATGCAAGAAAATAGAGATAAGTACAACTGAGACTCAGGAACGGTCATACACGTAGGGGGAGTACGTGTAGGGGCCACTAAGGAGCAGTCAAATCACACAGTAAGTTAGTCGGAAGAAGCAACCATCATTTCACTCTTCAATGACACGTACGCAATATAAAATGGTTGATATGGAGAGAAAAAGAAAACCACTATATATACACTAGCAGGAGCCTAAGCTACAAGCTTGCTTGCTTGGGTTTCTCTCTTCACAAGCATAGAATGACGATGGCCACACCGCTGGTCACATATCTGGCCTGATTCCGCAGCTGGGGAAAGGGAACAATGTTCTAAGTAGACGCGACCGACATCAGCGAGGGAGAAAACCCATAGTTGGTGCATCCCAATCGGGGGTCCCCGTGGTATGGGCTGATGCCGCATCCCAACCGCCCTTCTAGCTACAACCCAACGTCCCAGGTAGTACATCTTCCTTTTGGAGCCCGCTTGCTCCACTGCCGCAGCTCCCCACGTAGCTCCATCTACACGTCGATCTTTCTGTACTTCTACCGGCTTCTATTTGCGATGAGTTTATGTCTCATGAACTAGTGCTAGTACTATTATTCTAATCACACTTCTTCAATATCTTTGCCATCAGGGATACCCTTGAGTCCACTGCCCCCATGGGGCAAGGATTCGGGAGACATCCCCGTGGTGGCACGCAGATCTTTGTGAAGACATTCAAGATCAAATTCACACTATAGAAGATGACAACCCCTGCGGGATCCCAGCCGAGGAGGACCACAAGACCCCCGGCAGGAGCCTTGCCGGGGATGATAGCAGGCGCCACGGCAAGACCATTGTTGGGGCCCCGACAAGACTCTTGCCGGGGCTACAGCGAGGCCCTTGCTAAAGGCACTCGTAGAGCCACCGTCAGGCCCACGCCAATTCGAAAACCTTCACCGCCGTTCGCATGCGACTACTGACCCAACCAGTTGGGCAAGCACCTGCATGGCGGCAAGCAGATCTTCATGGAGGCCCACCGCTGTGCCACCTCAGCTACCTGCCTGCCTACATGGCACCACAGGCACCGCTGGCCAGGGCGCGTGTCAATGCAATCGGCGACGGACAAGACTGGGCTCTCCCCCGCCCTCGATAAAGTAGGGACACCTAAGCACGACGCATTAAATGTGCCTTGTCACATAATGTGAGGGATAAACTCACTGTGCCCTTTCCACCTTCTGTGTGCCACTATGGCGGCCCCTTTCCCTATAAAAAGAGGCCTAGGGCGACCAGGAGGGGGATTCGGCTTTTTGGAGCTCTGGACGCCCCATTGCTAGCTCAGGAACATAGATAAACAAATCACCAAGACAGGAGTAGGGTTTTACGCATCCTCGCGGCCCGAACCTGGATAAAGAACTCGCGTGCTACCTGTTTGATCCGCCCTTCTCACAACCCCGCGCCTCGCAACCGTAGTAGGGATTCTCGTGATCCCATAGGTGTCATCCTCGCACCGACAGCGTAAATATTATGTTACTATCAAAAATTGGCACAAAATATGAAGGAGACCAATGGAAGTACTACTAGCAACCCATGATTTAACTACTAGCATTCGCGCAATGTAGTAGTAATGTCTTTCTTCCGCCCTCACGTCCACTCAATTTGCATGCCCTGCATTATTTGACCATCAATGAAGTGAACGACTTTACACGTGTCAAATTATCACATGGGGTGGATCTTGGTACAAAATTGCGTCCGCTCGTGTACCCGCGTATGTGTGCGAGGGAATGAGTGCGTGCGTGGCGTGCGTGCACATCTTTGCTTCGTGCATGTACCGCCAGTATGGCTCAGGCAGGACGAGTACATTCTTCTGGAACCAACAACACCTCACTATGATCAATCCACACAAGGAGGTCGTGGCAATGCCTCCACATGTGCCACGTGGCTTCATGAACTGTAAGAGAGAGACTATGTAGCGTGCCATTGGAATTCTAATTTATGTGTTTTGCACATACTCGAAGTACTAGTAAGGTACACGTGCATTGCACGCATCAGATTTTGCAAACAAATTATGAATAAATACCACACTATAGCATGTAAGCTCTGAGTCATATGTGCCTGATGTAGACCTTCGTTTAATTCTTATAGTTCATATCATGCAAAATCAATTAGTTTTTATAAAAAAAGCTAGGGCCTCTTGGATTCATAGGATTTCCAAAACGCGGGAATAGGAAAAACATGGGATTATTGTGGAATGTCGTCTTGAATCCTACAGGATTGTATGAGTGTTTGATTGTGAATAGAAAAAACGCAGAATTCTTTCAAAGAGGTTTGAGTGGATGGGATGTTTCCTATGAAATCTAGTGCAAATGAATCATACGGAAAAATTCCTATGGTTTACAATCCTACGAAATCAAACAACCAAGATAGGAAAATTTCCTAAGGATTAGAATCCTCCAAAATTCCTTTGAGAATCCTTTGAATCAAAGAAGGCCTTAATCTATTTTATGATTCATGGAATTGTGCGTTGTAAAGCATAAAGTAAAAAAACAAATAATTGCAATTCAACTAGAAAAAAGTTTGGGCAGTTATGATACAGAAGATTCTAGAACAAAGGAGAACCACTGTTGTTTTGAGGTTTGTGCATTATGCTTAAATTCAACCATGGAGTCTGCTAGATTGTACATGTGGCAAAATCCGGTGGGGGCTAGAAGATGGTGCGAGGGGCCGAGTGGAGTGATACCATGAAGGAGTGCACAAGTGCGAGATCGATATTTAGAGAGAGGGGGAGAGAACGTGCGCTGTTGCGCGCAGTAGCGGAGCCATGAAAAAAATGAGCTAGGGGGCCAAGCATTGCCTAGTCCTTTACGAGGAGGGCCAATTCATGAACTTAAACCATTTTTACCAGCAATTGTCTAATGATCACATTCATATTACCCTCGATATATAGTGATGTTACAGGGGGCAGGGCCCTTGCTGCCCCCTGTCTTCACCATTGTGCGCGCGTCTGAGAGATGAAGCGGAAGGCATGGATGATGAGAGGGAGACATTGGATATATAATTAATGTGGGTGTATTAGCTATATATGTAGGGGTTGTTTGGTTCTAGGCCCAGGAGTGCCATACTTTGCCATACAATGTTGCCAAACTTGCCTAAGGTTAGTTCTTCAAAATGAGAGCCACAAGTTGGCAAGCCTAAGGGAATCTTGCCACACTTGTTGTGTGTATGTGATGTGGGACCATAGTGTGGCTTTCCTAAGATGTGGCTTGAACCAAACACACACCTAAGTTGGTCCAATTTGCCTAGCCTTAGGTGTGGCAAGCTTTGGAAAACTTAGTCTCAAACCAAACAACCCCGTAATCCTATATAGAGAGGTATAGATTGATTGATGTGGACATGGGAAAGAGGGTGAGACCTCACTAGATATATAGATTGATTGTTTTGTGTGGATAACTATGAAAGACCTAGCTATATACACACACACATAGAGGAACATCGATCGTTGCGCATGCATGCGTGAGAGATAAAGAATGCCCGATATGATGGAGAGGGGGATGTGTGTGTGTGTGTGCCTTCATGGGAGACCAACCTAAAGAAAAAGATTGCATGTGTGTGATGGATAATGCCGACTGGTAGTGTGTGTGCATGCATGCACGAGAGAAAGTTAGTGGTAAAATTATAAAGAGAAGACGACTGTGTGGGTATAAAAGACTAGGTGAGGTCATAATCAATGTAAAGTTGCATTCAAATATTTGAATAAGAGATCATGATGTTTGAAACCCATGCATGCATGAATATAACGGAGATCTGCACGATGTGGTTTGGAAACGAGCATGTTGTGATGTATACACATTGAACAAGGTCAGACTAATTTGAATTTGAGATACTGATTGCATCCGTGCATGGACACACTATTCTAATTGGAGATGATGGGTGGCTTTCGCATGACATATCTATATCTATACCCCTATATACATATATATATATATATTATATTATATATTTATATTGTGCGCGGGTAACTTTAACTTTGAAACATGGTCGTTGGATGAGGCGAATCCGATGGTGCAGAGATGGAAAATTTGAGCACTACTGGCCGTTGGATATCATCTAGATTCCACCAGATTTCGCCACATGTACAATGTAGAAGACTCCATTGTTGAACTTAAGCATAATGCACAAACCTCAAGACACAAGCACTTCTTCTTTGTTTTAGAATCTTCCTTATCAGAATTGCCCAAATGTTTTTCTACATGATTTGCCATTATTTGTTTTTACTTTATGTCTTACAATGCACAATTCCATGAATCTGAAAAAAGATTAGCTTTCTTATAAAAACTAGATGATTTTGAATGAAATGAACTATAAGAATTAAACGAACATTTACATCATGCATATATGACTCAAAGCTTACATGCTATAATATGGTATTTATTCATAATTTGGTTGCTAAATCTCATGCGTGCAATGCACGTGTACCTTACTAGTATAAATGGTGTTTGTGTGTGTGTTGTGCGTGTTGAGGTGCAAATTGTCTTTTTTTGGGTAAACGTTAAGCTTGTTCTCCCGAAATTTCAAGCCGCGCCTTGTTATGCCGAAATTTCAAGCTAGCGTTTGTGTCTATCATGCTGCAAAACTCCCGCCTCTTCAACCCGCGCCTTGTTACCCCGAAATATTTAAGATATATCTTTGTGTTGCTGTGCTATGAAAACTCCCTCCATCTCAACCCGCGCCTTGCTATTCCAAAATTACAAAACGCGCGAAAACTCCCACCTCCTGTGAAATCCCGACACGCGAAATGCCTGTGATTCCCCTGAACCGAATGAAATAGGTGGGGGTTCTTTCGTAACTTACCCCACATTTCGGACAAGCGCGTCCCTAAGCCATGGTTCCCCACTCCCATCCCATCCGCCCACCCATTCGTACACCGAGGACATGAAAATCCGCGAAGCCCCACACCCTCCTCCGTCCACCACCCAGCTGGAGCCTCTTCCCCAACAACGTCGTCCACAAAAACACCTCGAAATCCCTCAACCACCATACCGGATGAGGACCCGTCGTCAATCTCGTCGTCCCGCCGGTTCAGCCACCCCATCCTCCACCTCCAAGGAGCTGCCCCGATGTTCCCCTCGTCTTTCGCACCACCTCAATTCCCACACCACCGTCTTCACCTGCATCCTAATCGGCGCGGAAGAGCATCATCATCACCATTTCCTCGGATGAAGCTGCGTCCTAATCGGCGCCACCAAAGAGGTTGTACACTAATCTCCGCATTTTCTTCTTGATTCGATCTCATGGTGCTGCCGGCGCTCGGTCCCGAGCCGACATGTCGCGACTCCATCCACGACGGCGACACCGGCCACTTCCTCCACGGTGTCGCTCCCTCGGTGGCGACGTCCACATCAGTAGGAGGTGCTGCTGCTTTAGCTCTCGCTCGTGCTGCTGCTCTACTCTTGCTCTCGGTCCCCTGCCTGGTCTGCTCTTGCTATTGCTCTTGCTCGCGCTGCTGCTCTCGCTCTTGCTCTTGCTTGCGATGCTGTTCTGATTTGGCTACACTTCAGTCGACTGAATCGACTTTTGGGTCAGTCGATTTTCAGGGGGTGTAGGGGCTCACCGGAGTTAAGGAAGAACCAGCCACAGTGGGGAGGGGGGCTCGCCGGAGAGTTAACCCACTATCTATCTTAGGGTTCAGGGTGGGGGCGGTGGTTGCCGGTGGTG